>NW_017731488.1:2361175-2384817 GCF_001890085.2 Hipposideros armiger
AATAAATAAATAAATAAATAAAATAAAATGAGAAGACATGACAAATCACAAATTTTAAAAGTTGAAAAGTACCACAAACATCATAAAACATTTGTATTAATTAATTGCTTGGCACACCTTTATACTGCTTTTTAACAGGCTAACTGCCAGTATTTCACATTTCAAATTTCCAACTGTGATTAAAATATCTCATTTGTGCACAACTTATAAAAATGTGTGAGCACAGGACTTGGCTCTCCACAAAGCCTTTGGAGAGATCCCGGGGCTCAAACTAAATCTACTTCTGTTCCACTCCTTTTGGACAAAACGTTTTGAATTTAGAGAAGGGAATGAACAGGATTTCTCCCTCCCAAGCTTGGTTACTCTAGAAAGGCCCCAGAGACCTGCTGGCTCTCTCTTCTCCCTGTCTCCAAAAATTGCAATATTCAAGAAAATTGAGGCTTGGGAAAACATTTGAGTGCTCCAGCTATGTGTGTTCCGCAATAGAAAGGGTTAAACCTCTGACCAAAGCTCAATCAGATACAGGCAGGCTTTTTCCCTTCCCTCTGAAGGGGCCCTGATCTTTCCTGCCTCAGGGTCTTTGCACTTTGTTCCCTCTGCCTGAAACACAATCCCTACACATCCCATCCTCACCTCTTTTCCAAATTGTCACCTGGTCAAGATTTAGGCATCTGTTAAATCTCAGTTGAAAAGTCAGTTTCTCAGGCAGGCTTTGTCTGATCCCCTTTGCCTTAAATCACTATAATTATTTAGTATTCACTGTAATCCTACCCTGTTAGCCCCATGAAGTCTAGTGCCTTGTTTGTCTGTCTTTCTGTGTCGTCCATGCCTGCACTTTTGCAGTCCGTGGCACAGTATCTGGTGCACAGTGCCTGGCACACAGTGGTGCTCAAACAATATTTTCCAATGAATGAGTAAACAAAGAAATGGGTCTGGTAGGTGAGAAGGGAAATGTGGGGACAGAGCGCCCCCTGCTGGATACAGGACTCCTCTCAAGCTGGAAAAAAAGGGGTGGTAAATTTCTTATCTGTGGGGTAGTCTTGGGGACCCCAACCTCATGCCAAACTCCTACTGATTTATGCCTTCTCACTTCTATCGGCTCCACCACAACTCCTCTCCCAACCCTCAGAGCATAGTCTGACCCCTGCATCCATCCTCCCCCATGCTAGGGACCACCTCACCTCCAGCTCCATAGTGACCATCGCCTGATCCTCCCACAATTAATATCCCTCCCTCCTGGACCTTTAGCTTTGAATAAGAATAGGCCCAGATTCTTTCATTGATCCTCTTTCTTCCTCCTTCCTAATCAGTCAATCAGAAGTGATTGGCTGGGGCATTGGAGTGGATGTGGTGAAGGAATGGTGGGCAAGGAATATTGAAAGTTTGTGGGGTCAGGGGTGAGTGTGTTTCTGAAAAAGGCTCTTACTAATATTATGACCAGAACAGTGGCTATGTCCTTGGAGGGACAAGGGGATGAGGGATGAGAAGTTACCTGGTGGGGATATAAAGAAGATGGTGAGTGAGGAATTTCTGTCCAGTGCCTTGGCTGAAAAAGCATAAAATATCTCCAGACTATACAGCACAATGGTGGTGGTGAGTGGGTGGGGTGGGGGGAGTTCATAGAAGGAGATTAGGCTAAGAGAAATACAGGGTTTCAGTGAGGGAGGGATGGGGCCTAGCAAAGATGGAGGCTGAGAGAGGAGGTTGGGGGTTCAGTGAGGAGACTTGGGGTTCAGTGCTAAGGATGTGGGAGAAGACAAAGAGGGCAAGAGGAAACCTTGGGCAAGAAGAAAAAGAGCGTGGGCGGTCAAGGAGACATACAGGCCACCCTGCCTCTGGTGGGGAGGGTGAGAATCAACCTCACCTGTGTGTTTCCATAATGGTTCCCATCCTACGCCCCTTCCCCAGCAGTGCCCCAAGTGGGGCTGGGGAAGAGTGACAGTTACTTAATGACCCTGAGTCCTACCCGCTCTTCTGAGCAGCCTGTGGTCACTGGAGGGCTACAGGGGGCCGAAGCCAGAGTCCAGGTTATTGATTTCTAACCCCAAAGGTCAGCTTCAGGGGCAGAGGGAGCGGTGTTGCCACAGTGAGAGCCTCGAGGGACCCCACAGCAGTAGGGCTGTGCTGCACAGCTTGCTTTTCATGTCTATATCCTTAACTCCCCATGATTTTCCCCCAAGCGCATGTTTACACACACACACACACACACACACACACACACACACACACACACACACACACACACACCCCCTCCATCCTGTCTTGCTTGAAACTTCTGCCTGGGAGATGTCTCAGAATAGACTCTGGGTCTGGACTTCTGAGTGCTAGGGAGCATGAAAGCAGGGACTTGGATGAAATTATTGGCTCCTACTCCCACCTCCCAAGACAAAACCCTGGGAGTCCATGAACTCCTGGGTGAACTCTGTGGGAAAGCACCAATCTAGCCATCAGGGAGGACAGCCACAATTTGCTGTATGGCCTTGGGCAAACCACTTAACCTCTATGGATCTTGGTTTTCTTATCTATAAAATGAAAGGTTTGAATCAGATGAGTTCTAACATTCCTTCCAGATAAACAATCTAAGACTCTAAGGAATTAAGTGGGGACACGGGCTGACAGTAGGGTTAGGGATAAGAATTAGCTTAGGTTCAGAGGATGGTAAAAAGAATCCTTGGATTTAGAAATAAAAGTTGGATTCTAATTTCAGCCATCATTAACCATGGAATCCTGGGCAAGTCATTCGCTTATTCATTCAACAAAAATGTATTAAGCAATTATTCTCTTCTAAGGTTTGTGCTATATGCTAGGCACACAATGAACAAAACAGACATAGTCCCTGGCCTCATGGAGTTTACATTCTAGTAGCCAGTGGGAGAGAAAGACAAATAAACAAACATAATAAACTGGGGCAAACGCTCTGTTACAAAAGTGCAGGGTGCTGTAAGAACACATGAGAGGATGTTGGGTAAGTAAGTGGGTGGAGGCAAAGATATTTCCGGATGAGTGACATCTATGTTGGAGCCTGAAAAATGAATAGTGATCAGCAAAGTAAGAGAAACGGTGCTTTGGGCAGAGGCATGAGCAGGGGGAAAACACCAGGAAGAGAGAGCGCGAGCGTGGTGTACGGAGGCCCTGGAATGCTAATGGGGGCAGGAGTGACAAGCGTAAGTTTGGAGGTAGGTCTGGTATTGGGGCCTGAGACCTGTCTCACCTGCAAAACTGACATAACTTCAGGCCATCTTGCCTCCCTCCTTTTCCAGCAGCCCCATTTTCCAGGTTCTGGAGAGATTAACGCATGGGAAACCACTGTGGTTGGAAAAGCATTGTACAAAGTATCCCACAGACAATAGAAGGAGGCTGTGGATCCCTGGGAATCAAGCTGGCTAAATTTGGCCTCAGGGTAACTTCCACAGGAACGGTGGGAAATCAACCAGAATTGAGGCATTGAGCCTCTAAGAAATTTATCCAAGGTCACACAACTAAAGAAGGCGGGACTGGGGTTTAAACAGAAAGCTTGACCCCAATGGAGGGTCTTTGCAGAAGAGGGAAGGGACTTGTTCTAAACACCCTGGTGGGTGAAAGCTATAGAGATCAGCTTCAATTCAATGGAAAAAAAGAACTTTTCTAACAATCCCAACTTATCAGGGGATGGGCAAGGCTTCCGAAGCAGAAGCAGCAAGCTCTCTGTCGCTAAGGGTTTGTAAGCTGAGTCTAGAAAATGGTTGATAGCAAGCTTGGGACCTGGGAGGGGATCAGCTCTTCTGCAAGTTCCCTTTTGACTCTGAGAGTCTTGGAATCCAGGAGCCTGGGCCTCTCTTCTCCTTGCTCTGCCCCCTCCTTTAATAGAAGAGCGGTGGAGGCACCCTTTCTCAGAACCTCAAAGTGCTGCTTGCGTTTAGGAGAGATTGGAGGGGACAAGGAACAGCTTCCATGCATCCTTCTGCTGTCCTTCCTCCACTGTGGCCAAGTGATGAGTAGAGGGAAAGGACAGTCTCCTGCCGTCTGGAGGCCTTGACTCCGGAGTGGCTTATGTGGAGTTCGGTGCTGTCTCAGATGGCATCACTGAGATGCAGTGTAGCCTAGTAATTAGGAGCACAGACCATGGCATCAGACACTTCTGTGTCCTCCTCTTGAAAATGGAGACAAAGCTTCCACATCATGAAGTTGTTGGTGGAGTCCAGGAGCCAATGAAGGGTCCTGACACAGTGTCTGGCACATTCTAAACACTCATAGACATTAGCTGTTATTTTGTTGTTGTTACTAGCTGGGAGAATTTGAGGAAGTTAAACAGAACGGGGGATGGGGGGGGTGGCTATGCCCAGCACATAGCAAAAATTAACAGATGTTATTTCCCTCCTTCCTCTAACAGAGGGAGTCAAGGATATTATTCTCACCCTGTAATGATCACAGATGCAGCAAGCAGGAGACCCTAGAGGTCACACATCTATACTCCCATTTGATAGATGGGGAAACTGAAGCCCAGAGAAGAGATTTGCTCAAGGTCACACAGTGAGTTAGTGACAGAGCTAGGACTAGAACCCAGGACTTTCTTACCCTGTTATTCTACCTCTATTATTGACAAAATCTTTAATGAGTGTGTGGTTGGAGATTGAATGAAAGGAGTACAGGTCTCTCTGTATGTTTCCACAGGGACATGGAGGACTTGCCGTTGTAGGAACCAAACTTTGTGGCTGTTTCTCAAACAAGCTGTTCACTTTCAAGCCTCCTTGCTTTGGTTTCTGCTGTTCCTTTCCTCTGGAATACCTCGCCTTCCCTGGCTTTCAAAATCCTATAGAAGGTCCAATGCAATGCCACCTCCCCTGTGAAGCCTTCCATAACATACAATATGAGTTAGTTTTCATTGTTTCATAGTACATTACACATGCCTCTATTATGTCCCAAACACAATCAGATGGAACATATATCTTTTATATCTGTCCTTTCCAATAAACAGACAGGGAAATCAAGGTTCAGAAGCCAATTCTGAATTGGAACCCCCATTCCCCTAATTTAAAGGAGAATACTAGGAAACCTGGATTTCTACTTCTTGTTATTAACCAGCTATGGGAACTTGAACAAGTCACTTAGATTTTAGGTCTTGTTTTCATGTTTACAAAATGGGGCAGGAAAAAGATAAAATCTGAAAATACTAACTTCTAAGCCTCTTCTAATGGTAGAAGTGTAGATTATTGAATCTGAATGCTGATTCCAGAGGCAGCCTACCAGGCTTTGAATCCTGACTTTATCACTTACTCTGTGACCTTCACCAAGTTACTTAACCCCTCTGTTCTCAGCTTTATCTGTAAGATGGGAACAATAACCATGTCTATCTTATAATTTTGGTGTGAGCATTAAGTGAGATAATTAATGTAAAGCACTCAGCACAGTGTCTGGCACATGGTGAGCCTTCAAAAAGGAATAACTATGGTCATTTTTCTTCTTCTGATAACTCTGCGTTCACAACCTCATGTTTGGAAAAGGCATCTCGACTTCACTGTCCTCAAAGCAAGCCAAGTATCTTTCTTCATTTTGCTAGGGGTCAGCATGGCAGAATGGTAAAGAGTATGGCTTTGAAACCATAAAAAAAAAGTAAGGGGAAAAAAAATAACATGTTCATACCTGTAAGGTCCAGAAAATTTCTCTTCATGCACCCTTTTTTAGAATATGCTCCTCAAGTGTGAACCTGGGATCCCAGAAACAGTGGCCCCTGTAGTGAGAGGAAGCCCCAGGGTGACAGCTGGAAAGAAAGCCCTAAAAGCAGCCGGGGGGGGGGGGGGGGGGGGGGCTCAGGAAAGAGGCTCTGGGAAGAGTGAAGGCTTGGTGGAAAAGATAATATGATGGAGACTTTGAAAATAACTGAGGATATTTCAATGACAAATATTGAAGGAAAGAGAGAAAGGCAGGAATATAAAACACAGTGTAAGAAATTCTGTCCTAGAATGCTACTTGGCAATGCAGTGAACATTTCTATAATCATGACGGTGTAAACATTGGTTATCAATTTAGCTGAAAATGGTGATTTAACTGTATTGGGAGGAAGGGGAAAGGGGAGGTGGGTGGGCCTTGTAAGAGAGGTAAGTTCTCATCTACCGTAACAGGAAATCAATAGATAATATTTGAAATTGATAAATCAAGGAACATAGGTACATGCATGTTTTTTAGAGATATGGAAATATCCTCCAGAAGAAATGACTCAAAGAGTTGTTGCCTCATGGGAGGCGGGGGGGTGGGGTGGTCAGGAGACTTGTTTTTCATTATAATTCTTTCAATACTGATTGATTTTTAAACCACAGGCATTAATGACTTTAACTGTAAAAAAAAACATAAAGAAGAATATTGGAGTGAGCTGGATGTGGGACGCACCCTTTGTGATTTGTGAGTCAAGACAAATCACTTAACGCCACTAAGTCTCAGCTTCCTCTTCAGTAAAATGGGGATCATATTAGGATGGTTGGGGACAGAAAGAAACAATACACACAAAGCACCTAGCGCATGCCAGGTATATAATCAGTTCTCAATTAATAGCAAGTGCCCAGCCAGAGAAGAGTAGGTTCAAGACCTAGCTTAAAGCATCATTTGGGAAATGACAGCATTTGGGTAGACACCCTGCCTCCTGCCTGCGTAGTACATGACAATCACTGGACACACACAAATGAACACCAGGTGAATGACAGCTGGGTGAGTTGTGACCCACAAGCTAGAGTAGAGTCACAGTGAGGATCACTGAAACAATCAGCAGCCATGAGGGAAATTATGGTTGGGAAGGATGAGTTCCACTGCAAGAGGACACCTGGTGAGTTACAGTCACTGGACAGTGGGCTAGAGCAGGCTCATCATTTCCTCCTCTTGCTTGTACCTTGTGGGGGATGTGTCAGAAGGAAAAGATTTAGAGGCTGTCAGGGTGAGGGTCAGAGGTCAGCGGGGGTCAAGAAGTCTATTTCACTGAGGTCACTCTCGTCTCCTTTCAATGTAATGAAGCCATTATTGGTGAAAGCAAGTGCCTGGCATCTTGCTCTATGAAGCAAGGCCCGCATGGGGAGCAGGACTGAAAGAAGGAAGGGGACTCCCTTGGTTCATCCTCCTTCTGCCAATTCAACAGACCTAAGTGGTGAGAGGTGCACAATCCTGCTTGATGTAGGAAGCCCTAGTCCTTGAAAAGGGATGAAGATGACAGCATGAGGCAAAACCAGATTGTTTCTCAGAGTAATTAGGAATGGTCTCTCTCTCTCTCTCTCACAAACACACATACACACACACACACACACACACACACACACACATACACGCGCACACACACACACAAATCATATTGCTTTAGAATGTCAGAACTGGAAGAAACATTTGTCTAACAACTGATCCAATTCTCTCATTTTGCCTTTGAAGGGTAAAACTGGGTGCCTTTCTTGAGAACACAGAGCAAATTAATAGGCTGGAAATATATATATATATATATATATAATACATTTTACTTATGTGTTTATTGTTTGTCCCTCTCCTCTAGAATGTAAGCTCTATGAGGGCAGGAATTTTATTTGTTTTGTTCACTGGTGTATCCCTGGTATTTCAAAGAGTGCCACTTGACACAAAATAGATGCCCAATAAATATTTGTTAGGTGACTGAGTCAATGAACAGATGAATGACTGGAAACACTGTACACATTGTATTCTTTTTCTGATGAATCCCAGAGCATATAACTATACTAAAGGCTTTCAAAAGTCCTGCAGAAGAAACCTAGTGAGCATAACATTTTCCAAAATATTTCACTACAGAAACTTTTTAAAAATGGTAAGATGTATTAATCATCCCATGGAATTAATATTCTGAGGGACACTTTGTAGAAAATATTTTTCTCAATTGCACACCATCCTTCATGCTAGCAGATGGTCAGGGCTTTAACTCCAAACAACCACTCTGGACCCCACCACAGAGTTCTCAAAACACTTCATAAATGGGGGCTGGATATGGATGGTTGCCCAAAAGAGCACCTGCTTTGGCTCTAGCCAGCTTCTTGATTTAGAAAGCCAAGCAGCTTTGGAGAGAGTGATCAATAGAAATGACAGACTAGAGCGCTGGCCCAGGGAAGAGGAATCACAAGCTTGGATCCCATTTAATAACAATATTGAATATATAATCTCCCCCCAAAGTCTTTTTGCTTGCATATGTCTTGTTCCTCAATGGTAAAATGTTGATAACACCAGTCATGATAGCAACATACTAGAACTGTGGAAGCAATGTGAGCTTTGGAGTCAAATATGTGGGTTCAAATTTGCCTTTGCCATGTATTAGCTGAGCCACATTACGCAAACTATACTGATTCATTGAGCTTCAGAGTCCTCTCCTGTGTGGTGGCAATATTAATACTTATTACTCAGAGTTATTGACAGCCTTGAACAAGATAAGAAAAGTGCCTGATTTTTGATAAATAATAACTTCTATTATTACCTATAAATGTTGGGAATACATCAATAAACAATACAAAAATCCTACCTTTGTGAAGTTTATTACCTATAGACTTCACAAAGGTAGGATTTTTGTATTGTTTATTGATGTATTCCCAACATTTAGAACAATGCCTGCCACAGAGGAAGTACTCAATCAATATTTTTTAAATGTTAAATAAGTAATATTATTACTAAGACCTGTTTCAGCTCTTCCTTTTAAGAAGACATGAACCTACACAAGAGGAACTTGGCCAAGTACACCTTTGTCTTGTCTAGAGAGTCTTTTTTTTTTTCTCTTTTACCTAGATATCATTACTCCCAGAAACCAATATACAAGAAACTTGCAATACTTAGCTCTATCAGATCTTGTCTCCATAACTAGACTGTAACTCTTGGAAGGCAGGGAAAGTTTCTTCTGTACATTTGGGGGGGGCGCACATTTTTGGTCATCATACTACTTATACATATTACTTATTTAATTCCACCAAACTTGTGAGCTGGCTTAATGACTGGATCATAGTAGGTACCTAACAAGTATTCAATGAGACAAGGACCCAAGAGAGTAAGGTTTGATCAGGAGTCTCCATCTCCCACATGGAAACAACCCATTGGGGATGAAGAATCAATTATGTTGGAAGTCATAGCTTCCTTCCCAAAGAATCCTCTGCCTCCTTCCACACATGCAACTTTATGAGGACCTGACTCCCTCCTGGGTTTGTATTGTTAGACTAGAGAGAGGCAGCCTAGGAGAATAAGTTTTATGACTATTGTAAGAATGTTTATTGTTTCAATTAAAGGCTATTCAGAAAAAGCTTCTTGGGTATCTTCTGTGAGCCAGGCACTGTACTAGGTACTGGTAAGGATGTGGGGAAAGATGCAGAAAGAAATAACTCATGCATGGTCCCAGTCCTCAGGAAGCAAATGATCCAACAGGTTCTAGATTATAAAAACAAGCATGTGCACAATAGCTATAATATTAGCAATAATTCACATTATTAAGATGTAACTAGGGCTGGCCTGGTGGCGCAGTTGGTTAGAGCTCAAGCTCTTAACAACAAGGTTGCCAGTTCGATTCCCACGTGGGATGGTGGGCTGCACCCTCTCCCCACACACACACACACACACACACAACTAGATTGAAAGTGGCAACTGGACTTGGAGCTGAGCTGGGCCCTCCACAACTAAGATTGAAGGACAACAACTTGACCTGGAGCTGATGTGTCCTGGAAAAACACAATGTCTCCTTCCCCAATTCCCCAACACTGTTCCCTTTCCCAATTCCCCAATAAAATCTTTAAAAAGTAAAGATGTAACTCTATATCAGACACTATTTTAAAAGCTTTACCTACATGATCTATTTTTATCCTCATAATAATTCTGAGAGTAAGATATTTTCACTATCTCCATTGGACAGAGGAGAAAACTGAGGCATCTAGAGGTCAAAGAAGTTGCCCTGAGCCACAGAGCTGTAAATAGTAGAGCTGATAGCCAAACATGGGCAAGCTGACTTCAATGCCTGTGCTCCTATGAAAAATGATAATAATTAGGGAAATAATTTGAAAACAGAAATTAGTCTTTCTCCTATCTAGTGTTTTTTGAATTAGAAAATGTCTCCTCTTTCCTCACCCTTTATGGCCACATGCATAGTTATACCCCTTTTTCTGAAGGGGAGCTTGAGATACCTGCACTGCTCTAATAGAATCATGTATTGCTGGAAATGCCCTCTGTTTAGCATTCAAGCTAATCCCTTCATTCGTTTCAAGTGTGTCAGGCTTACTGGGGTTTGAGAAGAATCAGGTTTTTTGGGGAAGGACTTGGAGGTGAGAACTCAAGAAGGCATTGTCAAAGCTGGAAGCTAGCTGGGAGCCAGGAGAGCGTGGCTTTATTCAGCACCGTGGACAGAGCTCCCGGAGCCCTCAGGACCCTGGACAGAGAAGCTGGTCAAGCTTGCCGGAGGGAACAAATCTCACTTGAGAGCAGATCAAGCGAAACCAGAGCGCTAAACTCCCTTTCCCCTCGCTTCTTCAGCAACCTCAGTCACTTGAATTCAGTCATTCCTGAATCTTAGGAACAGAGGTACAGAGAGTGAATATATTTTTAAGAGCGCTAATAACGGGGGGAGATAAGACTCAGGTGGGGAGGATTATATACATTTAAATGGCTTTGGTTGATGTTCTCGGAGAACTCTTGTAAAACCTAAATTAGGGTCCTCAGTTGGGAGTGGGGGACTACTAATGATATTTGTTAATGGTAAGTATTTTTTAGGCTGAGTGGCAAAGGGCCACAGTTGTTCTTATTATCACCCATCGCCCATCCCCCACCCCTTATACTCAAGTTTTAGTCTCTTGGAGAGCACTCCATGTAGGAAAGAGAATCTCTCCACAGCCCCTTGCTTTCCTCACCATCTTCCCCTCCCCTACCCCGCCTCATCCCCTTTCTCTTTTTCAAATACACACGTAAGGACGCAGGGTGAAAAGCACAAGAGGTTCTGCACACTTGGTGGAGAAGATTGAATTCAGAGCAAGCAGATGCCCCCGAAAGCAGGCTCTGTCCCTTTAAATGGGTTGTAACAGTGGGGGAGGGGAACTGGCCGGAGCTGGCATTGTCCAGTTTGAACTGAGCACCGGAAGTGAAGGGGCAGGGCCAGGGCCGTGCACTGAGCCCCGGGCCATTGTCCATCTCCGACCAGGGCACTAGCCACCCCCCTAGCAAACACTCTTTATCTCCTAGAAAGGGAGCCTGCCTCAAAATGAGGAGGTCCCCTACTCCAGTTCTCCCACCAACCCCACTGTGGGGAAAGGAGCACACTTTAGGATGGGACTCTGAAAGTGAGGGTCTGGGAACCTGAGTGTCCGGAGCACTGAAGGAAATGCCTGGACCCACCTACCCACCTAGCCCCTCTCCCAGAAACGGATAGGGACAGGATAGGGATAGGGGCACTATAAAGACAGCTGGTGGAGAGTGGAACACACGTCAAGCCTCTTTGGGTTCCTCCTGCTCTCACAGAAAGCTCCACATGGGGTTAATTTTAGACACAGATTTGGAGGGAAGAAGGAAGGATTCTTTACACAATCAATTAGGAGCGCTTTGAGAGGTCCCGAAAAACTCGGTAACTCAGGGAGGCAGAGACATTCAGTTAGAGACAGACTTTGAGAGGCAGCGCCTTGGCCTGGACTGGAGATCAGCCCTGCCGGGTCTCCAGCCTCCCCCCTGCTTCCCATCGCAGGCTTCCTAGTGTCCTGAACTCCAGGTCTATCTAAGCACACGGGGGTGGGGGGTGAGAGCGGGTCAGCGCGGAGCAGCCGGGTCAGCTCCGAGGCCTGTAGGGGAAGGGAGGGGGAGGGGCGCTCAAGAGCTGGGGGAGGGGGAGGGCTCATCCATTTCTCCCTTGACAGGTGGTTTGTGTCTCTGATTGGCCAGCGCTGCCAGGCTCACACCTCCCTCCCCTAACTCTCTGGAATGTATAATTATCTGCGCGGGGGGTGGGGGTGGTGTGTGAGTGTGTGTGGGAGCAGTCACATGGTTTTAAAACTACACCCCCCCACACACACACAGGCCCCCCCACCTGTATGCTGCTTTGGGCACCCCCAGTGAGTCCTTTAAGTGCAGGATCCCAAATTCAGGGGGTACTCAAGACTTCTAGGGCTGACCGCCTCCATCTCCAGTTGTGTATGTGGGAAGGGGGTGTCAAACCTCAAGGTTCTGAGAAGGGACACCCCAGAGGTGTCAGAGACCGCAGTAGTGGGGGAGGGCAGGAGCTGGAGCCGGAGGGAAAGGGAGGGGAAAGAAGAGGGAGGAGAGGGGAGGGGGCTGCCCGCGGGGGGTTGGGTCATTGTCTTTTAGAATTTGGGAGCCTTTGAAAAGCCGTGGGCCCTCCCACCGCTATTGTGCTGGGGAAGATGTAGCAGCCTCTTCTCCGAGCCACCCCTTTGCCTCCGGACTTCTCTGGGGCCAGCAGCCGCCCGACCTGGGGCCCGGGCCGCGGGCTTAGCCGACTACCATGGGCTCTGTGTCAAACCAGCAGTTTGCAGGTTCGAGCTCGGGACTTATTGGGGACACCCTAGGCTGCAGGGCCGCCCAGGAGCCACATAAATGGGAGGTGGGAAAGTGTCCTGCAGGCTGGCCGAAGGACCCCAAGTCTGTGCGGTCTCCTGCTTCAGGGGCCCATCTCTGGAGCAAAGAACCCTGGTGTCCCAGCGGCGTGCACACCAAGGCTACGAGGGCTGGGGGAGAGAAGAGGAGGAGGGGCCTGTCCGGCGGTCTGTCCCCGGGCAACGTGTTGTGGGAAGAGGAGCAAAACTTTCGGGGCACCACTGGCCGCTCAGTGTAAGCTTGGGGAGCGCGGGAGGCAGCCGGGACAGGTCTTTAATCGCCGGCTGCTTGGTAGTTGCAGCCTCTTGGGTGTTCACCCGCGGGCTGGACACTCGGGTCTCCCTGCTGGGCCTCTGAGAGGGTCCTCCAATTCCATGGCCCCCCAGCTGAGCGCCCTCCCAATCTCCAGGTGGCTGCGCCAAGGCGCCGGAGGAGGCACCGGAGGACGCGGCCCGGGCGGCAGAGGAGCCGCAGCTGCTGCACGGGGCCGGCATCTGCAAGTGGTTCAACGTGCGCATGGGGTTCGGCTTCCTGTCCATGACCGCCCGCGCCGGGGTCGCGCTCGACCCTCCGGTGGATGTCTTTGTGCACCAGGTGAGATCGATTCTGGGAACTTTGGCGGGGAAGGGGATGTTGGCGCGCATACCCAAGGGTGGGCGGACGGACTTGACTGTTGGATTGAGCGAGATCAAGAGCCCGCATTGTGCGTTCCCATCTTTGCGGTGGCACCCCAGTTCTGGTCCCCATTAACTCAAAGGGGACGAGAGTGAGGAGCAGAGCCGATTATCAGCGCCTCCCACCCCCTTCCGGGAACCCCTCTGACTTACCACGTGTCTGTTACCTCTTTCCCCTTGGAAAGGGGGCAGGGGCAGGGAGGTGACCCCATGTGGCAGAAACTAAGGTTGTATTGTACTTCCCGGTGGGGGGAGGGCGAGCAGGCCGGCCAGAGAAGCACATGCTGGGCCATGGCAGGGCCCTGAGCGCCCAGCGCCTTTCAGAACATGTGAATGGAGCTGGGGGGCGGGAAAGAGGGAGGGAAAACGCTCTGGGGTCCAACGAGGGTAAAGCTGAGGTCAGCTGGGTCTCCTCACCCAGGTGGTCACCCAAAACTCAAGCCCTGGGGCCTATGTGGGTTTGGCAGATCCTTGAAGGATCTATTTGGGAGCTTGAAATTCCTCCAAGGGAACAATCTCAGGCACTCAGTTGACCCGCTGGGCTTTTGCTGTCCAGTTCCTACCAGGAAGGAAAACCTAAGGAGCCCAGGCCTTAGATTCCTGGGCCAGGCTGGGAATGAGTTAGGTCGCAACCCCAAGTTCTCAGTTAAAGCAAGGCAGCACAGTGGGGGTGAAATTCAGTGTCGCAGGGCAGGGGGTGGAGGGAGGTTAGCCTCTGGACCTATTCTCCTCAGTTTGGCATTTATGGCCCCAGACAGCCATTCATTGCTGTCCTAACATTCCCGGCCTCAAACAAGGAGCCAGAAGACTTCAGGTTTCCCTCTTCCCTGGCTTTCCCGTGGTCCTGGGACACCAGCCACCCATAACAACCATGCAAAGGAAGTCACTGCCTGTGTCCCCTCCACCTTTGGAGTTTTAGGGTTGGGCCTGGGAAGAAAATTACTAATCCTAATCCAAGTAGGCTGGCACCCAGGCCGGGCAGGGAGGGGTTACTTCGAGGAGGTTGGCTTTAGGATCCATGGGGGAGGGGAAAGGAGGATGTGGGGATTAAGGGCTGGAGCCTGAGGGATGGTATTCTGGAGGGGGAGGGGTGGTGAAGGGAGATGCTGAGTGGACTGGCTGGAGGCCCTCCATGAGGACCTAGAGTGGGGGAAATCAGGGAGATAGAGGATGCAGGAAGATGGGGACCCCCACAGTTAGTGTTGGGGACTTGGTGTCACTGGGCTTCTTGAACCTCTGCCAGGAGGCTCTGCAGCAGGTTGTTCACCTACCTCACTAGTTGCACCCTTTCTCCCCTCCCCCCCCATCAACTACTTTTGGCTGGTGACTTTGCCCCCTTTCCTGTCTCATTTACATATGTGAATGATAACCCACAGGAAGTAATTCTGAGAGAAAGAAGGGAATTGGCCTCTTTAGATCTATTAAATCACTTTATTACAGGAACCAACTTTGAATAGCCCTCCTCAGCAGGGTGGCCAGCTCCCCCTCTCCCATTTATTTGATCACACAGAGATTAAAATCTCTCCTGGTCTGGAGATGGACTGGACAGCTTCCCTAACTTTGGGAGGCTTGGAATAAGAGCCAGACCCAACATTTTCTTGCCTGCATTCCTAAGGTTGCTAAGTAGGGAGGGGCTGAGGGGAACTAGCTCATCATCTGGGGTTCCTTGGTGATATGTGGAGGAGGAAGAAACTTGACCCTCAAGATTTCTTTTGGCTGGTCTAATCAAATAGACATTAGATTAGCAAGAGAGAATAACCAAGTTTAATACATAGGTACGGGAACTCCGCAAGCACAAGAGGTTCAGAGATAGAAAGGGAACATAGGTATATAAGACATCCTGAGCTAGGGATGAGGTAAAGTGCTTTGGGAGTTTCAAAGGGTCATTGCAGGAAGATAAGAGCAAAAGTTTAGTAAATTAGAAGACTGTCCTGTTCTATAGATAGGTTAAAAGAGGTTATCTCTGATAATCTCTTATTATAAGCAAGGCCCTTAATTCAAGTTCTTCTAGGTAGTTAAGGGAGGGGCAGAACTTTCTTTTAAGGCCCCAGCTAAAGTTACCTTTATCCATATGAAACAATCCACATACCACAGAACCACATCTTGGTGTGACTAGTCCTGAACCCCCACAGTGATAACGAAATCCCAAGAGCAAATTGATCTGTGCCTCAGTGCACTTAACCTTACCATTGAAAGCATCTGAAACACTGGATAACATAGAGGCAAGCAGGGACCTTCAGATTTGGGGAGTGGAGCCCACAGCTGTTCAGATGGGTTAGTTAGGAGATAATCTGGACTTCAGGGTCCTGGAATGTCCGGGGAAATTCCACAGTTGAGTTAGGGATGGAGCTGAGCTGGGGTAAGGAATCAAGAATTTGTTAACGATCAGCAGTCACAGGGCACAATGAACTGAGGTTTACCTGTTAGCTCTTGATAGCACACTCCTGGGGTTTGGGTTAATCCTCAAACCATAGCAGTAAACTAGACTAGTGATCCCAGTCCCTGCACTTGAGGAATTTGAAATATCTCTCTGGAAACTAAAGTAGAAGAATTAAGTAGATGCAGGATGAGCCCTAAAAATTGTCCTGGGGGAGGAAAGCGGAGAAGAGGGTGAGACATTTTCCCTTTAAGAAGAAAAAACCCCTTCATTGGCTGCTGCTTGTGGGCACCCTGGAGTTGGGGTGCAGGTGGTGAGAAGGATAATTATCCTCAGAAAACAACTGCCAGGGGAGGGGATCAGGGAACCCCTTTCGAAGTAGAGAGGAAGGGGGGAAAGCAATTTAACATTTTCTTTTTCCTTCCCAGGTGGGCCCATTTGGCTCCCAATACTGTTCATTACTGTTTCTTAGGCTTCCTCTCACTTAATGCCCCCAGGTGTGAATGAGTGGGAACGAAAACCCACCCTTAGCCTTTTAAAAAATTAATAAATACAGCAAAGGGATTTTTCTAATAATCCTTTCACTCAGCCACAGGTCTTCCAGATCTTGAACTCTCTGCCTATCCCTGGGCTTAGGGGAATTTAAGAATCATAATGGCAGATGGCCAGCCCTTAAATCAAGGTTTCTCAACCTCAGCACTATTTTGAGCAGGATAATTCCTCTTTACAGGCATCCTTTAGTTGTGACAACCAAAAATGTCTCCAGACTTGAACCAAATGCTCCCTGAGAGGCAAAATCTCCCTACTTGTGAAAACACGGTTACACAGGGAAAGCTGGAGCGAGAAAGAGCTCAACTGTCTCAATTTCCTGAGACTCTGAAATCTCTATGGTGATTTTAAGAGTTTTGACTTAACTCATCTTTCCTGTGGCTTAACTTCAAATCTTAGGGGTTTGGGAGTTAAGAGTTGAAAGTGAGAACGAAGCTCCCTGCGTTCTCCCAAATATTTTAAAAATGGTTTTCTGGCTAAAATGCTGAATTAGAAGGCTTGGAAGCCCAAAAAAAGGAGCCCTAGTTTAACCAAGGGAGGACCGAGTTTGGGTTAGGAGAAAAAACTTTGAATACTGAGTAACTTGAAACTGCTGAAGCCACATGGCCTGCTTTTTTTTTTTTTTTTTGAAGATGAGTGCTACTAGAGCAACCGCAGGCAGGGTCTAGGTTAGGACTCTTGGGTTTGGGGGTGGAGCCGGGAGGGGAGAATATAAAGGGCTCTTCCCCACCTGATTTATAACCTTACTGGTGCCTCTGATCACTCCTCTCACGTCTAGTTAGTGATGTACCTGTTCTATCATCTCCCCTAACTAACCTGTAACTGTAAGCTCTTTGAAGAGAAGGACTAGCTGTGTGGTTAGTTTTCTAATGCTCAGTTGGGAGGCTAAAGGAATGAAGGTGAAGAAGGAAGGGGCTCCTGAGAAATGAGGAGTGAGTACATGGAGAACACTAGGAGTCCTTGTCAGCAGAAGTCTTCCTCCAGAGAAAGAGACTGGAGACGGAGCGGGGAATGTTAACTGGTAGCTGTTCTCTTTCTGGGTGGACTGGAAGCCTCGGAGTTGATGGTCATTCATTAGTTATTTCATTTCCCTCTTAATAGGAAAAAGATTTTTTTTTTTAAATGACCAAATCACTTTGACTTTCAGGAAGTTGGTAGAGAAGTGCCTGGGTTAGTTTGAGCATTATGGGGTCTTCTTGGGTCCTTTTTTTCTGAGGAGATAAGCTTTCTAGACAGTGTCCCAAATGAAGGCTGTGCCACCATCCTGAACAAAGCTTTCACTATGAGAAACTTATACTTCGTATTTGGTGACACTACTACTTGTCGTAGAAGTGATTTTTGGTGACTTTCCCCAGGGTCAGGTGATTTTTTTGGGTACATTCCTAATCAAACTTGAACACTCCCCATCCTTTTGGAATTCTGTGGGTTTTGTAATTTGGGGGTGAGGGGAGAAACTACCCTGGGCAAAATTTTCATCCTCCCGTTTTCCTGCGGCATGAATAGTAATTGCTATGTGTTAAGTCTGGGAGGTCAAAGGAGATGGGGGAGGAGGAAGAGAAAATTTTCAAGAATAGTACATAATTAGTATAGACTAATTTTAAATTACCTCAGCTAGGAGTTAATTTAATTCAGACAGGAAACCAAAGTCCAAGTAAATGGCTTTTGTAAACACAAGAACAACAGGGTTACTAGCTTAAAACTCCAGGAGCCTCTCTTCTGCACTCTTTGGGTGGGTGGGCGCAGGGTAAGGAGTAAGCACCCCATCCCAGGGTGGGCCCTCATCATCAGAGTTCAGTCCCCTTGAAACTCTGTCTTCCTGAGAACAGAGATGTCCGCCCAAAGGAGCTGGGGAGATCAATCTAGATGAACACTTGTGTACACAGTTCTGAACCCCCCCCCCCCCCCCTTCCTCTCTTAGGCTCCCTCCAGTCTCCCTCCGGCTGCCTTTGTGCGGCCGGGCTGATGAGCAGCCCCATCTGGTGGCGAACTCGAGCACTGGTTCTGGACAAATCTCTTTCCCTGTCCTTGTCAAATGAACTGCTTCTGCATGAACCGGTTGGTTTCTTAGCCCCACCCAAACCTCCTACCTTCAGGACACCTCAGGATTAAGTCATTCAAGTTAATTTCACTTTTTTTTTTTTTTTTACTTTTTAAATGTAGCTATTAGAAAGTTTTAAAATGTCTATGTGACTTGCGCTATATTGCATAGCTGTGACTGTAGAGAGAGGCTAGTTCAGCCCAACTCTGCCTGTCACTATGAATTTGGGCAAAGTTAAGCAACCCTTCTGCCTCCATGACCTCAGCTGTGATAACGACGGTCATAATGAGGCCTACCTAACAGGTTTGGTGTGAGAGTTACATGTGTTATAACACGTGAAGTGCTGAAAACACTGCTTAGCCTATAGTAAGCATTAGTAAATATTAGTAATTTTGGGTAGTAGAGAACTTAGTTTATTCCACAAATGTGTGTACTGCTGGGCATCTGAAACTGAGGGGATGGACATGTACTAGATTGTCTTGAGTTGGACTGGCCCTGCGTGTTGCAGAAAATCTGGAAACCCCAGCTTTGATCCCTGTGACCAAAGTGAGTATCCTGAAATCCTGGACTCTGCCACTTATATAGAAAGGAGCAGTGTGACAAAAAAGGGCTATTTTAGAGCTGGCAGTGGCTTCATTATCATTAAGTCTGTTCCCCTGCTTTTACAAACGATCAAAGAACCAGAGCTTATCCAACTTTTCATAGAGTAAGATGAGGGAAACTCAGGCTCCTGTAAGCTTTGTACTCTACATTCTTCTATCTCTAAACTTAAAAAGGCAGAAGTTGATGCTGGTATGGGGGTACTTGATGTGGGGGAAGATTTGTTAGGCAGTGGTGAGGTATGAATGGAGCAAAAGTCCTTCCCTGCCATTAAAAAAAAAAAGCCTTCTGAAATGGTTTTCAGTTTTATTAAATTTCATCTTATGCAGTGGGCCCCCCACGGTAGGCTGCCCATCTTCCTTCCTTGAACAAATTTGGAAAGGAAGATGGGGGGCCTGCCTGCCCCCCCCCCTCACCTTTAAAAGAGTTTATCTGAATAAGTAACCCCAGTTCGGGTTCCTTTGTAAGAGATTTGACTGAAGGCACCAGAGTAGAGGGGTTCAAATCCTGTTTAGTTCCACCCCTGGAAGCGTGGGATGGCAGGTCAGAGAGAAGAAAAGATGGCCGCTGGCAGTGACTTTGGCAGACCCAACAAGCCTGACTGGGGAAGAAAGGTGTGGATCCGTCTGTCCATTTCTTACACGGTGACCATAACCCCATCGTGAAGAGGAAGGAAGGAACTGATGAATGTGGTGAAGGGGGGTGGGGTTGGGGGAATCAGCAGCCTTTGGAACTCCAGGAATCTGACCACCAGAACCAGCCAGTGTCAACTCTTTGTTTCCTGGGGCTGGGCTCTATTGGGGGAGCTCAAGCCTTGCCCCTCCCCCCAAAGCCTTTTCTTTTTTGGAGGGGATGGGGAGAGGGGCGGGGCCCTGCTTTGTGTGTGGTTGGGGGTGGGGTGGGGGTGGTAGCAAGAATTTCTGGCTGCTTTCTGATGCAGGCCCTGTAAGGCTGGCTCAGTGGGGCTGCATGCTGATTACCTATCTGATAAGAGAGGAATTCAAACTATGTTTTAGGAAGAGGTGGGGTGGGGGGCAGGGAGCCACCCCTGGAGACCACCAGTCTAAATCTTGACCGGTTATGGTGAGGTGCCTGCAGAGTTTTGTGGGATTTTGTTGTGTTGTTTTTTGTTTTTGTTTTTTTTTAACAACTCTGAAAGTCTTGAACAGACCCCAAATCCTCTAGTGATGGAGTGGGTGACCTGAGAGGACTAGTCAGTTTCATACTGTTCCCCATTTATATTATCCTCTTGTTCTCACAGTAAGCCTATGAGGTATAGATAAAGAGAGTGTTGTACTCAGTGAACTGGAGCTCAGAGAGGGGATATTTTTCCGAGCTTCCACTGCTAGTTAGTGATAAAAACCAGAGTTAAAATTCTGAGTCTCTTGACACTTGGTTCCCACTGTTACCAACTGAGGAGGTTGATGATAATTGCCACTCACTGAGGATTTAATGTGTAGCAGCCTATGTGTTAATTACTTTTCATGCATAAAACCTCACAGCACCACCATAAAATTAGTTATTTACTCCCATTTTAAAGGTTAGCACAGAAAAGGGGGGAAACGGGCCCTCAGACTCCAAACCCTTGTTCTTAATCATTTATGTGCCAAATCACAGCTAGACCTGGGGGTGTCCCAGCCTAGGAGCCTGCTAGGCAAATGGGAAAAGCTGGCATTGCTTGGGTCAAGAATGCTCTTGGTGCAGCTCCTCCGGCATCTCCTGATTCGCTTGTCCCAGCTCAGCAAGAGACGAATCAAATCTAACTTCAGATCAGGATACTTACTGCACAACAGGGAAGGGGGAGGGGGCTTGCACCTTCGTGCAGTGTTTTTATTTCCTGCTGTAATGCTCTACCTCTTCCCTCACATCAGCATTGGGAAGGGGGTCTCCCCCTGGGTGTTCCTGTGGGAATAAAAAGAAAAAGGATCCCCAACCTTTGGACTATTTCTATGCTGGGTAGAGAAAAACTACAGATAATAATACACGAAATATTTACTGAGCCCATATTCTTGATGTTTTCATGCCCACACAATCTTCATTAGAGCCTTACCTTGCTGTTAGCCCGTTCTCTGAAGGATCTGAGGCCCAGAGGGGAATGGCCAGTCATGCAGCCAGAGGTTGGTAGAACCAGCATTTCACGAACCAGGATGTGTCTGGCCTCTGAGCCTGTACTCTGAACCAATTGCCTCAGTGGGAGTTTTGTCTTAAGCAATACCACGATACCATCTAAATTACAGCAAAAAATATAAATGGTTGAGGAGTTGGGGATCCCACCTAGCTAAAGAGCATGTTTCACCTAAGACCCAGTTTGAAATCATCACCACCATTAGCAGCATAAAAGACTCAGGCTACTTATTCCTGGTCCCTCGAGCATCAGGACTAGGTGCACAGTAATCCCTTTTGCTTCTCTGAACCCTGCTTTCTGTGATAACTACACCTTTTTTGACATTTGATAAGCACTTCGGATGCCTTACTGTAATGAAGGAAGCTATAATGAAGTCTGTTCTGGGTAGGTTTTCTGGGAGGGGCTGTCACCTCCAGTAATGTGGTGTTGGTGCAGTAGGTGTCAAGGTGGAATGGGCTGCGGGCTTCAAAATCAGGAACGCTGGGTTCTTCTGACACTGGCTTTGCCACTCAACTAGCTGTTTTTGAAGGCTGTTAGTCTCTTTGCAAGTTTCAATATTTTTAATTTTTGGTACAAGCACAGTGTTTTAATGGATCGTTCCACACATTCTAAATCTTTTTTCCTTTAACAACATCATCGGGTCATTTTTCCAAGTCAAATAATTAAAATCTACCGTATTTCCCCATGTATAAGACGCACCATTTTTCGAAAAATTTGGGGTCTAAAAACTGGGTGCATCTTATACAGTGGTTGTAGATTTCAAATGCCATAGATGGAACTGAGGACGAGATAATATATGAAGACAGTGATTCGTCATCAGACACAGATGAGGACAAGCTAATGGTTGGGAGTTTTGACCGTGATGAGGAGTTGTATGAATTTTATGATGAATAAAACTTGAGTTCAATAACTTTATGTAATTTTTTTCCCCAAATTTCGGGCCCCAAAATTAAGGTGCATCTTATACATGGGGAAATACGGTACCTCTTTGTTAATTCATCCAAAACTGTATGAAGCATTTACTTAGGTGACAATGCAGCTGTGAATAAAGCAGAGACTTTACAACATTCTTTTTAATGGCTTCATAATGGTTGTTTTTTTTTACCAGTGAGATTGAACATGTGTCATGCTGTCCTACAAATTACCTACTTATATTCTGTTCTGTGAAATTGTTTTTTCTTACTGATTTATAGTAGCTTTTTGTAGTTTTATCAGTCTAATCATCTGCCTTTTATAGTTTTGTGGGGTTTTTATTGTTTGTTTGTTAGATAATTTAAGTCCTCTGGAATGTACATATGATACAAAGTGTAGAATTCTGGCTTCATTTCCAAATGGATAACTTAACTTTCTCAATGGTATTTACTGAATTATTTTCCTCACCTATTGATTTCTCTGCATACACTTGGTTCTCCTAGTGGACTTTCCCATATAATCTACTGATCCACCTGTTTGGGTCATACTGTCTTTCCTTCAACTTTCAGCAACGTTATTTTTGATACAATTTCAAACTTGAAAAGATGTTGTTAAGTACTAAAAACGCCCACATAGCCTGTACCTAGAATGATCAGTTCTTAACATTTTGTCCCATTTGCTTTATCATTTTTTTGTTGTGCATATAGACTTATTCTTTTTCTCTTAACCATAAATTGCAGATATCAAGTCCCTTTATCTCTAAATATTTCATTATAATTGTCCTAATATTTTTCTGTTCCAGGATCCCATCCAGGATCACGCATTTAATTGTTCAGTTTGTTTGCTTCAGGCTTCGTGTTTCATGAACTTCACATTTTTGAAGTGTACAGGCCTGTGATTTTATATTTGTTGGTTTCTTATAAGTGCCATGTTTAAGAATTTCCCCTCTGTTCTGTTTTACTTAGAACTCTAAACAAGAGTAGCTGCAGAAAATGCAGTGGCATCTGTTTATATAACGAGCGTTCTTTGTTAACGGAATGTAGATTTCTTGCTCTCAATCCTGGTGACTCGTGGAGTCATTCTTTTTTTCTGATAAAAGGAAGTGTTACCACACTTGTTCTTTCTACATTACAGGAATACGTGGTGGGGGGTTTTGGTATAATGATGGAGGATAACCTTAAAATCAACCATGTTTCCCTTCCTCAGAGTAAGCTGCACATGGAGGGCTTCAGGAGCCTGAAGGAGGGTGAGGCAGTGGAGTTCACCTTTAAGAAGTCCGCCAAGGGCCTGGAATCCATCCGTGTCACTGGCCCTGGTGGGGTGTTCTGTATTGGGAGTGAGCGGCGGCCCAAAGGGAAGAACATGCAGAAGCGCAGATCAAAGGGAGACAGGTATGGATTTGGAAGGTGGCTTGTATGGGCTGAGGATGTGGAGAGCTCTTCCAATCTTGCCCCATTTCTTGGACCAGGTTGCCAAAGATAAAATGGAGCCTGTGTTCCCTGGGAACATCTGGATGGTAGGGGTATCTACTGTAGATGTGGGAGACAAGGAGAGGGCAGTATGTGAGGAAGGCACCTAGCTCTTCTACTTGACAAGTAAGTTTGCTCTGTGAACTCTAGCTAAGTAGGAATAGTGACACTAACCTCACAATTATTTTAGAACTAAAGGAGAACCGGGGATGTGAAAGTTTAAGTGGTGGGAACAAGATAGTGTATCTGTACTTGTTTCTTCTTCACCAGGTCTCCAAATGTCTGGTTTTTCTTTCATCTTAGTTCTGTGCTCGAACAGATTGTATAATCTGACTCCTTTGATTTCTTCCATATTTTTTTTTTT
>NW_017731488.1:2385567-2400926 GCF_001890085.2 Hipposideros armiger
GTCACTGGCCCTCATATGTGGGATCCGAACTGGGGCCCTCTGGCGTCCCAAGCCAGTTCTTAACCATCGCGCCACTCGGCCGGCCCCCTCTTCCATATTTTTTAATGAATGACAGGTACAGTTTTTTTAAGGATATGGTAGAATCTTACCTATCCCCCAAATTGCAGTTCCCGGTTGGGGTCCGTGATTTCCATTCTTGGCATTTCAATATTTCCAAGTTGACATGAAGCTGAAGAAAGCATCTAGACAATTACAGATGTGGAAAGGACTTTGAGCTATCTAGTCATATTCCTCCTTTTATAGTGGGGAAATTGGTCTCCAGTAAGGGAAGTGAGTATACTAACAACTGGACCAGAGCCCAGCAATCCTCACTGAGAGAAGGGCTTCTGATCTCAACTCTTTTCTCAACTTTACCATCCTGCTTTGTACTAGGTGCTACAACTGTGGAGGTCTAGACCATCATGCCAAGGAATGCAAGCTGCCACCCCAGCCCAAGAAGTGCCACTTCTGCCAGAGCATCAGCCATATGGTGGCCTCGTGTCCACTGAAAGCCCAGCAGGCCCCCAGCTCACAAGGAAAGCCAGCCTATTTCCGGGAGGAAGAAGAAGAGATCCATAGCCCTGCCCTGCTCCCAGAGGCACAGAATTGAGCCATAGTGGGTGGGGGTTGGGGGGGAGGGCTATCCTTTTGTGATCAGGAAGTTTCAAGAAGCAGGCATCAATCGGCAGAATGGAGAAAGTGGGGACAGGGTGGGTAGAGGGCAGCTGGCACTGCCATGTATCTCAGGCCGGGGTTCACAGCATCACCCCCTCTTCCCTCTTGGCAGGGGGGAAGGGGTGAGGCAAAGGAACTCCAATCATACTCTATCCAAATGCATGTGAAGGCTTTGGGGGAAATCTCTCCCTGCATGCTTTGTCTGAGTCTCCACCCCCAGAATCTCCAGCTTTTGAAAGTGACCTGGATAGGGAAGCTGCCTTCCTTTTAAAGAAGGATATGTCATATTTCCCATGCCAGAGTGAAAAGATTATGTGTGAGACCAGATTGATGGACCCAACCCACAATGCTACATTCTGTGGGAGGTCATCTCTCAGGGGTAAGGCAGGGTTTTTCGGCATATTGTCTCCTCATAACCCACTCTTGGGATAGGGTGTTGAGAACTGTCCCAAGCAATGGGTTGTGACAACAGGCAACTGGGGTGGTTTGGGGAATGGCTGCAGACCTGCTGCTCCTAAGCTCACTCCCACCCCATTCTGGGCCAATATAATTTTATTTATTTGGTCCCTTGGATAACTGCACCTTGGGTCCCACTTCTCCAGGATGCCAACTGCACTAGCTGTGTGCGAATGACGTATCTTGTGCATTTTAACTTTTTTTTTTTTCGTAATATAAATATTCTGGTTTTGTATTTTTGTGTATTTTAATCTAAGGCCCTCATTCCTGCACTGTGTTCTCAGGTACATGAGCAATCTCAGGGATAAGGGGGCAGCAGCTCCGGGTCTGCACAGCAGGAATACTTTTTGTTGTTTGATCACCAGGGAGAACAACTACTTGGAGTATATATCCTATTGAACTACCTCATTTTGACAATTAGAGCTGGCTTTTCTGCCATAGTGTCCTCTTGAAACCCCTCCACCTTCAACGTGGAAGACTAGGTTTTAACTGGGTGGCCCCATGACTTGATCTACTGGAAGACTGGAAATTGGTCTGAACAGGAATAGGTGGTGCAGAGGTTAGGAGAGGCTGGGCCAGGTGAAAGGCGCAGAGGGGAAGCCAAGATTAGGTGAGGGTTGTCTATATATGTGTGATAAAGGATTCCTGTTCCAGACCTCTAATCCCAGGGTTTGGGACTCACTTTACATACCAGAGCCATCCTTCACTGGATTGGACTAGGCCTCCCATGCACAACAAAGTGTATGTGTGTGTGTTTGTGAAAAATATGAGTTGGTAAAGATAGGTTTTAAGAACAATAACTGAACCCATCTTGAGCTGCCTGGGGATGGTTATATGAAGAAAGGACTCAATTCCTTAACCTTTAAAAATTCTGGGCCTTTCCTCCTTGGCTTCCAGAGAGACCATAAACGATGGCTTCTTTGTGGTGTCCAGGGCCAGCGTCCTGCCCTGCTACAGCAGTGATGTTAGTGTTGTGGTAGCTAAAGGAGAAAAGAGGGTTTCGTTTACATGCTGTGAGATCACTGAAAACCTACCTCTCTGTGTTGAAACGGGGCAAATGCAATAGAACGCATTGGGTGATATGTGTCTGATCATCCTGGGTTCTTATCTCCCCCAATTGCTGCCCCCCTCTAGTTATTGTATTTGTCTGGGCTTTTGTAGGACTTCACGAGTAGCTGATTTGGTGATTGCTAGGTGGCCTAGTTTGTGTAAATATAATGTGTTGGTCTTTCTTCATGTTCTTTTGGGGTTTTATGTTTACAAACTTCTTTTTGTATGAGAAAAATAGCCAAAGCATCTTTGACAAAAGGTTCTGCACCAGGCAAAAAGGATCTGAAACGTAAGCTTGGGAATCCCTCTTGCAGTGGGGGTCTTTAACCATCCTTTCGTTTCCCCTTCCCCTATTGCCCATTTTGGATCAGATCTTCTGTCCTAACAACTTGACTCCTACCCTGTCTCTTATCCCCCCCCCCAAAAAAAAGCCCACACACCCACACACTTTTAATTTGTGGGGTGTCTCTTAAATGATTTGTGCAAAAACCCTGAAGAAGCTAAGAATACTCCATCCCTTGTTCCTAATCTCCCAAGTCAAGACCATTCTTTGATATGAAATTCATGCCAAACACTTAGATTACTGTATTTGGATAGATCAAGCCTACTTTAATCTCTTAACACTAGGATAGAGAGAAGCAATGAGGGGACCCTTCCATTTTGAAAGTGGGGTTGGGAGACCAAGAAAGGGAAGATGAATGTAAATCCAAGACATTCAGGAACTTTTATGCAGGTGTAAGAAACTTATGTCAAAGTAGCCACAAGATTGTTTAATAGGAGACAGACGAATGTAACTCCATGTTTACTGCTAGAAACCAAAGCTTTGTGTGAAATCTTGAATTTATGGGGAGGGAGGGAGGGGAGGAAAGCATGTACCTATCTGTTCTTTCCCTGATCCCTTCCCCTCATTTCTGAACTGCAGGAGACTGAGCCCCCTTGGGCTCTGGTAATCCCCATCACAGGGGACTGTTTATTTGATGGTTGGTTTTGCTGTGCCGGGTACTTCCATTTGTTATCATTTTGTAACACACATGCTGACCCTTTTCCTTCCCCTCTTCCCTGGGAAAATAAAATAAATACTTATTCGTACTGAAACTGTCATTTCCTTGTTAGATATATAGGGTGCTTTTCTCCCATAATGCCCACCTTTTTGGATTGGGACTTAGAAGTCACAGAAGAACCATTAGTTTTCTGTTCAGCCATTTTGTTAGGAATGAATCTGGAAAGTTCAGTCCTCAGCACCTCATTACAGTGGATTTTTATTTCTAGTTAAGGCCTCTTGTCCTTTTCCTTGGAAGCTGCCACATTCAAGAGGGGATTAGGAGCTTGGCATGCATAAGAATGGGGTTGCCTGTGCCACTGGCTGGGATAAAAGGATGGGGCCATGCCTTGGGGCATGAGACACTAATACTTTGTCCGCTGCTCCTCAAAGCCCTTTACAAATCTTAATTAATTAACCCCCTGCAGCACTCCAGGGAGGGAAACATAGAACTGGGGAAATTGAGGCCAGAGGAGATACACTGATTAGCTATAAACAACATTAACATTTTATTTGAACCCAAGTTTGCTAGCCTGCTAATGAACATTGTGTTTTTAAACATATAGCTCCCCCTAAGGGAAGGAGAATTTAAAAAGGAAAACAAAAAAAAAAAAACTTGCATACCAGCTATTACACAAAGTACACTGAAACATTAGCAAAACAAGGGTAAGAAGTTTCATACATCCACTCTAGGGACTTTGTATCAGTCTTAAAGCTCACCATGGAAGCCAGCTAGGCTGAAGCTTGCTTCCCAGGATGCAAAGCAAGGAAGATGGGAAAGTTTAAGACCACTTATTGGTGGATTACTCATCTAGAGGGCTTTCTTTGAACATAATATGCCTGGTAAAAGTAACCAGAAGAGTGGAAAACACAATGAATTGGGGGTTACCCAGTGCAATATCTCTTCCTTGCTTGATTCCTTGGTGTCACGGCAATCCGAAGTGAGAAACTACAAGAAGTTTCTTTGAAAATTGTACAAGTTTACTTTTTCCTCCTTTTTAATTTTGAGAAAATTGAACTCCCAATTTCTTTGTCAGTGCCTCAAATTCCTGCAAGTTTTCCCCAAAGGTTTGGTACAGAGCTAATTAATGTCCTTGCTTTTTCTATCAGGGTTAATTGATAGCCTTTCTTACAGCAGAGCTCTTTCTGGCCTCAACCCTGTTTTGAGAGTTCCTTTGGGTAGGTCCTGAGAATCTGCAAATCCTAAAGTCTGAATGCCTTAAATCATCATACTGCATCTGTGCGATTGACTAGGGCTAAGAACATCCCAAACGATTAAAGCCACTAAGTAAGACAGCAAAAAGTCAGTGGAATTAAGATATATACCAGGGCTCTGAAGCCCAGTTCTGCAGCCTTCCAAGGCCTTCCGCGAGCAGGGTGCTGCCTTCTCATCAGTCCTAAATTGCCACCAGCGGCTGAGAAGCCCTTGTATTTCTTAGGGGAGGATCAACGAATTCTTGCCCTGTAGCATAACCCGCTTAAGGCCTCCCAGTCTGGATCTACGGACCTCTCTGGTTCCCGAGGTGGTCTCGACCCCGCCTTCCCCAGCCGGGTCCTCAGCACGTGGCCTAAAGCAGAGCCGCCTATCTTACTCGGTCACGTGAGCGCGCTTTCCTCCCATTTCCCGGGAGCGCGAATTGCGGCGGGTAGGCTCGCACCGCTGCTCCTCCCGGCCTGCAGGAGCGGGGCATGGCCACGCCTACTAAGGGGCGGGAAAGGCGTGCCCCGGCATCCAACGATGACGTGTTCTTCCAGCGCCCGGTTGTGAGGAAGTGTTGACCCACTGGAGCGTTTGGAAGGCGCCGGGCGGAGCAGAGTTAGTGCTGCGTTCAAGAGGTGAACGAGAGAAAGGTAACGGCGGGGAGGCAGCCATGGGAGAGACAAAGGGAACAATGGAAAACACAAGTGAGGGGATGAATAACAAGTGGAGACCACTGAGGTAGGAGGTAACGGGAGTGACAGCTGAAAGGATTAGTAACTGGGAGCGCAGAGTGGGAAACGGCCTGAGGGAAGATGGAGAAGGAAGAAGCTGGGTAATATCGGGATGTAGACACTATGATGTGACAGGAAGCCGACTCAGATGTTCTGAAAAAGACAATGCAGATACCAAGGGATGGGAGCAAAGTCCACCGTGCCAGGCGAACCAAGGAAAGGCCTCAGACTCAGAGGTCCCATTGGCTTATTTATAAACTCTGGGTGATGAAAGATTGGAGACTTAGACCAGTGTCTTTGGATTCTAATGCTGGTTGCTCTCCACAGTCCAGGTGAATTTCTGCAAGTCAGCTGTAACTGTTTGCAAGCCCTGTTGATTTCTGATTCTCTTTCTTGTTTATCCAGGGTTACCCGGTTGGTGTTTTCTTATTCTGGGTTTATCTTCTGCTTGGTCAAGAACTATGTCATGGATCAAAGAAGGAAAGCTGTCACTGTGGGAGCGGTTCTGTGCCAACATCATAAAGGTGAGCAATGGCCCACAGCACCAGTTGACCTGGTCAGTTGGGTAATCTTGTATCAAAACCTGTTATTCAAATTGAGTAATCCATGATGTTGAGTGGAATTTAGCAATGTAAGGTAAATTCCCGGTCTAGATTCTTGGCAGATTATTGTCCTAACTCACATTTTCAGGAAGCCAAGGACCTCCTAGTAGCATTGGGCAGCATAGACTGTTAGGTCTTTCTTATAGAGAACTGAAATTTGTTCCCCTGGAATGTTAATCGGTTATTCCTAGTGCCTCTGGATTTAGACAGAGTAATCTTAATTTGGTGTGGTAGAGCATAACGTTGAGTTTGGGCTTTGGGGCAGACAAACATGAACAAAAGTCCTATTCTATCATTTATTAATCATGTGACTTGAAATGGTTGTTTTGAAGATTCAGTGAAACATACATAGAAAGCTTTTAGCTCAGTGGCTAGCAGTTCTTAATTACTGCTATTACCGGAGCTGTCTTTTAGGCATTTGAGGACTATAATCACTATATTCCCTCTATTCCCCCCTTGCTTCCCCAAATCTCCCCTCAGCTTTTTCTCTAAGATTCACAGCAATGTTATATGCTCTGCATGTGACAGGTTTGAATTGAAGCCAGCCTGCTTGGTTTTGTTTTTCAGCCACAGACTGTCAAGTAGTGGGTAGCAGTGAACTTATGAGTCAGTAAGCCTTATACAGACTCACAGACACACATGCCAAGGGTACTCTGGCAGGCCAGGATATGGAAATAGCTCCTCAGGGAACCACTGCAGTCATGTGTTAGGAAGAACAAACTGCAGGATTTGACTGGAAATTTTTTTTTTTTTTAACATCTATATGTAGGGGACAAAAGTAGAAAATGTTGGAGAGGTACAGGGCAAGCAGCCTGTGAAGAGCCATCCAGTGAGGGAAAAGGGATGAATTTTTGCTGTGGTAGACAACGAAAGGCCACTAAAAGCCAGATAAGTTTTGTTTGGCCCCCACAGTGTCTTTTGTTTGCTTTGAAATGGCTCCATACATTTAAATTTTTACAAAAATTCTGATATTTGGCAGCTCTTGTAAAATTAGAAGACCCGCCAACATTAGGCCCCATTCCTGTGTGTCAGCAGTTGGATAGAGCTGAGGAGCAAATGCCTCTTTTATGTGGAAGATGTCCTTTCCATCTGACCACACCTGTTAATATCCTTCCTGGGCCTTCCAGCTGGAGACTAACGAAACCAAAGTGATGGTTAAGACCATGGTTAAAAGAGGAACACAGACCTCAGTTTGAATCCCCACTTTGCCTCTTAGCTGTATGAATTGTGCAGGTCACTTAACTTCTCTGCGCCTCAGTTTTTTTCACCTATAAAATGAAGATAACACTATTATAGAGTTATAGGATAAAAAGACTAAGGTGAGGTATAAAAAGCCTAGCATAGTGTTTGGCATGTAGTAAATGCTTAATAAACATATAAATAAAAGTGTGTTAATACCCTTTTATTGAGCTAAAAGCACAAAATACCCAATTTCCTTCTTCGGAGCTTTTATCATCTAGCTCAAGCCTATCAGCATGGGGTGTTGTGTCTCCCTTAATTGCTGAAAAGTATGTGATGTGTTCATCATTTGTCTTTTCACTTCACAGGCAGGTCCAATACCCAAACACGTTGCATTTATAATGGATGGGAACCGTCGCTATGCCAAGAAGTGCCAAGTAGATCGGCAGGAGGGCCACTCACATGGCTTCAACAAGCTGGCTGAGGTGGGTGTCGGTGGCAAAACCCAAGGTGTACAGTCTGTGGAGAATTGGATTATAGCTAAAAAACCAGACCCTGGGTTTACTGTGGTTTGAGAGTGTGTTTTATAGTTGTTTGTTTTATTGCTTGCCTGCTAGCTATAGGTCTTATATGGACATTAACAAAAAATTGAATCAGCCAGTGACTCATCACAAAATATTAGAAATAAGAACAAAATTGTCTCCTCTTATCACGTTTAACCAATCAACAGTTTATATTTTTCTGTGCCTCATGCTAGTCCCTATAACATGTTCTAACATGACTTAGCATTTATAAACTTACATCTATAGCTTTAATAACCTTATTTTTATTTGACATTTCACAAGTATTTTTCTTGATTGATATATATCTTGATTGATATATAGCCTTTCTGATATCATTAATGTTTTAATGAGTATAGAACATTTTATCAGGATCCAACATAATTTATTTAGCTGCTCCACTATTATTGGACATTATAAATAGTAGTATTTTAGAATAAATTCTACAAAGTGACATTTCTGGAGCAAAGGTAGTCTGACTATCCTTCCTAGTTTGCCTGAGTCTGAGGGTTTCCCAGGACACAGATCTTTCAGTGTTTAAACTGGGAAAAGGGCCAGACAAACTGGGATATGACTCTAAGCAAAGGTCATGAACATCTTCTATATTGCAAACTGGAAAACATTAAATCTAACAGTAAGAATGGACTGTGTCAGTCTTTGTGAATCTAACTTTAAGAAGAGTATATTATTGGGCCGGCCTAGTGGCGCATCAGTTAAGAGTTGGCTTGGGATGCTGGCTCTGAGCAGCAGGGCCCCAGTTTGGGTCCCACATGAGGGCCAGTGACGCTGTGCCCTTTACAGCTAAGATGGTGAACAACGGCTCGACCTGGAGCTCAGCTGCTGTGAGTCCCCAGTGACGGCGTAGGCTGCAGCCCCTGCTGCAGTGGGCTGCCATGAGCTACTGTGAGGGGCTGGCAGCCAGCGTGAGCTGCCAAGAGCCGCTGTAAGCTGCTGTCCAGTGGCCGGTGACCTATCTGCCTCACCCGGGAAGAACGCAATGATAATACCAACATGGGCCAGTGAAGCGACGTCCTCCACAACTAGACTGAAGGACAAAAGGACAGCAACTTGTCTGTTCCCCTTCCCTGATTCCCCAATGCTGTTCCTTCCCCAATCCCGCAATAAAATCTTTAAAAAAAAAAAAAAGAGTATATTATAAATATGGCCTGTAGCTTCCTGGCCCAAGAACACAGCCTGGTGCTAGAGCATTGATATTTTTTGCCTTGAGCCAGTGGCCATGGGATTCTCTCCAATACTCTGGACGTCTTTAGAGTTGTTGACCCCAGCTTCTCTTTTGTGACTAATTAAGAGGCAGTTTTGCCTGGTGCTTAGTTGCTGAAGCTTCTGGAGTCACTGAGAACTCCCTGGCACCCCTGTTCTGCCACTTCCTGTTTCTGTGACTTGCAGCTAGTTATGTAGCTCTCCTTTGTCTTAGTTTCTTCATCTATAAAGCAGGGATAGCGATAATCTCTACCTCAGGAGATTATGTGAGGATTAAACAAGATGGCACAATGAAAAGCATGTGGCACAGGGCCTGGCATAAAGGTAAAAAAAATTGAAGCTGTTGTTTAATTGGCATCTATATTGACTGAGGTCAGTGGTGGGTTCCAACACAGATGTGCCAGCCAAGACCCTGTAAGCCCTGAGCCTATTCAAGTGTCAGGTTCTCACTGTAATTTTCCTAAGGCAACGGTTTGTGTGGATGTCTGTGAAGGCATTAGTGGTAAGATGGAGAGCCTGGAAGTGAAAGGTAAGACATTCAAACAGAACTGAAGAAACAAAGCTGAAGAGTTACCACTATAGATTCGTTTTTGTTCTAGAACTTCATATAATGGATTCATACAGTAGAGTTGTGGACTTTTGACACATTTCTTCAACTCTCTGAGCCTCAGTTTTAATCATCTATAAAGTAGGTATGAAAACAATAATGACAGTCTCAAGGGGTTGTTTGAAGAATCAATTGAAATGTATGTGAAAACCCTTTGCAGACTCAAATTCTTAGATAAGGGTTATTCTTATAACCCATCAGCCTCTCAGAATAATGAAGTTATGCTGTGAGTAAAAATGCTTTGTGTTTTTATATTGTCCTGTAGCCACCTTGTGGGGAATGGATTGTGGTCTGTTTTTACAGATAAGGAGACTTAGGCCTGGAGAGGTTAAATGATTTACCTATGGTGACATAGCAAGTGCGTGATGGAGCTAAGGACGAGAACCTAGATCTTTACTCTCTCAGTGAAGAATTCTTCCCATTAGGCCACAGTGGTGTCGACACAGTAATACTCATTAAGTTCAAGTTCACAGTTTTTGGTTTCTCAGGTGGTGGCTCACATTCTGATAAAAGCACTGTGTTATCCTAGCTCAGGGGTCAGCAAACTTTTGAGACGGAAGAACCACCAGGGGTCAGCAAACTGGGGCTCGCGAGCCACATGCGGCTCTTTGGGTACGTACATAAGGTTCTGAAGTAAAATTGAAAATGAAAATAAAACTATCATAGTTTCATTTATAAAATTATAAAGGATATATAATGGTGATTATGTAAAAATATATTGATGGCTCTCGAATAATTTTTAAATTGTTGTAAGGGACAGGATTGGCTCTTCTGGGGTCATTTCAGTGGGTTGAGACGAAACGTACCCAAAGAGCCGCATGTGGCTCATGAGCCGCAGTTTGCTGACCCCTGTCCTAGCTTTACCCAGGTCTGGGGAGGAGAAAAGTCTGTCTCTCACCTCCAGCACTGAGTTGAGGCCGAGGCACCTCTTATTACTCTTCCTTCTCTTCCTGGTACCCTAGCTTCTTGTCTCTCCCTTCTCAGACTCTTCACTGGTGTTTGAACCTGGGCATCCGAGAGGTGACCGTCTATGCGTTCAGCATTGAGAACTTCAAACGCTCCAAGAGTGAAGTAGACGGGCTAATGGATATGGCCCGGCAGAAATTCAGCCTTTTGATGGAAGAAAAGTAAGATGCTGTCAGAGGGGAGAGCACCACCTCCAGCCTTATCCGAAGCCTTAGCTCTCTTATGTGAGGCTTCTTTAAGGAACTCTGAACTCTTTTAATGCTAATCAGATCTCTTCAGTGGCAAATATGGCAAGCTAGTTTTTCTTTTTTTCAAAGGGGGCATTTCTTTATATAGAGGCATGTCATAGAATTCAAGGACAAGTACAGCCAGCCTCAAGCAAAACCAAAACCAAGATTGAAATCCATTAGGTAGAGCCTCTTCATACACTTCCTTCTCTCTGAGGCCCTGCTTTCTGTGCTTCACAAGAGCAGCCGTAAATGAACTAATAAACCCTTTCATTAGCCCACTTTAGATCAAAGTTCTACCCTCCAGGCCCAATAAACTGTGGCCAGGGGAATAGAGCGAGAGAAACATTGAAAAAGGCATTTTCTGGTGCATTCATCCCTAAAAAGTTAATACACTCTCCTGCATATTCCCTTGGAAGGGATGGGATGATGCGTAGGAGCCTTTCTGGAGAAGAGTCAGTACCATTCTTAGCTGTCATTAGGGTTAAGCTTCACTTAGGGAGCAGAGCCAGAAAGGGGCAAAGAAGAAGCTTGATGGAGTTTGTTTGCTTGAAAGTGTGGAACCCTCTCCAGCGAGGACTGCCTAAAGTCTTCATTACAGTCATTGTCTGCCCAGCTCCTCCCCGCACCAGGACCAGGAAGATGAGCCTAGAGCTCCAGTGGAGTCGGGCTAGAACACGCCTTTCATTTCTGTCCCTGTGTGGGTCACGGTGGTGGGGAGGGGAGCCAGGCTTCTCTCTGTCCATAGGAGGATGGCTCAAATTCTGGCTTTCCACTCACCAGCTGTCTGATCGTGAGCAAATCACTGAGCCCCGTGCCTCAGTTTCCTCATTTGTAAAAAGGGAATGATAACGGTGTCTGCCTCCAAGGTTGGTGTAAAGGTGGAAGGTGTTGATGTGTGAAAAGCGGTTAGACCATTGTCTGGCACTTATAATTAATAAGTAAACATATAATTAATGTTAGATGTCACTCATTATCATATTTTGCCAGAAGATACAAAAGTAACCAGTAATACTCGTACAGCTTCTGTCCTTGAGTCGTTTATTCACTTGTTAAAATGGGACAAGCATAGCACAGAATATGTAAAATGCAACGTGCCGACAAGGACACAGGAGGCGGTGTCATGTTTGGGTTCTCCAACCAGACAGACCTGGGTTTTAGTTCTGATACAGCACTTGGTATCTGTATGACCTTGGGCAGCCCTGCCCGACTATCCTATCTGAGCCTGTTGCCTGCTATAATGGGGAATATGGTGAACTCCTTTCAGAGCTGTTGAGGGGATGCAGTGAAATAATACATGTAGAACGGTGCCTGACACACAGGAAAGCCCTCAAAAACTGGTGGTTGAGTTTCATCTAAGCACCCTGCTCTCTCCAGTTCAGTAGGTGCTCTGTCCCAACCCTGCCTCCTTTCCCCCAATCAGGGAGAAACTGCAGAAGCATGGGGTGTGTATCCGGGTCCTGGGTGATCTGCATTTGCTGCCCTTGGATCTCCAGGAGGTGATTGCACAAGCTGTGCAGGCCACCAAGAACTACAACCAGTAAGTTTTCAGATTTCACCCTGAGGACCTATATGAGTCTTTGAAACCCCTGCTAGTTTTAGGGAGACATCCTGCCTTGCTTGGTCTGCCTTTGATACAGAGGCAATGAGGGGGCTTCCTCCTCCATGTGCAGGGCAGGCCAGAGATGGTTCCGCAAAAGCATGTTATATGTGTGTATACTCACATACAGCCTCTCATCTTCATTTCATGTGCCTCAACCCCCACCCCCCACAAAGGTTTAGGGTGGGAATGTAGCCTTATTCCTGTCCCTGAAGGCAGATCTTTCAAGAAATTCTTTTTCTGTCCCACTCCATTAACCCATGGATAGGATGACCTTGGGTGGTTGTGCAGATGCAGAGGGAAACAGAGTTCAGTAATCCAAACTTCATTTTGTGAGGCTTTGGAATATATGTTTGGCAGTGGATTTATTTTGCATCAGATTTCCTTCCTGTTGTCTTGCTTGTGCTAATATCACAGTGGATTCACTTCCTCTGAAAGCTGTTGACAGTAGAAGGGAAGGGGGTTAGGAGGATAATAAAGGTCATTTAGTACTTGTCTTATTACAAAACTAATAGCATGTTTATTCCAAGAAAACTTGGGAAACCAAAAATTCATAATCCGACCTTTCAGAGGTGTCCATGGTTAGCATTTGGTTTGTGTTTGTCCTTGCAGGGAAGGGGTGCTCTGGAATCAGTGATCCTAATCCTTAGTCCCTTTGGTAAATTATTCTGTTCTTCCTCAGGTGTTTCTTGAACATCTGCTTTGCATACACGTCCCGTCACGAGATCAGCAGTGCTGTGAGAGAGATGGCCTGGGGAGTGGAGCAAGGACTACTGGATCCCAGGTATCCCAGTTGTTTAGGATGGTAACTGACAGGGAGAACAGGTGTGCACCAAACCGTGAAATCCCTCCTGAGCCATGTACTTGGGCCATAAGTCAAATCAGACCACATGTGGAAAGATTTTTTTTGGGGGGGGGTTCCCTACACTTAAGAGGTTAGGATTGGCTTAGTATAGCCTGCTTCAGAATTTCTCTGTTGGGGCAAGGGGTGGAGGGAGAAAAAAAAAAATAATTTCTCTGTGTTCACTATAAACCAATAAGCCCCAGAAAAATGGCATAGCAGGTAGCAACTCTGTGGCATTCAATAAAAAATGATACCTTCCTGGCCCTGGGGCAGTGTTTTTCCAAGAATGTTTTTCAGGAGTCCAGTTTGTTGGGGGTATAGTCCCTTAGGTTTCCCATGCTGCAGTTTCATGCAAGATAAGGTATTTTTCAAAAAGAAAATTATTTATCATTAGCAACATAATGGAATCCTAATTATTAGCTGGGAGAGACTTTAGAAGCCACCAGTCTATTCAGTCCCTCTCATATTATTATTAGTGTAACCTTTTGTAGTAATATTAGTAAATAATAGCAATAGTAAAATAATAGTAGCAAAAAGTAACCCCAGCAATCTGTTATGTTCTGTATTTTATTAAGTCATTAATCTCATGTGAGAGATTTGAGCTTTTTCTCCATTTAATAGATGAGAAAACTGAGCTCAGCATTGAACTGACTTTCTCAAAGTCATTCTGCTAGCAAGTGCCAGAGCTGGGACTCGTATCTAAAACTGTCTGATTCCAGAATTCTTGTCCTTTACCTCTATTACATGGGACCTTGGGACCCAGGAATTTTTCTGATGCCCTTTTCCGGTATAATTCAACTTACCTGGGAAATGAAATTTAAAATGAAGAAATTGTTTGGTGAGGATGGAGTTAGATAAGAAGGAAAGGAGACAACTTTTAAGGCTGTTTTATGACTCCCTCTCCTCCCAATAGCTATGTGATCTTTCTGTGCCACATAGTTCATTCATTCAATCAATTATTCATTCATTGAACAGGTATCTTTTAAGTGCCAACTAAAGGCCAGGCACATTGCCGTACATAGGGGATACAGTGTTAATAATAAAATTAAGTATTTCCTGCTCATGTGGAGTTCTGGCAGAGGAAACAGACATTAATCAAGATTATACAAATTAGCATAAAATTATAATGGTGATAAATGCTATAAAGGCGTTGGTGCATAGTATAACAAGAATTTATAATACGAGGACTAGACCGAGTAGGGAAGGCTCTCGCAAGGATATGATAAGTGTTCGAAGAAAGAAGAATAAGCACTAACTGGGGAAAGAGGCAGTAGTGTAAGGAGTTTGTTGGTTGCAGAAAGACTGTTGGAAGGTTCTTGTGATAATTCAAGTACAGAGTACCTGGAAGGGAGCTTGGATTGTGGTGGTGGTGGTGGTAGTGGAATAGATCTACATCAAGAGCTACGAAGTAGATAAAATCAAAAGAACCCGATGGACGGACTCTGAGCCAAGGGTGTGTTAAGGGTGACTCCAGGGTTTTTACTTATAAAACAGTGCCCTTCACTGTGCCCTTCACTGTGCTAGGGAACCCTGAGAGGGGATCCAGCTTGAGGAAGAAGGTCTGGGATTTGGTTTGGAACATACTGTAGGTGTTGAACATAGATGTCATGTTGACAGTTGACAAGAGAGGTAGGGACTGGAGATGTCAGTGTGGGGATCATCTGTGTGTAGGTGGTAACAGAAGCAAAGAGAGGATATGAGGAAGCTAAGGAGAGTCTAGAGTGAGAAGATGAGAGGGCCTAAGATAGAATTTGAGAAACTGAATTTTACTGGCTAGGTAGAGGAGAAGCATTCATTGTAAACTGACGTCTGTGTGCCCAGCAGTGCCCATGCCCCTCCTGACCCATATCAACAAATCCCTTCTTTTCTTGGCTTCTATAATGCTGACTGCCTGGTTTCCTTCCTACCTTTCTGGTTATTCCTTCTCTTGTTTCCTTAATAACCCTCCATAGGCCGCAACTGATCTCACAGATTCATTGCACACAAATTTTCAAATATCTAACAGTTAACTTAAGTATCGTGACTCATCGCTTCTGTAACTTCCCCCTCTACCGTAACCTATCACCAGTCGTGTTTGTGACTTAGTAAAGATATATTTCATATTTGAAAATTTGTGTACAATGAACCTGTAAGATCATTTGTGCCCAACGGAGGGTTAAGGCTTATTCGCCTCTGTCCAGTGTCAAATGCTGTAGAGAGATTAATTACAATGTGGATTGAAAATTAATATTGGGGAAAATAATTAAGATACTTGTTGGGCCAGCCGAGTGGCTCAGTTGGTTAAGAGCTCGCTCAAGAGTTTGAGCTCTGAGCAACAGCGGTTTGATGCCCGGCTCGAGCTGAGCAGCTGCTGAGCTGCCAA
>NW_017731488.1:2401131-2424571 GCF_001890085.2 Hipposideros armiger
TGTGTGTGTGTGTGTGTGTGTGTGTGATTTCATAATTGTTCATTATGTTATTGTGCTTTACAATTAATGTCCCATATAATCTTTTGCATGATTGAAATAATACAGTTGATTCTTGAACAATGTGAGGGTTAAGGATGCCAACCACCCTTGTTGAAAATCCGAGTATAACTACAGTCGGCCATCCACATCTGTGGATTTCTAACCATGGATTGAAGATACATTTGAGCCTTGAACAACACTGGTTTGAATTGTGCGAGTGTACTTATACGTGGAATCTATCGACTGTGTTAAAAAGACTAGGGGACAAATGTTTACACTAGAAAAAGAGAAAGCTATTTAGCAAGCAGATTTAATATGCGTTCATGCTTAAAACTAGAGCTCTGATCGATCTTGACTCCCGGTTCAGCATTTCAATAACCACTGACCTTTATCTTCTTTCTGCTTCTTGCCCAGCAAGTCTTCCCAAATCCCTATTCTCTGCCCTGTGTGGTTTAGTAACTTGCCTATGTGGAGTTAGTCATGCAGACATGGTGTGGGCTGGGCAGGGTCACCAGGGTAAGGAAGCTGATGTCTCAACCCACGAGCTCAGGAAGCTTGGTGTTCAGCTCAGACTCAGATGATCAGGGCCTGAGGCAGTGCTCTTTACATTATTCAAATTGAGACAAACCCACCTTTATAACCGTCAGTGAGTGAATTACAGTTAGGCTCTACCCTTCCAGTAGCTGGAATTTTCCTCTTCTCTCATTACCACCATCCACCTCATTTTCCTTTCTTCTAGCGTATATTTTTTCCTAACAATATTAACGTTAGATTGTTTTTTGATTCTGGAATCATAGAAAAGGGATTAGGTTGAGCATTAAAGGATAGTTAATAAACTCTTTCCCTGAGTTACCTTGAGCAGGTCACTTGACCGCCTGTAGGCCTCTGTCTTCCTCTTAAAACAATAGTGTTAATAGTAATAATAATTCTAACATTTACTGGGTATTTACTCTTTGCCAGGCATTTGCTAATGTACTCTATCTACATAATTTCATTTCATCCTTAGACCTTATGTTATTATCCCTATTTTAAAGATGAGAATATTGAAACACGGGGAAGTTAAGTGACTTGTTCAAATTCATATAGTTGGCAAAGCGCGGGGCTAGGATTTCAACCTGGTTCCAGAGCCTTGTTCTCATTCGCTATGGTATACTGACTGCCTATTTATAGGAAGGTTGAAATGAACAATAGCAGTATAAAAAGAAAAGTTACAACCTAATATTTATTGGATCTTATGAGGCAGGCACTAGGCTAAGAGTTTAACACACATATTCTCATTTAATCTTCACGTAAGGTAGTGACTGTTATTTGCCTCATTTTATAAGGCCAGCTAAAGTTTAAAAAGGTTAGTTGACCTGCCCAGTCTCACATATGCTACTAAGCGGAACAGCTCAGGTCCATCTACCTCCAAAGCCTATGCTTTTCACCATCTTCTTTATTAATTAAATGCTAGAGAAATGTACATGTTATCACAGGGCACATTCCCGGTACCTTCTGGAAAGGGTCTACCTTTCTGAAATGGTACTGGGAAACACTAACACGTTCTTATTCTCCCCATTTCCTGATGCAAGACCATTTACTGTCTTGCTGATACTGTTACCAGGTCTCCCTTCAAGAGGCTGTTGCCATATCTCCGTTATAGGTTTTAAATTGATTTTATTTTAGGTTGGCCATTTCCTGAAATACATAGATTATTAGGGAGGAGTCATTATCTTATTGAATGCTTGTGCCTATATCCTTCCAGAAGATGTTCAACTTTTTAAAAAAAATTATAAGATATACGTAACATAAATTTTATTGTTTTATCCTTTTCTTTTCTTTTTTTTTTTTGTTGTTTTATCCATTTTTAAGTGTACAATTCAGTGGCATAAAATATATTCCCAGTGTAGTATAAGCATCACTATTGTCAGCACATTTTCATTATTCCAAACAGACATACTTCTTTTTAAAAGAAAACAATGTCCCCCCCACCCACTACACACATACTTTTATATAATTATAAAGGTCATACATGTTCATTAGAGAACATTTGCAAACTACTGGATGTAAAAAGATGAAAATTTAAATTTCCCAGGATCCCATTTTCAGCAACACCCATGGTAACATTTTTATTTTAAGCATTTTCTCTAGTTCTTCCTGTGCCTGTGTGTGTGTGTGTGTGTTTAATTAATTGTATTGATCTTTCCCATCAAGTTGTGCAGTGTCTACTACCTGTGTTTGGGTTCTAGGTTGTTTGAAAGTACATTGTCAAAGACTTTTGTTTTTTAGCCTATACACTCCTCACATTCAGAAAACCAGTATGTATTTCTGAGCTCTATTTTCAATGTCTCATTCATTCATGTATTCATACGTGTTTTGAGCCTTTCTCAGTCCCAGGAAGGTCCTATGCTAGAAGAGCAGGAATACAGAAATGAATGTGTAGAGTGGCTTGCCCTTAAGCAGCTCACAGCCTGGTTCATGGACACAAATAAGTAGTAGTCCATGGTGCTGTATGTACCACAGTAATGGATGTTCAGGGCAGAGCTAGTGCTCACAAAAGGCGTGATCAGCCGTGGTTGGAAATTCAGCCATTGTCACCTTTTTAAACAAATCCAATTACAACATAAATATTTATAACAGAAGTCACACTGTGAACAGTTTACAACCTGAATCATGCTTTGTCCACTTAATGCTGTCATATGAACACTTTTCCATGTCTCATGTTAGTTTTTTGTTTGTTTGTTTTTTTAAGATTTTATTGGGGAATTGGGGAAGGGGAACAGTGTTGGGGAATTGGGGGAGGGGAACAGCCAAGTTGTTGTCCATCAGTCTTAGTTGTGGAGGGTTCAGCTACCTCAGCTCTAAGTCTAGTTGCACCACTCAGCTCAAGGTGCTGTGTTCAATTAGTTGCAGTGGGTGTAACCACCATCCCATGCGGGATTTGAACCAGAAACCTTGTTGCTAAGAGCACACCCTCTATCCACTGAGCCACCCGGCTGCAGCTCAGCTCAAGTTCAGTCTTTAGTTGCGGGTGGGCATAGCCCACCACTCAAACTGGCGCCTTGTTAGGAGCATGTGCTCTCACCAGCTGAGCCATCCTGCCACCTGTTGGCAGCTCAGCGGCAGCTCAGCTCAGAGCACAGCATCACTGGCCCATGTGGAAATCCAGCCAGTGACCCTGTTGCTCAGAGCTAGTGCTCTTGGGCAAGCTCTTAACCAACTAAGCCACTCTGCTGGTCCCCATGTCCCATGTTTTTAACAATTCTTCACATCATTATTTTTAATGGCTACAGAATATATCTTGCCGTAATTTACTTAACCATTCTGCTGTTTGTTGGTTATGCAGGCTGTTTCCACTTTCTCATTATTACAAATAATGCTACAATGAAATCTATGAACTTATCTCTTGGCATTTTGGATTGTTTCCTCAGGATTTGGGTCTGGATGTAGCCATTTCACCTTATTCTTGCCAAGATTTTTTTTAAATGTAAACTTTTAATTTTATAGGTGAAAATTGATATTTTATTTAATAGATATTATTCTTAAAAGCCTTTATGTAGACAGCTAATGGCATTTAGTGGTGGATTTTTGTTGGCAAAAACACAGATGTTCTTCTTTCATTTTGGCATTTTTATCTTTCCCCTTTCAGAGTTACCTCCATTTCGATAAGAATTCTGCCCACAAGTAGCGAGAACAAACTTTTATCAGGCACATTTGAAACTCAGAGACGTTAAGTGAGGATCCGAAGTCACACAGCAAAGTGGTGGGACTGGAAATAATATTTATTCTTCTTTATTTATATAGCACTTTATAGTTCCCAGAGTACATTCAAATTTGTTATTTCATTTGATTTGCCTCTCAATAACTTATAAGTAGATAGGACAAATGTGCCCATTTCAAAGATAAGAGAGCTGAGAAATTATGTTGATTGTACAGGGTTTCACATTTCTTAATTAGAGAATTAAGACCATGCCAGCAAGACAGACTGTCAGATTATCAGGGAAATCTTAACCAAAGCCCTTCCTTGCAGTCATAAATGAATATTATTTCCCATGTGATGGTACAGAAAATAAAGCTCCTTCTGTGGTTTGCAAAAAGATGACTGAGAGCTGGAATAACTTACCCAAAGGCACACAGCACAGCTAGTAAGTATAGAATCTCGTTTTGAACACAGCCCAGATCTCTCTGCCTTTTTGACTGTGGTCCCAGAACAATGTTCCCATCAAGAAATTTTGTCTTCTAGAGATGCATATTTTGCCTTCATAAGACACAACTCTTGGAAATTTGAAATGCAACACTTGGAGATTTCAAATTTGCCTCTGTGTACTTGGTAGGACAGGTATACGGTGTTCTTCAAACCAACAGACACCAGCCTTGCCAATATTCTGTTTCCATGGGCTGGAAAGTTTTACTCCATATCCTTTCTGAGTGTCTGTCTGGGAAAACAGTTCTTATCAAACACATGAGGGCTGATAATTTTGCTTTTCTTTTTAATCCTAAATGTGGATTTTTTGCAGTATTTCAGAGTCCATATGACTTAAATTTAAGGTTTTAAAAATGTTCTGTATAATAAATTCAAACAACAACAGAAGTACATAGAATAAAAAGAGATATTCTTTGCTTCCTTCTTATCTAACCTTCCAGAGATAATCACTGTGAATAGGATGGTGCGTGCCTTTTCTAGACTTTGTTTTCTGTTTATATATACATATATTCACATGTGTGAGTGTTTGAGTATGTGTGTATTTTTTCTGAAACTTGCTTTTTTCCATTTAATATTAGATCTTAGACATCTTTCTAATCAGTGCATTTAGATTTCTTTATTAAAAACAGTTGCATAGTATTTCATTAAATTGCAGGGTTATAGGGTATATGCATTTTAAAAAACAAGATGTCTTAGGGGCCGGTCGAGTGGCATGTTGGTTAGGAGTTGGCTTGCGACGCCAGGTCTGAGCAGCAGCACCCCGGTTTGGATCCCACGTGAGGGCCAGTGATGCTGCGCCCTCTACAGCTGTGATGGTGAACAACAGCTCGACCTGGAGCTGGGCTGCTGTGAGTCGCCGGCGACGGCGTAGGCTGCAGTGGGGCTGGCCGGCAGCTGGCGTGCGCTTTCGTGAGCTGCCGTGAGCCAACGTGGGCAGCCGTCCAGTGACCAACAGGCAACTGCCTCACCCGGGAAGAGCCCAATGGTGGTACCAACATGGGCCAGTGAAGCGATGCCCTCCACAACTAGACTGAAGAACAAAAGAACAGCAGCTTGTCTTTTCCCCTTCCCTGATTCCCCAACACTGTTCCCCTTCCTGAATTCCCCAATAAAATCTTTAAAAACAAACAAAAAAACCCCACAAGATGTCTTAAGTGAAGGACAGCACATTCTAGTCTGTCCATCTGGTTTTAGACCTGCGGCTAAATGACTGAGCAAACTAATCTTCTCTGAGCCTGTTTCCTTATTTATAAAATGAATATATAAATACCTTATGTAGTTGTGAAGATTAAAATCATTAATTAACATATAAACATTTGTTGAGGGACTTCTGTATACCAGGTAGTATTGACTAATATATTTGATGGTGTTCTATAAACTGGGAAGCCTTATATAAGGAAGTGCACCATGAGACTAATCCAAAAAGAGATGCGTACTTATCTTTGTCTCTTCCCCACTCACCTTAGCGATGTCTCTGAGTCTCTGCTTGATAAGTGCCTCTATACCTACCACTCTCCTAATCCCGACATCCTGATACGGACTTCCGGGGAAGTGAGGCTCAGCGACTTCCTCCTCTGGCAGGTAGGTAGTTTCCAACTCCCATTCTGTTTGTGTCAGCTGAAAACTGCTACTGCGCCCACAGAATGGATTAGAGGGGCTCATCCCGTTCCTAGGCTTGCTGGCATCAGAGAACTTTGTTGGGGGAGGGGGAGCACCTAAAATCTGGAAAAATGTCTCCAGGCTGTGCTTGGTAACGTTTGCCACCCATTTCTCATCTGTCCCTGGCTTTTTGAACCTGTGTGGTTCTTGCTCTCTAAAGCTCCTAGAGGAAAAATCAAGGCTATCCAGCTGTGGTGAAAACTTCACCTGGGCCCTTGTTCAAGGAACTGGACTTCTGCCTTATGTCTGAGCATAAGCTCCTGCCCTGGTAACCTGCCAGGCACACCAGCACCTCTGGGCTAGAACCTTGCTTTGCAGTTACTAGTCTCTCTCCTTCAGAATAAAGGGCCACATCTATGCAAGTACAGTCCATAAAGGATATAAACCATATGCAAACTCTTAGGGGGCATTGCCTGTCAGCTTAGTTACCCCAGTGTAGGTAGTCCCCCAAAAGCTCATAGTCAAATAAGTTTGTCTTTGCTTGAAACTCTCTATCTGTTAACTTGACCCCTGGGTAGCACGTGACAGGGGAGAGTCCTCGTTCAAGAAGTTGGAGGGAGAAAACTCAGCTTGGAAGCAATTCACATGATAAAGTTCCAGAAATTTTAATGGACCATAGCCTTAAAAGTGAACTAACAAGATTTAGCTTCTGAAGGTACTTTCAGTCTTTGGCTATATTGAGAGAAGGATAATGTGCAGCTTATGGTTCTGTGACCTACTCTGATGGTCAGATCATGTCTGGAAAGTCGTCTTCTGGGCACTGAGTTTTAAGAGCATTTGGTAAACTAGCAGACTTACCAGAAGAGGCCAACCTGGATACAATGTCCTATAAGGAATGAGTGAAGGATAACGGTTTGGAAAAGGGAAGCACGATAACAGTTTTATTCCCTTGGGGAAAAAAATTGAATATCTGCTTTGTGCTCGGAATATGGCAGTGACCAAGTCAGAAATAATCTCTGCTGTTGTAATAAAATTTACAGTTTGTTGGCAAAGACAAAGTGAACAAGTCATTACAACCTTGGGAACAAACAGCCCTAATCTAGCCTTCAAATATTTGAAAGAATTACACTTTGAAGAAGCAACAACTTGTTCCAGAAAAAAGACCTGAGACCTTGGTAGAAGTTCCAGGGAAGGTGATATTGGTTTAGCACAACAAGCTATCCGACAACTAAAGTCATCCCCCTTGAGGCACTGAATTCCTTCCTCACCACTGAAGGTATCCAGCAGTGTCTGTCAAGAATGTTCCCAAAGGGATTCTCTCATCAGTGGTTATTATTAAAGTTCACACAGCTCTGTGCTCTGACTGCTTTATGGTTATCATCTTGTTTGATTTCCATAGTACTTTAAAAACTAGGTATTCATATTACCTCAGTCTCACAGTTGAGGAAACTGAGGCCCAGAGAGTTTAAGTAATTTGTCTCAGGTCAAATAGATGGTAAGTGGTGGAGCCAGAATTCAAAGCTAGGCAGTCTGGCCCCAGAGCCCATGTTCTTAGCCACTGTGCCATACTCTGCTACTTAAAAAATAATAATAGCAGCTACCATTTGCTCATTGCTGACTTTTATCAGACAGTGTGTCTCCCAGATGACCTCTAAGGGCCATGAGCCAATAACATAATCCAGATGTTATTTCATAGTCCTAAAATTGGCTCTTAGAAAAATCCTGGTGGAAATGTTGATCTACTCTTGTTTTCGTTCTGCCTTGCTACAGGCAGGTGATCTAACTGCCTCAGATGACCCCTCCCCTATTAGTGAGTGAATCAGGGCTGGCCACAGCAGCTGCCGCTCAGAATGCCCATGCCATGTCATCTGCGCTTCTGGGTCCTGCACAGCCTGCTCAAACTTTGGAAGCCTTCCCAAGGATGTGTCCAGCCACATGTCACTAAACTGAACTCTGTTCCTCCTCACCTTTCCCAGACTTCCCACTCCTGCCTGGTGTTCCAGCCCATTCTGTGGCCAGAATACATGTTTTGGAACCTCTGTGAGGCCATCCTGCAGTTCCAGATGAACCATAGCATGCTTCAGGTTAGTTCGAAATAACTAATTCATCAGGTCTGGTCCTAGATAAACCATAGCACGCTTCAGAGCTGGCCTGACTGGATAGGATGAAAGAAAAGGTGAGCATTGATTGAGCACCTGTTATATATACCAGCTACTTGCCAATAAGCATGTTAACTATTGATGACGGTACCTGTCACTTAGCGTGTATTTACTATGTGTCAGTCACTGTGAACATTTTACATGCACTATCTCATTTAATGCTCCCAAGAAGCCAGTGTATTATTAGCCCCACTTGTGCAAATGAATAAATAAAAGTGATTTAATTGAGAACACAACCAATAAGAGAGAGAACTGGGATTCAAGCTACAAGTCTTTAATCTTTTTACTATGAAAACCCAGGAAAACCTCCTCAGAGAGACTGGGCATTATTCCCTGAAGGTCTTAACTTTGATCACCAGATCTTGAAACAGGAGGCAGAGTCACCTGCATCTGATTAGGACTCTTCATCATAATAAAGGGTGTGTGGTAGTGGCAGCTTACATATTGAGGGTCTGCTAAGGCACTTAGGTGTTTTCATGTAAGCTTTCTTATTTAACCCTTCTCCAGGAGCCACCTTAGTGGAGAAACCAAGGGAACTTCAATCCTCTGTGTGACTAGGCCAAGTCCCTTCCTGCCTCCGCCTCTGGTATCCTTGTCTAAAGTGAGAGGTCTTTAGGATCTTCCCTGATTCTGTCATCCTAATAGTGATGTGCAGATTCCTGGCGAATAGGGGCCAAGCTCTGCCTTGGCTACAGCCTACCTGCCCGGCACTCAGTCTGGGGCTGCCATTTGCAAGAAGCCTGAGCTTCACGGAGCGACTTTACACCAGTTCTGTACTTCCGCCCTCTGTCTGGGCGCCCCCATCCTTTCTGTCCTGCCAGAACTTAGCCTATTTAGCTCTAGCCATAAGCAGTGGTGATGGAAGAATAGCTAACTGTTAATAGCCATGCACTAGGCGAGGCATTCATTATCTCATTTTTCCTCAAACCACCCAGTGAGGTAGATACTGTCATCCCCATTTTACAGATTAAGAATTAGGCTTAGAGAGGTGTGAGAGTTTTGTGGACAGGAACTTCTTGAATCTCAGTGCTCCCGGGGGACGCACTCTGGCCTGATCAAGCTCTTCCATCAATATCATATGTCTTTTGTCCATTATTCCCAATTCCTGATATACCCCCGCCATACACCCCACCGTTATCCAAATCCTCCCCATCGGTTAAAACCCAGCTCAGATATTGCCTGTCCATGAAGTTTCACTGGTCCTTAACCTTCATTAGCCACACTTTCTCTCTCCTCTGAGCTGCATGGCCCTTTTTCTTGCCTCCTGACCACCTTCTACCTTGTACTGTGGGACTTTGTGTAGAGATCTGTGTCCTAATCAGCCAGTAAACACATAGCTTGCTCAGACTGTATCCTGAGTATCTCCATACTCCCCAATAAGGTCCTGTACCTAGGACCCAGGGTTCCGCCTGACCGAGGCCGGAAAGAAGCCCGTCCAACAAGATGGAGAGCCTTAGCAACTTCTCAAGCCTGTTTGAGTCTTCATAGCTCCACATATGTGCTCATTATCATAGCAAAAGAGTACCCTTGAATGCCTAGAGGGGGCATCTTCCAGAGTTTTCATTTGTCATCTTTATTCATGCAGTAAACTTTTATTGCTGAGAGGCCTTAGCAGATCACTTCCTGTTCTGGATCTCTATGTCTGTCTCCAACAGAAAGTACCTCCCTAGCTCCATTGGGAGAGTTGAGTACTTGTGCACATGTAAGATATTCCTTAAAGGATAAAGACAGAGCAATCCAGGTGTTTACAGGCTGAGTAGGACAGAGACATGTACACAAATACCATAATATAGGTGGAATTATGTGGTAAAGGTCAGGCTATAGGACCCCAAGTCGGCAGCAAAACAGTTTCTCACACGTGGGATGGGTTTGGCAGGAGGAGGCCTGGTGCAAAGGCTTTGCATACGGTTAGAGTGGCAGGAGCAGAGCACATCAGGAAGGCACAGCAAGGCCTTGGTTCTGCTCCCAAGGGATTTTCCCCTCCCCAGGAGCACCTTCCCTGCCCTCCTGGGATCGCATGGTCAGTCAGTAGAGTATTTCACGTGTACAGTGCACCCTAAGTGCCAGAGGGAAAGCCACAATCTGCTCTCTAGGAGTTTATGATTTGTCTGGAGACACACACAGGGTATAAGAAGTGCTCTCAGGGAGTATGACCACCTACCTGCTGTCAGAGCTGGTTCCAGGAACTCTGAGGGCTCTATGGAGCCGTCAGGGGCTTACTTTCTAACAGAAAAAGTGGACTATGGCTACTAATGCCTATTCTAGGCAGAATGCAGTCAGTGGCTTAAGAGTGCTGACCTGCTTCTCAGAAGGGTCATTTGCTGAGTGTCAGGCTGGTCCCCATACGGGAGGCAAGCCTGGAGCCCAATTCTGTAAAATAGCTTAGGGAGTTGAGAGGATGTCACCCTTAGGGTGACCTGGGAAGCCAAAGGTAATGTCCCTGCAGATATGCCCCAGGCGGGAAAAGGACCTTCCTTGCAGCAGAGAACAGACAGTAATAATGTATAAAATTGCTGTTTCTGTTTGAAAGCCTGCTAATATGCTAGAGGGGTTTTTACATATATTATCTCGAATCCTTAAACCATTCTTCAAGGTAGGTACAACCCCTACTTTACAGATGAAGAAATGAGGATTTACCCAAAGCCACAATGCTAGTTGGTGGGGGAACAAGGAGTCAGACCCACATTTGCTGCTTCCCTTCCCAGTACAAACCTGAGAAGAATTTCAAGAAATACAGATGCTCCCACCCAAAACAAACCAAGATGGACCCAGAACTGCCACTCCCCTGCCTGTACCACATGGGCACCACCCATTGCTACAGCCACACTATTCCCAAACCTTTCCAAATCTGGTACAAACTCCCCACTGTTCCACTGAACTTGGCCCACCCCTACCTCCTCTATCTCAGTTCCACCCCCATCTAAAAAAAAAACATCTCCCCTAATCCCCACTTATCTTTAGCAGAAGGCCCGAGACATGTACGCAGAGGAGCGGAAGAGGCAGCAGCTGGAGAGGGACCAGGCTGCAGTGACAGAGCAGCTGCTGCAGGAGGGGCTCCAGGCCAGTGGGGACGCCCAGCTCCGACGGACACGCTTGCACAAACTCTCAGCCAGACGGGAAGAGCGAGTCCAAGGCTTCCTGCAGGCCTTGGAACTCAAGCGGGCTGACTGGCTGGCACATCTGGGCACTGCATCAGCCTGAGTGAGGCTGGCCTCCTGCCACTTTGCCCTGCCCTCCGCCGCAAGGGCCCCACTCCCCTTTCTTTTCTTGGTGAAGGGTACCTCCCTCCTGATGATGAATTGTGTTCCCTTTGCTTGGTGGGGAGCCCCTGAGGCCGGTTTATGCGGGCCATAGATACCTTTGGGTTGCCTGGGACAGTAGCCCCTGGGGAGGGTTAAGGGTGAGAGTCTCCCACAAGTACACTAAACCCAGCTCTGGTCACCAATAAGTTTGGAGAGCAGGGGGCCCCCGGCTCTTCTGCTGCCTGCTCCTTCCGCTTTTGCCACCTCTACCTGTGCTCCTAAATGCACTTTCTTTTTCCACCAGCACAACCTTCAACACAGAATAGCGGGGAATAGGTCTCCCCAAAACCCTCGTCCTGAACCCATCCATCTTAGCCTTGCACTCGACTTTCACAAAAGATTTGGCTCCACCTCACGTCTGCTGGTAAATAGCTAATAGGCAGCCAGCGTCATTTGGGCAAGGAAGGGGAGAGACAGAAAATTTGCCCATCTGCTGCTCCTCCCCCTCGGCTCTCCACCTGGGATTTGCTATTGAATCTCTACCCCTCCCACCACGCAGTGCTGATTGCTCAGTGAAAGGCTCAGCGCCCCCAATGGCGCACGGAAGCCAGGCGGTGATTACAATCCAATTACCTATTGTCGACTCAGCCCACACAAGCTTTCCTCCTCCTCTTGCAGGGCATGGGGCCAGGCTCCGCTCCCCAATGAGACCAGCCCCCTCTAAGGCTCCAGGGTAACAGAAGAGCCTGTAGGCCCTGGTGAATCTAGTCCAGTACAGGCCTCCTTTCTTGGAACACATCAGGACCAAGAGCACAAAAACAAGCACTTGTTGTTTTTTGTGTTGTGTTTTTTGTGTGACTGCCTCCTGCCCTCACCATCTCAGACTCTGCTTCCCACCTCCTCAATCTTTGAGGCTTCTCTCAGCTTTTTGACGTGGCCCCCTATATAGGCCTTGAGACAATTCTCAGCATGGCAGTCTCAACTTGTGAGGGCCAAGGCTGCCCAGCAGGAAGAAGAGGGTTGAGTTAAGGGCTCTGTCCTTTCCCTTCTCCCTGCCAGGCCTCACTGCAGATAGGATTAGTGCCTTTGAAGAGCTGTCTGCCTGAGCACCTCTGCTTCAGGTGCCCCATAGCAGCAAGCACCAGCCAGTAATACCAACCAATGGCTACTCTGTTTAGTCTTGCCATTTTACTTTCTGCAAACTGTTTCCCCAGGATCTCCCTCTAGGGGAGGGATGGGGTCTAGCAAGCAGTCCTAAGTATACTTTTTAACCCTGACTTTCCTATACTCTTAAGTCTTCTCCCTGCCTTCCTGTGCCTGGATACCTGGCACAAGAGACCCCTTGGCCATTATCCCTGCTCCTAGAATCAAACTTAAATGCCAGACACTGCGATTGAGAAGCCAGTCAATGCACCCTTTGGCAAGCCCCCCAAACACCTGGCACGGGGTTCCCAGAGAGCAGGTGCTATACATTTTCCAGCTTTACAATGGGGCTGTTGACAGCCTTAATTAGGGAGGCATGAATTATGGGGCTATAATGCAGAGCCCTACAATTAAGGCGGGAATGAGGGGCTGGAGGCAGCAAAAGAATCTGCCCTGTGAGCATGGCCGAGTCCTGTCTCCGTTCTGGGTTTCCCCTAATATGATTGGGGTTCAGCAGAAGTGATTAATGGGGCTGGTATCTCTATTGCCTGAGGTCCTGTATTCTGGGAAAAGTACAGAATGGGGTGGGGTGGGGAGGGGCTGACCCAGGAGCACTGTAGGGGATGGAAGGAGAAGAGGCTGAGGAACCACGGCTGCCCAGGAGCAGGGGCTGCAAATAGTTGATCTGAACAACTTCTGGTTGTGCTCTACCGGTATGACTTGTACAAACCAGCCTCCACCCTTGCCTCAATAAACTAGGTGGACCTAGTTTAAATGTCCTCCCACCTGTGAGTCAAGCCCCCACTTGAGGATATTCATCGTGTTCTTGTGTTCTCCTGAGTGTCAAATAGAAATTTAATGATTCTTAGATGTAAAACTTGCTAACAGTGCGATGGAAGAACGCTTGTTCTGCTACATTTGTCTACCCTCCCTCAGGTGCACCTGGCTACCTCCAGTATCCCTAGCTTTGGGGTAGGGGAACCATTGGAAGAGACTTTTTACCATCACACCACCTGTTCCTCTACTTGTTTCCTAATCCCCGGACGCTTTCCTCCACCCTCCTTTTCCTCGCGCAAGTGAAAGGAAGCCAGTGTGGAAGGAGGGATTTCGCCAGCTGCGTTTGCAGCACCCAGGCTTGGTGGCCGCATCGTGGGGGCAGCTGAGCTTGATGTCTCCGAAGGGGGTGGAGCGTAGGGGGGAGGGGAGTACTGGTAGGCCTCCTTGGCGGCCGCTCTCCATCATTCTGTGGCAGGGTCCTGAAGTCTGGGAATATAGGGACCTCAGGGAGCCACCCTACAGGCTTTGGCGGGGGGCTTCGTTGACATTTGGGGAGGCAGCTGAGCGAGGGGTGCTGAAAGGACAGCTCCTACCTGCCCCACTGCACCCGAAAGTAACCTCTGCGTGTAAAGTCTCCCCCTCGAACCCGCAGTCCACCTCGAGTGGACCGTCTTCCAGGTGAGGTGCACGAAAAGCTTCCTCTGAGTGGCAGCTTGGAACGATGCACGTCCGGCTGCGCCAAGCTGGCTTCCCCGCTCTCCCACTACAGCGTCAGCCTTGGCTCTGGGAACTGCAGCCTGTGCCTCCAAGCCGCGCGCTTTCTCCCGCCTCTGGCGGAGAAGGGCGGTGCGGCCAGGCCTTGCAAATCCTTCTTCTGGGGCCCCCAGCGGGAACAGGAAGGAAAGCGGCCACGATGGGCCCTAAGTGTCGCACAGCTTGGAGAAGTGGGCAGCTCGGTTGCATAAGGTGGAAGGAACTTGGTAGTTTGCAAAAGCCAGCTATTGGTGGTAGCCGAAACCCAGAGTCCGCCGACTCGAACACCCTACTCCTCCACCCCCATTTATTGCCTAAGACGCACGCCTACCCCCCCAGGCGCGCCGCCTTCTCGCGCGCCTTCCCCCTATACCCCCCTCCTCACTCCAGAGGAGGTGAGTTTAAACCCCGCCCACGTGACCCCAGTTGGGCCAATGAGCGGCGGCGGGAGGTGAAATCCGGTTCTAACCGGTCCGGGGCTCCCAGCGCTATAAAAACTTTATAAACCCCCCGGAGCCCGAGCAGTGTGAAGAAGAGGCGAGAACGACCCCCGGACCGACTACAGCTCGCGCGCCGCTGCATCCCCGCGTCCAGCGTCTACGTTCCGCCGCCGTCGCCATCATGCCCAAGAGAAAGGTACGTGGCGCGAGGGCCCCAGGCTTTGGGCCGGCACTACCGCTGACACCACCACTGCTGCCGCCGCCGCTTTCCCGGCTTTGGGGAGCGAGAATCGACGCTGGGCTGGAGCAGACTTAGCCGCCCGGCGCGGGAACTCGAGATAGTGTCAGGCGGCCTCGGGCTAACCCTGCGCTGCTCGGCTGCCCGCGGGCGCCAGAGGCCATATTGGAGGAGCGGCGGCCGCGGCGGGAGGAGCCATGTTGGTGGCTGTTTATCCCGCTCCCCTCAGGCTCAGCGTGTCCGCCCCGCGCCCCCTCCCCCATCAGCAGGCCCCCCCATCCTTCCCCTCCCGGCGGGCGGGCAATTCAAACCCGAAAGGGCGGGAAGGCGGCGCTTGGGGTTGGCGGGCGGGGGGACGCGCTGCCGCCAAAAAACCGCCGCCGTGAGGGGGCGGGGCCCGTCTCCCTTGAGGCGGGGCTTCGCGTTGTAGAGACCCGCCTCAGCCCGCGGCCCCGGCGCACAAGACTTGCGCCGGTGCGCGCCGCTGCCGCCCACGAGTTCCCCGGGCTGCGCGCGCCTCCAGTCTCCCGCCCTCGACGGCTGCCATGGTAACGGCGCTCGGGCCCCGCCTCCAGAGGGGTTTGTTTGCACCAGCTGCAGCTGTTGCTTCTGCTTCTGCCTGGTTCCGCGAGCTGTGCTTGCTTCTCCGCGTTCTTCACCCCAGCTCAGCGCGCGCTTCCCGGGACCGCTACGCGAACACCCCCGGCGGGCTGGGGCTCAGACACCCGCCCTCCCTGCGCGCTTTGAGCTTGATCGGGCTAGAAGCTTACCCAAATGAGCACTCAAAACTTTTTAAGCATTTCGGTTATTTGCACCGGAGCTGGGGCAGAGAAATACTGACGATTTGTGTGTCCTAGAGTTGTGTGCAATATTTCCTTTCAGTTTTTTTTCCTTAGGACTTTGTTAAGCTTAGTGAATCATTAAATATTGCCTCAGAAGCTGCAGATTTCTTAGTTTTTGTTTGTTTTTTTATAGGCTGAAGGGGATGCTAAAGGAGATAAAGCCAAGGTGAAGGACGAAGTAAGTTTTGTTTATTCTCTTTTTGGAGTTTTAAAAAACTTTGGGCTCCTTTGGTGGTAATTAACCATACTCCTAGTCCTGGTTTGCCTAAGTAAGCTCTCTTCACTTCCTGTAGTCTAGAACAGATTGGCACCAAAAGTTTGTCTTTTGTTGAGTGGTTCAACTATCCTGTTTTTAACTTTTTTTCTCTTTTTTAAATAGCCACAGAGAAGATCCGCAAGGTTATCTGCTGTAAGTGTCTGCCTTTAAATTTTTACTTTTATCTCTGAAACAGAGACATTGAAAAACAACCCCCTCTGCTTCCAGTGAATGATGGTCAGTGACTGGTTTTATTGAGCTGTTCCACTGTGGACTCACCCATTTGAGATTTGCTGTTTCTGAAATTCTGATGACTTGTAACCAAAGTGGAACATTCAGAGTGTTTAGTGTTTCTTGAGTGTGTTTTTGAAGGAAATTCTAATGGGAAGTCAGCCACCAAATCTTTACAAAGTCGGGAAAACTTTCATGCCAGTGGTACTGTGGTTTGGCTTGTGGGTTTCCTTTGGTCCATATACCAATGTTCTCTTTCTCTCTCCCCAAATAAAAGAAACCTGCTCCTCCAAAGCCAGAGCCCAAGCCTAAAAAGGCCCCTGCAAAGGTGAGTGTGACTGGAAGACAAAGTGTTTCACGGAGTCACAAGGCTGAGCACTGTCCAATGTTGCTGACAGACCTGCTATATAGCAACTTCATCTATTGGCACAAAGTTAAGCTATGACAAAGTTAATAGTACTGGACCTTATAATATCCTAATTGGTCATTTTCACAGAATGAAGACTATCCATTAATATCTTCAGCATAATGGTGACTCCATGAATGGATGTTTTAAATTGTTTTGATAGCTTTCCTTGTTACTGAGATTTATATACTGATTCTTAAATCAAGTATTGATCATCATTTTACAGAAAACTCTGCACTTGGGTAGCAAATACCCATGCTTTTTAAGCTGTCTTATTCTCCTGTTTACACTCATAAAACTTTTGCATGCTGACAACCACAGCGCATTATAGATGATTTGGCCTAGTTTTGATCAGTAGTTTTTATCAGTGGGGTAGGGTTTATAGTTTGTGTGTGTGTGTTATCTTTTGATAAATAATCCTGCCTTGTGCAGAACTTGGTAGACCATACCCTGGTAATAGGAAATTAGGAGAAACAGCTCTTTTTTTTCCTCCCCCCTTTTAGAAGGGGGAAAAGGTACCCAAAGGGAAAAAGGGGAAAGCTGATGCTGGCAAGGATGGGAATAACCCTGCAGAAAACGGAGATGCCAAAACAGACCAGGTACGACTGCCATCTCACTTTTTGTGAAGTCTGCTCATTTGATCACTTACTGATCCCAACCGTCTTAATCTTAAGTCTTTTCTCTGCACCCACAGGAAGGCACATTAAGTGTGCCTTTCAGTCTTGAGTTGCTTGTGGTTTTCCAGTTAGCCTAAACCCTGGATTCTTGAGGTCTCTGCCATCTAATAAAAGGCACTGTGGTGTTGATCTTTGTCCCGTTGTTAGGTGCCATACTTAAGCTACACCATAAAATGTCCAAGCTGGGACTCTCAGATGTAATGCTAATGTATCCCCTTCCCTCATTTTACAGTACAGTCCCGAGGGGAAGTGATTTATCGAAGTTACCTACCAAGTCATTCTCAGAAGTAATACTGGGTGTCAGTGTCAAAGTACCTGAAACCTGAACTTTGGCCTGGGAGCAAAGTTATATTATAGATGGAATATAAATGAAGATAGTTTCAAAATGTACACATTGTAAAAATCTTGTCTGTTTTTCTTCTAGGCACAGAAAGCTGAAGGTGCTGGAGATGCCAAGTGAAGTGTGTGCATTTTTGATAACTGTGTACTTCTGGTGACTGTACAGTTTGAAATACTATTTTTTATCAAGTTTTATAAAAATGCAGAATTTTGTTTTACTTTTTTTTTTTTAAGCTATGTTGTTAGCACACAGAACACTTCATTGTTGTTTTTTGGGGAAGGACATATATTATTAATAGAACGTCTCCAAAGCTGGATTGACATGGGGAAAAACACCTTTTCCCCTCTAGTTTTGAGAGACTTCCTCTTAGTTCCTGGGAGGAGGGATCCCTTGATGTTGATACACATTAGCCACCTTGGCACAAACACCTTGTGGAGTGGAAAAACTCAAATTTGTTTTTATGTCCTCTTCTCTCTCTCCACCTTAAGCATAGACTTGACTCCCTTAAATCCAGAGACCTGTTGGGATCTGACCCAGAAAAATTGGTTACCAGTATGTCAGGCAATCCGGACTTGATAGTGTCACCATTGAGATGGCATCCCTCAAAAGAGCAGCAGTTCCATTTTTAGATTGTGGATCTACAGATTGATAATTCTGCCATTTTCATTTCATTTCCTGAAAGTCAGGGTCGGCTTGTGAAAAGTTGTTAAACAACAATGCTTAATGTGAAATGTCAGCCCTCACTCTAAACTTTACCTGTTCAGAGCATCAAATGAAGACTTCATTGGGTTTTTATAGTGGCTTTCTGATTTTGGTAGTCCATTGAAGAAGGGAGTGTGAAAGTTGTTGTATACTGTTAACGATTGTCTGCCCATGTCCTGCCTGAAATACCATGGTTGTTTATGAAAAGTATCTTTAATAAAGCTGGATACAGTTTGGCTTGGAATGCTTCCTCTCATCTTTTCCCAGAAGTGGGGGAGCCTAGTTTCTCCACGTCTCGGGGGACAGGATGCATTCTGGTTTGAGGTGTAGAGGTTCTGTGCACAATATTAACAGAACACAGTGCTAGGTGAAGTTAGCAAAGATCCCAGAGTAAGTAGATTATTGGTGAGAGGCTGGGAGCAGAGAAGTGGTTTCTGGACTTGGTTGTGCGGCATTATCTGCAGTGTACTTTTTAAATACAGATTTTTGGTAGATCTGAGGTTTTGGCCTGGTAACGGCAAAAGACCCTCTTGAGTTCACATGAAAACTGGAGAATTAGCAAATGAATTGATCGAATTATGTAGTCCTTCTGTCAAGAGAAAGTGCTTCTGTGTCTATATACAATTGGCCATAAGATGAGGCATATGGCACTCAGCTCTTAAGCCAGACCTACAGGTCTTCTGTAAATTGACTTAAGTTCTTGTCCTTGCTGGTGAATTGTTCTAGTCCAAAAACAAAGCCATTAATGGAGACTTTCCTGATTGCTTCCGTTTGAAAACCCTGCAGCGAATCCCTTTTCTTTAGGGAAATAGCAAAAAGTTATCTATTAGGAAATAGAACTTGTAATAAATCGATGCAATTTTAATGTCACAAGTCACCTCTATTTGAGGGAAATAAAGTAAATTAGAGACTACCAAAAAAATATCTTACATTGCTTTGTTTATCCCCATAGTTGATCGGAAAGGTAGAGCTGCTATATCAATTAAGCTCTTCCTTGGTAAGTTTTCTGAATTGTGTCTGATTTTCAGTCTTGGGACAATTATGTAATGCAGGTGTTAACACCATTTTTATGGATTTTGAAACAGACTCAGATGAAGAAACTTGGTCAAGGTTATGTGTACATCTAATGAGTAGCAAAGTCAGGATTGGAATCCCCAACTTTAGTCAAAAATAATTTGTGACTTAGACTTCTTTTTGGGGGGCACCTTTTGGATAAAGTATAATTTGTCCATTTAGGCAATTTTCAACCATTTTGCCTTCATTATTAATGAAATAGTTCTAGGTCATAGATTATTAATTTTTATTCGGAGGAGGTGTCGTCTTCCAGAGTGGAGACCACTATAGCTGTTAGGAGTAGGGGGCACAGCAGCTTGGGATTTGAGCAGAAGTTGCAGAATGTGAGAAAGCCACAGTTGGGGTTACTTGATCAATATATGAGTTCAGAGTCAGTAAAATGTGTTGAGCTGTGGACTACTGGGGGCTCTGCCACATGCTCCTTTAATGTTTGGGTCAGTCCCGTGTAAGTGTTATCCTTTTATAATTAAAAAAGCCTCAGTTGTTAAGTGGCTGAGGTTAAACTCAGTAGTAACCCTCTTTCTGTTATCTAGAAATGAGTATGGATAGGGTGAGCATGAATTTTTTTTCCTTCCTGGAAAGTTTACTAATTTGACTGGCTGTGAGAGTGCCTGAGCTTAAAAACAAACCAGACATGAAAACATGGTAAGGACATTTAAGACCTCATAATAGCATGCTCGGTGCCAATCCTGAATTGAACTAAATCTGGTCACAGTAAGATATAAAAATGGATCCCCTTCCTCCCAGCCCTGTCTCAACCTGTTCTAACCCATCTCAGGAAGAGTCACCAGTACCCTACATTAGGATACTTTGAGCTCTTAAAAAAACAATGGCTTAAACAGCAGGAGGATTTATCTCACTAACTGAAGTCCTGAGGTAGGGTAGTTGTAAGGACCTAGGTGTTACGACTTGATGGGTTACTCTCAGCATGTTGTCCAACCACCTCACAGAGTCAGCTGCTTCAGACTTCAAGTTGATATACATGTCCAGAGACAGAATACCTGTTTCAGTTTTTGCCCTTAATTATTTCCTAGAAGCCCCTCAGCATCCTAGTTTCATTGGGCAGAACTGGGTCACCTGACCATTCCTAAACCAATCATGGCAGGAGAGATGGAACCACCAAATCTGTTTAGAATTCAGCCAGAATTACTGGTATTAAATGGGAGGGATAGATGATGACTGATGAAAGTTGTCAAGTGGATCTTAACTGCTGTACCTGGATCCTGTGGTCTCTCCAGGTCTCACCTCACCTGGCTTAACTGCTGCATTTGACACACCTGAGTATAAGCCCCTACCTTTTAAAAAATTGAGCTATAATTCACATACCATAAAATTCACAATTTTAAAGCATATGGTTCTGTGGTTTTTAGTATATTCGCAAGGTTGTGCAGCAATCACTAATTCCAGGATATTTTCATCACTCCAAAAAGAAACTTCTTATTATTAGTCAATCTCTAGTCCCTCCTCCCTCCAGCCCTAGGCAACTACTAATCTTTCTATATAACTTGACCTTTTCTGGACATTTCATCTAAATGGATTCATAATATGTAGTCTCATGACTCGCGTCAGCATAATATCTTCAGGGTTCATCCATGTCATAGCATGTATTTCATTCCTTTATTGCCAGATACCATAATGGATATACCACTTTTTTTTTTAAAGATTTTATTGGGGAATTGGGGGGAGGGTAACAACATTGGGGAATCAGGGAAGGGGGACAGACAGGTACACAAATTGCTGTTTTTGTTCTTCAGTCTAGTGGAGGACATCACTTCACTGGCCCATGTTGGTATTATCATTGTGCTCTTCCCGGGTGAGGCAATCAGTTGCACAGTGGCTCCCAGCCGCTCACAGTGGCTCCCGGCAGCTCACACCAGCTGCCGGCCACTCTTGCTGGCTGCCAGCCACTCACGTAGCTCACGGCAGCCCACTGCAGCCTACACCATCGCCATCTCCGGTGACTCACGGCAGCCCAGCTCCAGGTGGAGCTGTTCATCATCTTAGCTGTAGAGGGCGAGCGTCACTAGCCCTCAATGTGGGATCTGAACCGCAGTCCTGCTGCTCAGGGCTGGCGCTCCCAAGTGAGCTCTTAACCAGCTGAGCCACTCGGCTGGCCCTGGATATACCACATTTTATTCATTAGTTAGTTGATGGATATTTGGGTCATTTATACTTTGGGGCTATTATGAATGCCACTATGAGTTATGTATAATTTTTGTAGACATATTTTCAATTCTTTCTCAGTGGAATTACTAGGTCATGATATCTGTTTAAATTTTCAGAAACTGCCAGACCAACTTTCCACAGTGACGACACCATTTTACATTCCTACCAGCAATGTTTGAGGGTTCCGGTTTCTCCATATCCTCATTGAGACATTTGTGTGTGTTTCTTTTATTGTAGTCATTGTAGTGGGTATGAAATGATACTTCATTGTGATATTGATTTGCACTTCTCTGATGACTAGGATGTTGAGCATTTTTTCATGTTTATTGGCCTTTTTTAAAAGATTTTATTGGGGAATTGGGGGAGGGGAACAGCGCTGGGGAATCGGGGGAAGGGGAACAGACAAGTTGCTGTCTTGTTCTTCAGTCTAGTTGTGGAGGATGTTGCTTCATTGGCCCAAGCTGGCACCATCATTGCGCTCTTCCCAGGCAAGGCAGATCTCACCGCAGCTGCTGGCCGCTCACACTGACTGCTGGCTACACACAGTAGCTTATGGCAACCCACTGCAGCAGGGGCTACAGCCTGTGCCGTCGCCGGTGACCCACAGCAGCCCAGCCCCAGGTCGAGCTGCCGTTCACCATCTTAGCTGCACAGGGCAGTGTCACTGGCCCTCATATGTGGGATCCGAACTGGGGCCCTCTGGCATCCCAAGCCAGTTCTTAGCCAACGTGCCACTCGGCTGGCCCCTATTGGCCATTTTTATATATATTTTTTGAAAACTGGCTATTAAATCCTCTGCCCATTTTTAAATTGGTTTATCTAGGAGTTCTTTATATATTCTGGATACTAGATTCTTATCAGATAATACGATTTGCAAATATTTTCTCCCACTATGGGTTTTCACTTATTTGACAATGTCCTTTAATGCACAACAGTTTTTAATTCTGATGAAGTCCAATTTATTTAGTTTTTGGTTGGTTGTGCTTTGGTATCATTAAATCCATTGTCTAGCCCAGGGTCATAAAGATTTACACATATGTCTTCTAAGAGTTTTAAATAATGTTAGCTCTTAAATTTAGGTCTTGAACCATTTTGAGTTAATTTTTGTATGTGGTGTGAGGTAGGAGTCCAAGCATTCTCTCCTTTTAAAGTAATTGTTCTAAAATATGTCCTGACTTTTCCGTGTAAAAAAAAGAACTGTTCTAGACTTTTCTGGGCCCTTCAGTTTCTGAGACACCATTTGTCTAGTTCTTGGCTCTGATCATCCCAACCCCTTTGTCTACAGTTTCTCCCTGTGATGTCATCCAGTGATGGCATTTTCATCTGCCCACATCTCTCAAGTCCAGTATTTCCACAAACCTCCTGTGCAGTCCAATCTTGATGTACCACAGGCATCTAAATTCAGCATGACCAAAATGGAAGTCCTCTTGTTCACAAACCCACCTTCCCTGTTTTTCCCAGATCTTGTAAAAAGCACCACCACCATTCCATCTCTCAAACAAGAAACCTGAAGGTTACCCCAAATACCTCCCTCATCACACATTTCTAGTTGCGTGCCTAAATCATGGTGACTTGACCTTTGGGAAAAAATTTTTAAATTTTTTGTCATGGAAAATGTCAAATATGTGCACAAGTAGAATATAAAGAACTTCCATGTACCTATCACAAAGCCTCAGCAATTATCAACTTGTGGCCAACCCTGTTTATACCACTGTCTACTCCCCCTTACTATAACCGGACATCATATTCCATCCATAAATACTTAAGCATATGTATATGGTGCCAAAAAATGTATGCACATTTTAAGAAAGGAAAACTATAAAAATCGTAATAATACATACCAATAACAAAAGATGAATACAAGTCACGTTTGACTTCTGCAATTACAAGTTGCTCAAAGTCGTTACAATCAGCATGATTTTAACAGGTTTTTTTTTTAAATGTGTATACATTTCTTTGACACTATTTTTTAAAAACACGATTCAATATTAGCATACCAAAAACTTAGCATTAATTTTTTAATATTATGAAATACTCAGATTATTGAATTTAATTGCCTCAAGTGCAATTTTTTCTTATTTTTTTCTTTTTTTTTTTTTTTTTAGCTGAGCCATCCTGCTACCTGTTGGCAGCTCAGCGGCTGCTCAGCTCGGGCTGGACTCGAACCGCTGTT
>NW_017731488.1:2424641-2442704 GCF_001890085.2 Hipposideros armiger
CTGCTCAGCTCGGGCTGGACTCGAACCGCTGTTGCTCAGAGCTCAAACTCTTGAGCGAGCTCTTAACCAACTGAGCCACTCGGCCGGCCCTAATTTTTTCTTTTTAAGTAATTTGTTTGTTTGAGAATCCAAATAGGCTCTAAACACAAATGGTTGGCATGTTTTTTGGAATCTCTGAGCCCCCAGCTTCTTCATCTCTGTTTCCCCATCTGGATTTTGCTTTTATACCTTTATGGTGTCATTTAACAGGTTTCTTTCTTTCTTTTTTTTTAAATTGGGGAATTGGGGAGTGGGACCAGACAAGTTGTTCTTCAGTCTTAGTTTTGGAGGGCGCCAGTTGCCATCTGACTGCCTCGGCAGCTCATTGCCTCTAAGCTCAAGGTGCTGTGTTACAATCTTGGTTGTGGATGGGTGTAGCCACCATCCCATGCCGGAGTCGAACGGGCAGCTTTGTTGTTAAGAGTGCACGCTGTATCCACTGAGCCATCTGGGTGGCAGCTCAGCTCAAGGTGCCTAGTTCAGTCTTAGTTGCGGGCAGGCATAGCCCACCATCGAACAGGCAGTCTTGTTGTTAGGAGCACATGCTCTCACCAGCTGAGCCATCCTGCCACCTGTTTGCAGCTCAGCTTGGGTGCAACATCACTGGCTCATGTGGGAATCGAACCAGCAGCCCTGTTGCTCAGAGCTCGTGCTCTCTTCAGCTAACTCTTAACCAACTGAGCCACTCGGCCAGCCCTAACAGGTTTCTTTATCCTTTGTATTTTCTGTTAATAGATCTAGAGGTGTGATTGGATTCAGATTTAGTGGCAAAACCTTACACTGTATGCTTTCATCAGGACATGCATAATGTCTGGTTGTCTCTTTAGATGTTGCAGCCATTGAAGCTCAATACCTAGATCCATTAATTCATCAAAGGTTGCAGAATGGTGGTATTCTAATTCTGCCATATCTTCATATAATATCTGAAATACTGCTCTAAAGAGAAACTTGAACTCATCTGCTATTTGGTTATCCAAAGTTACAGTTTATATTAGAAAAAAGATTAATGCCCAAATCTTTTGCCAGTTTTCAAAATAATGAATTGGTTTACCAGCATTCTCCAAAACTGACCACTGGGTGGTATTTTAGTGTTTTTAGTATCATGATCACTGAATTAAACATATCTTACATGTTTCAGTTTGTTGCAGTTATTAAATTTGATGATGCTCAAATTGTCCTTATTTTTGTCCGGTGGAGACCATGTCAGCTCCTAGGTCCTTTTGATACAAGTCTTTTGATAGTTACTAGTATTTGGTAACTCCCTTGCTATCTAGTATGATCGGATATTCCAGACTTACCTTGTACATTTCCTGCTCCACGCAGACCTGGTGTCAGTTATGTCTAGGAAACAAAAATCTGGTTCCTTTTAGTGGTGAATGGCTGCAAGACCAAAATCTAGGCTCTAGAATGCCATGCTGTGTTGTTCGTTGTTTCTAGGCCTCTTTGGTGCACAGGGACATGTTTTTTTTTCTAAAGTAAAACATCTTTTTTAAGATAAAACATATATTGATACTTTCTATTCAAATTTAAGACTAGAGATTCTTCTTAATTCTTCTGTCACACATCTGTATATTTTTTCTCAGCACTGAGAATCCCAGTTCTCATTTATTCCCTGAATTATAAAATTGAATATCACAAGTACTCAATTGTTTTCTTCCATATTACACAACAGTATCAGAATAACAAAAGGCAGGTTAAGGTTTTGTTTGCATTTCTTTTTGTTCTTGGGAGTATTTCTTGCTAGGCCTGTAGGATCAGTTTATTCTGATTTAAACTTAGTATGGCTTCTCTCTGGTTTGCTACTAACTGGATACACAGTTATGTTAATCTGTTTTATTTTTCCATTTTTAAGAATTTCTTGGTTAATTATGTAAAATATTTACATAGTTCCAAGTCTAATCTACAAAACAAGATCTATTCAGAGAAGTCTAGTTTCTATTCCTGTCCTTTACCTTATTCCCTCCCTTCCCAGTTAGTAACCTCTTTTATTTGATTTAATCTTTTCATTTTAAAAAATTGAAAGATAGGGCCGGCTGAGTGGCTCAGTTGGTTAAGAGCTCGCTCAAAGGTTTGAGCTCTGAGCAACAGCAGTTCGAGTCCAGCCCAAGCTGAGCAGCCGCTGAGCTGCCAACAGGTAGCAGGATGGCTCAGCTAAAAAAAAAAAAAAATGGAAAGATAATTTTGTTATATTCCCCCTTTGTTAAATAAAGATAACATACCATACTTTTCTCCACCTTGCTTATTAATATATTCTGGAAATTTATCATAGAGATTCCTCAATCCTTTTACAACAGCATAAAATGATAAATCTGTTTGGCCTTGATTCCATTGTATTGTATATGTTGTGTTTACATGTATTCCGAATCTTTCTGTATAGTCCTTATGTATTCTCTTTTTTTCTCTTGGTTGTTGTTTTTTTTTTTTGGCTGTTTGTTTTTGGTATTTAGAAAGGTGTGTGTTTTTGTTCAATGATTAACTTTATATTATTGCCTTTGTATACTAGCCTTAGTCCCTTCACTTCCCTTCTTACCTTAGATTCCATTGTCCAGCACTAAAACCACACTCAGCTCCCCCTCTCTCCATCACTCTTACCCGACACTTAGCCAGCACCTACACCCACCCAAACAGCTGAACATTGCAGAGAACACCCACCTCGCTGCTAACCTGACACTTCATAATTATGACCACGTTTCAAATGGGCCCTCAACACTGCCAAAGTACTATTACATTTATCTAAGATGCTCACCTTTCCTCTCGGATAACCTAGTTCACATCTTCACTTCATCTCCCCATCTCCAACGCCCTTTTGGATGACTTCATCTCAAACTTCAGTCATATACCTCATCTTCCCACCACCCTCTCTACCTACCTACCTGCAGTGTAGTGCACACACCCCACATCCCCTCCTACCATTCTGGGGGAACCCCTCCTCCAAGTCCAAGCCTTTAACTTGTGATCCGGATCCATCACTCTCAGCTTCTCTAAGACTAAACCTGTGCAGATGTCCCGTTTCTCTTGCCTTAACCATTTCTTTATTGGACCCCCTTGCCTGCAAACACACCATGCCTTAAAAGCATCCTCCCTTAAGCCCTCTTGAACTGTGTCACCCCATTTCTCTGCTCCTCTTTACAACAAAACTCCTTGAAGAAGTCTGTATTCTCCATCACCCCCCGCTCCTAACCCACTGCAACAAGGAGGCTTTGACCCCACCACCTGTTAAACAGGCCACCAAAGGTATATATCTTGCCAGAATCGAAGTTTCTGCCTCACCTCCTTTCTCAACCAACCTCTTTTCTTAGGTATTCTGACTTTAAACACAACCAATATTCTGACTTTAAATACCTTCTATATGACGACGACTCAAATTCTTGTCTCCAGACAGAACCTCTCCCCTCAGATCCAGACTTAGACCACTTAATAGACTTCACCAATCTAACATGGCTAAAAATGTATTAATTTTCCTAACAAACTTGCTCTCAAGCTCTCCCCATCTAAGTAAATGGCACCATCATCCACCAAAACCTTAATGTCTACCTTTCCCTCACACTTCATAAGCACTTCATCAATAAATCCTATTGGCTCAGTTTTAAAAATCTGTTTTAGACCCAACCCATCACCACCATTTACACTGTACTACCTGCAATGGACATAAGCCCTGTTCCCTTTTAGATGCCTCAGCTGCCTCTTCAAAAGCCCTCTCATTTGGACCCACCTGCACCAAGCCACCCCTTCACTTTCAGACTCAGATGAAAAACTGCCCCTTAGGCCATGAGATCTGGCTCCTAAAAGGCCAGTTGATATGGTTCAGGACTGTGGAGATGTTCCCCAGAGAAATGTTGAAAAATAGGAAATGAGATGGAAAAGAAGGGAGCTGGGCTGATAACTGCCTCCTCCCTCTCTCCAAGGCTCCTGTCTGCCCTTCCAGAAAAGTCTCTTGTGCCAACTAAATTCACTTGCTAAATACAACTAAATGCGCTGTCTGTTAGCTTTTTGGGAAGCAGTAGCCTGTACCTAATGCATCACATCTCATTGCTTTGCATCTTTTTTTGCCTTCTTCCTCACCCTCATCACCCTGGGCTTGCATCTCCCAAATAAAGTACAGCACTTCAATCCTTTCCTCAGTCTTGCCTTTCTCAAGGACCAAACAAAGTTAACACCAGGGTAAGGTACAACCCCAGTCCAACCACCACTAATTCTGGGGCCAGTGCCTCAGCATGTCTGTGAACTTGTTAGCAATACAGTTCTCAAGTCCTGCCCCAGACCCACAGGGTCAATCTCTGGAGAAGGCCCAGGACTCGTATAACTTTAGAAGCTGTTCAGGTAATTCTTGTGCCTGCTCAAGTTTGAGATTTTCTTGAGGAAAAGAGGTTCTAAAGGAGAAAGACTTGTTGCTCGGGTCCCCGCTTACTTCCTGCTTGAGTGGTTGTGTATGAGGATGTGAAGCTTGGAGCTGCAGCAACCACCTTGTGACCAAAAGACCAAGGATGACTGAGGATGGCAGAGCAGAAAGAGCCTGAGCTGCTGAGCCAACTTCAGAGCTACCAAACTACAAATACTTGTGTGATACGTTGAAATACCTTTATTGTTTTTGTCAGATAATCTGCTACTTGCAACTGAAGACAGTCCAGATTCAACAGATTTTCATTTTATCTTCACACTGCCTTGAGATATATGAATGTACATTTTATGAGTGGAGAAACTGGTTCTTGGAGAGGGTGAGGCTTGAGGTTAAATGCTGCAATGGCATAGCCAGGAGTTCAGCCTAGGCCCACCTGACTCCAGGGCCTACCCTATGGATCACAACTCTATTCTGCAAACTGGCTAAGGTAGCATTTGCTCTGTGAATGAACGAGTTGGTCTTGAAAATGTGAATGGAAACTATCAGAGCCTGGGCTGGGCTCTGGACTGGAAAGTTGAAGCATTATTGACTGATTATAGCAGAGACATCCCCTTCATTTTTCCACAAAAATGCAGGGGATAGAGAATGTTTTTCTCGGTTATTCAAAAGCTGTGTTATTCTTCAGGGCCGCAGGAAACCTAAACAGGAGAGACTGGTCTTAAATTGCCTCTAAGAAGTCTGGGTCAGATACTTGAAAGATGATGACTTTTAAAGCAAAGAATCCCAAGGACCACCTGCAACTCTAATGATGCAGACAGGAAATACTGACAATTCGCATCCTTCTTGAGCCCTCACTGTAAGCCTGGTACTCTTCTAAATGCTGTGTTTCAATTATTCTCACAACAGCCTAGTAACATCATGGTTCCCATTTTACAGATGGGAGAATTGAGGTACCAGCAGAGTTAAGGATCTTGTCCCAAATCACATAGTTGGTTAAGTGACTAAACCTGACTTGAACTTGGTTGGTCTGAGCCTGAAGGCTGCACTAGAAACCTCCAGTCCCCAGTAGCCACACTGACGGCAGAATGGAGACTAGAATCCACAATTGCCTCCATACTGGTCTGGTGCCAGTGATAACACCCCAGCCCTTAAAGCTGCCAACTGTCACCGCACCACCCACCATTTTCTACCACTGACCTTTGGAAGTGTCCAGCTTCCCTGCTGGTGCCACTGCCCCAGGACAGGGTCTCCAGTAACTCTGTCTCTTTCTGCCCCTACCAAACAGAATACTGGCCCTTGGGACTGCATTTCCCACCCACTACATTTAACAGGAAAAAAACCTATCTCCTCTCACCTCCCTCACCAGGACGGGAGAGTTTAACTGAGCAAAGATTAGTTCTTGGAATATTTTCCTTCTTACTAAGATCACTTTGTGCTAAATGTATGACACACATTATCTCACGGAACCCTCACAACATGTTATAGAAAAGGAACACTGAAGGTTAAGTAACTTGCTCACAGTGAGTTGGCCAAACTCCTGACCTCTAGGCCGTGAGAAGCCAGTGTCCTCAATGCCACAATTGGGGCTCCCATGTGCCCAGTATGGCCCCCAGATTGAGTCCAGATATACCCAAGGCCTGCAGAAGGCCTTATGCTAAAGCAAGAGCCCCATTTTCCACCAGGGCACGCCAGGCACAGAGGACAAGACTCCTCACAGCACCTGGGTCCTAAATCAACTGTTTTGGCCACTATGACCTTTGGCTAAGCTGGGACTGGGGCAAAATCGTGAGCCCCTATAAGGGCCTGTGCTACAGGGGTCCAGGCCAGGGACCGGACATTTTCTCAGCGTTTCAGCAGTGACTGAGGAGAGCTGAGTAGTGCGTTAATGACTTTTGTTTCTTATTCCTATTTACCTTCTAAATTTTCCACACTAGCCATGTGTTCCTTGGGATGGCTGGGAGGGAGGTACAGAGGGGGGTGGTTTTCTTTTTCTTCTGAACTTAAAAGTATTTCCTTGCTCACTATTAAAATATTTTTTTAAACAATTCAAGCAACACAGACATAGAAAACAAATGTGAAAATCCACTTCACCTTTCCAAACCCACTGTCCTCCCAGAGGCAGCCTCCACCAAGGGTGTGGAGTCTTTCAGGCTTTTTCTGGACATTTATAAACATACAGGAATCCAGATGTACTCTGAGATGTAGCTGAGATGCTGAGATGGGCTGAAACCTCCACCTCAATGAACCACGGAAAGTTGAAAGTTGCCGCCAGATTTCTTTGAGTTCCAAGACAGGCGTTGGGGGAAAGGGGGGCCTTTCTGTGTCTGGTCTCCCAGCCTTCTCCAGCCCTTGGTTCTGCCCTCATCGTCTCTTTTCTCTGACCCAAGTGAGTAGCTCAGGCTTATGTGAATTCTGCCCTAAAACTCATGCACACAGACATTGGTCACTCAAGTACACTTCACCAAGGGTTCACATTATGCCCCATGCAGCAAACATTTTTAAGCATCATCTCTGTGATAGACTCAAAGTCCTTTCAGCCATCTCCTGTCAATAAGGTGTTCCCTGGCCCTTTGCCCCATTTATTCCACCATCTTGCCCCTCACCCATCCTTCCCCGACTCAGAAAATTCAAATTCTCCTCCCGCCTTTACACAAGCAATTCAGCTCACCACCTCCTCATGGAGCTAACACAAAGGCCTTCCATTGTCCTGAGCCCACCCTCCTTAGCAGGCATCTTGCATATTTCATCTTTTTCTGCTGCTCTCATGGATTGGGACCGGAAGCTCTCATAAGGCAAGGAGGCTTCTGCTTACATCCGGGTTACATATTTAACACCTATAAATAGTTTGGGGGCGGGGTTCGTCTCTGCACAAGTGGAATCATGTTGTACACCGTGCTCAGTGACTTGCTTGTTTCACTCAACTAAAGCAGACATCTTCCGACCAGTAATAATAGGGGAAGTTAACTTACACAGGGCACATTGTACAGTCCCAATCTGATAGCCACTAAACACATGTGGCTACTGAGCCCTTGAAATGTGACTGGTACTACTGAGGAACTAGATTTTAAATTTTACTTAATTACATTTAAAAATTAAAGTATTTGTTAAGACAATTTTGTGTTTTTATAGGACTATGTTTGACTTTTTTTTTTTTTAAGATTTTTATTGGGGAATTGGGGGGATGGGAACAGTGCTGGGGAATTGGGGAAAGGGGAACAGACAAGTTGCTGTCGTTTTGTTCTTCAATCTAGTTGTGGAGGATGTTGCTTCACTGGCCCAAGTTGGCACCATCATTGCGCTCTTCTCTGGCGAGGCAGATCAGTCGCTGGCTTCTGGACGGCTGCTCACTGCGGCTGCTGGCCGCTCACGCTGGCTGCTGGCCACACACGGTAGCCCATGGCAATCCACTGCCACAGGGACTGCAGCCCACGCAGTCGCCGGCGACTCACGGCAGCCCAGCTCCAGGTTGAGCTGTTGTTCAGCATCTTAGCTGTAGAGGGCAGTGGTCACTGGCCCTCATATGTGGGATCCGAACCGGGGCCCTCTGGCATCCCAAGCGAGTTCTTAACCATCGCGCCACTCGGCCAGCCCAGGACTATGTTTGACTTTAACACTGCTTGTGAAATTATTGTTGTAACCCACAGATACAGGAAACAGATCAGTGGTTACCAGAGGTTGGGGGAGGGCAATAGGGATGAAGTGGGTCCATTGTATGGTGATGCATAGTAACCAGACATTTGGGGGTGATCACTTTGTAGTGTATACAGATGTCAAATTATAATGTTTTATATCTGAAACATAATTTTAAAATATGTTGTTGTATACCTGAAACTTATAAAATTTAAAATATATTGTCAATGTCAGATGTAGCAGAATTGACATTTCTAGGGTTCTTTGCAGTCTGTTCCACTAAAATTGTCTACAACAGATAACATGATTTTGGACTTGGGATATGAAAAACATTATATTACATGTCAACAGTGATAGTTAGGATGGGGATCTGAGTCCAATTATATTTATGATGATTTCTGAAAGGGGTTAAAAAGCAATAAAGTTCTTTTTGAATAAAAAAAAAGATTATTATAGCTGAAATGTGCTATAGGTGTAAAATACACAGTGGATTTCAAAGACTTAGTAAGAGAAAAAGGATGGAACATATTTCATTAATAACTTCTATTTCATGTGCAATGTTATTTTGGATATTATGCTAAAATATACATTAAAATTTCAGCAGTATTTTTTTTACTTTTTTAACTTAGCTACAAGAATCTTAAAATTATTTATGTGGCTTGCATTATATATTTTTTCTTTTTATTAGTTTCAGATGTACAAAACAACATGATTAGACATTTATATACCTTACAAAGTGATAACCCCAATAAGCCTATTACCCATCTGACACTGTACATAGTTAATACAATGTTGTTGACTATATTCCCTATGCTGTACTATATATCCCCATGACTATCTTTTTAAATTATAGTCAACATTCAATATTATTTTATATTAGTTTCAGGTATACAGTGTAGTGGTTAGACAGTTATATAATTTATGCAGTGATCCCCCTTGTTAAGTCTAGTACCCATCTGACACTATACGTAGGTTTTACTATGTTATTGACAATATTCTTCAAACTGTATTTCACATCCCCGTGACTATTTTGTAACTACCAGTTTGTACTTCTTAATCTCTTCACCTTTCTTACCCAGCCCCCCACCCTCTTCCCATCTAGTAACTGTCAATTTGTTCTCTGTATCTATGAGTCTATTTCTGTTTTGTTTGTTTATTTTGTTCTTTAGACTCCACATATTGTATAAGTGAGATCATATGGTATTTGTTTTTCTAAGTCTGACTTATCTCCCTTAGCATAATGGTCTTTAGGTCCATCCATGTTGTCACAAATGGTAAGATTTCTTTGTTTTCCCAAAGATTTTATTATTGGCAAATTGGGGAAGGGGAACACACAAGTTGCTGTCCTTTTATTTTTCAGTCTAGTTGTGGAGGACCTTCACTGGCCCATGTTGGTGTTGTGATCATTGTGCTCTTCCTGGGTAAGCCAGATCACTCACTGGCCACTGGATGGCCGTTCACAGTGGCTCTTGTCAGCTCATGCAGGTTCCGGCCGCTCACACTGGCCGCCAGCCACTCACGGTAGCTCACGGCAGCCCACGGCAGCCCAGCTCCAGGTCGAGCTGTTGTTCACCATCTTAGCTGTAGAGGGCACAGCATCACTGGCCTTCATGTGGGATCCGAACCAGAGCCCTGCTGCTCAGAGCTGGCATCCCAATCCAACTCTTAGCCAACACATCACTCGGCCAGCCCGGTTCTTTGTTTCTTCCTTCTGGCTGCCTCTATGTGTTTGCTTCTGTGTATTAGGTAAATGTCTTGTGTTTCTCAGTCTTTGCATGATGGCCTTATGTAATAGGTGTCCTGTGAGGTCCATTGCACAGTCTCCCTGATTGCCCTTGTGTGTGTTCTCCTATTGTAGTTGAGCCTCAATTGCTTTTGGCGCATCAGTGGATGGGATTGACTCTCAGGCTGACTGGCTGTGAGGATTGGCTACGCCCACTGCATATGAACTGCTGTGGGGGGGGCTGACCCCTCAGAGGGGGATTTACCCGAGTGGGCTTTTTTGCCTGTTGAGACCACCTTTTGGATGTGCTGCTTATGGGGCTAATCAGGTAGTGCTCTGGTGTAGTCTGAAGCTGGCCTCTGGGTGTGTTGTTTCTGGTGCCTCTTGGGAGGGGCTCCCATGCAGGCCAATTTCAGTCCTGCCTGTGATCAGCCTGGGGCTACCTGGTAGGAGCTACAAAGCTATATGCAATTGGTTGCTGCCTGTGTTGGACCGGTAGTGTGTGTGGGTGGCCTCGCTGTGAATCTAAGCTGGCTGCCACCAGTATCGGGCCTGGGGCAGCTTAGCAAAAGGCCCAGGGCCCCCTAGACTTTTTGCCACCTGCTGGCTGCCCATAAGGCTCAGCCACTGAAAGCACCTCTTTAAGTGCATGGGCCAGGCTGGTTGACCCTGTGTTGACAGTGCCCCTGTGGTGCTGCTTGAGTTGGGTGGGACAGGGTCCCATAGTGACAGGGTGTGGCTGGTGGTTTTTACAAAGTTAATGCAGATTCAGTTCTTGTGGCTTGCTTTATATTTCTATTGGACAGTGATGCTTCACAGATATTACCTCAGGTCCAGCTGCGTGGCACGTTGGTTAAGAGCTGACTTGGGACGCCAGCTCTGAGCAGCAGGGCCCCGGTTCAGATCCCACATGAGGGCCAGTGACGCTGTGCCCTCTACAACTAAGATGGTGAACAACGGCTCGACCTGGAGCTGGGCTGCTGTGAGTCGCCGACGATGGCGTAGGCTGCAGTGAGGCTTCAGTGGGCTTCCATGAGCTACTGTGAGTGGCCGTGAGCGCTGTGAGCAGCCGTCCAATGGCCAGCAAGCAACTGCCTAACCCGGGAAGAGCACAATGATCACAATACCAACATGAGCCAGTGAAGCGACGTCCTCCACAACTAGACTGAAGAACAAAAGACAGCAACTTGTCTGTTCCCCTTCCCCAATTCCCTAATGCTGTTCCACTCCTCCAATTCCCCAATTAAAAAAAAAATCTTAAAAAACAAACAAACAAACACATATTACCTCATTATTCCACAAATTTATTGAACAGATATTTATTGAATAGCTTCTATGTGCCAGGCACTAAGCTAGGTACTGGGGATACAGCAATGAACCAAACAGACCAAAATCCCTGCCCTTATACAGCTTCCATTCTAAGTTGCTAATTTTTAACAAAAACTTTAGAGGTAGTTACTATTGTTATCCCATTTTATAGATGAGGAAACTGAAGCACAGAAAATTTAAATAATTTCCCCAAAGTCATCTAATGAGTGGTCGAGCTGGGATTTGACTTCAAGCTTTCTGAGTCCATCAAGGTTAAGTCTGTAACTGCTGTGCAACTGTGAGTATTCAGTTTTGTATAGTATTAATGTATTATAATTTATCCAGCCAGGCCTCTACTGTTGGATGCTATACAGGAACCAAACAATAAATGTTATGAGGACAAGTAAAGTGTGGTTGAGGGTGAATATAAGATATTGAAAAGAGACAAGCTTCATGTCCAAGGTCATAAGCGGGGCCAGAGATGCGACAGTGGCGGGGGTTGAGGGGCATGTTCAGAAGCTGGAGCAGGGGGCTTGGCTGGAAAGCACTGAAGAGACCAGGGGATGGGGAGGGCAGCAGTGCCTGGTGGGGGTGTCCTAGTCAGCTGAGGGCCCATGCAGAACAGGACAGAAGGACTAGACAGGAGGCTACATTTAAGAGGCAGCGCAGGACAGGGCCAGGTACCGAGGAGCCGTTCCCCAGAAGCTGCCGTTCCTGAGCCAGATCCAGCACTAACAAACCTTTTACATGCATCTGGTCGGTCAGTCAGTCATTCAACAAATAGGCACTAGGTGCCTAGCAGGCACCAACCTCAAGGCAACAAGCTTTCAGTAAAGGAGATGTTTTATTCCACTCGTTTTACAGCTGAGTAAACATGACCTCCGGGAGGTGATGGACGTAGCCAAAGTCACTCAATAAACAAGTGGCAGAACTGAATTCAAACCCGGGGCCACCTGGTTCCAGAGCCCATGATCTTCTCTCCTTACCAGCCTGGGCCTCACTTCTATGCCCAGACTCCCCACCACTGGCCAGTCACAGGGTCCACTGGGTTTGAGATGGGAGTGGGTCTGTCACTAACTCCTGAGCTGCAGGTGTGGGCTGGACTCTGGCCCAGCACAGGAGCTTGGGGAGAAGGGTTGAGCCTCATTCCTGGTCATAAGGGGGCTGTGCATAACTTAGACCTAGCGAAAGGGCATTCGGGTCTCCTAGTGAGGGAAATGTCCCCATCCTGCCCACAGAGGGTCAACAGCCATGCTGGGGAGGCAGCTAGTACAGTGTGAAGATGTCAGGCTCAGGGTCTGCGTAGGCCCAGGTTCTAATCCTGGCTCTGTCCCTAACTGTGACCTTGGGAAAATGATCTCTCCTCTCTAAGGCCCAGCTTCCTAATCTATAAAATGGAGATAATAGGGAATTATACTTCCTCCTGCCTTCAGTCCTCAGTCTAGAGCAGAGAGGAACCCCAACTCCCTGGTGACCACCACTGACCAGAGTCAGAGAAACAGTGGATTCTGATTGAGCAGAGGGGCTTTAGGAAAGGAAATAATAATAACAGTAACACACAGTGTTTTCTATTGCCTATTTAATCCCCATAATAAACCTATGAGGTCCTATTATTATCCCATTTTGCAGAAGGGAAAATTGAGGTATAGGAGGCAGCAGAGCTGACTTGAACCCAAACACTCTGGCTCTTAGATCTATGCTTCTAACCACAGTGCTATATTTTTTCTCAAGCTCTCACCTCTCCTGTTAGTACAATATGAAATCCCCCAGGGCACCCAGAAGAGCACTTTGGCTAGGAGAAGCAGCCGTGATCCTCAGGCTCCCTGCCTGCCTGCTTAGCCTTTGGGGTACAGTGGACTTCACAGTCAGCAGACCCAGATTTAACTCCCTGATCAGCTCTATGATTGTGGGCAGTCACTTTGCCTTTGTGAGCCTCAATTTTCCTTTCTTTAAAATGTGGGGTACATGATCGAACACAAGCGGTAAGAGAGGGGTCTGTGAAAATGCCCAGCACAAAAAATCCTAGAGGACTTCCTGGGGGAGCTGAAGTGAAGGAAAGAGGCTTCTGGGTGGAAGACGAGGGCAGGTTCAGTTGGGAAGGGATTACATGAAGGCTCAGAGTGGGGTGAGGAATGGGGCCAGGACAGCCTGATCTCAGGGGCATGGAGCCCAGGCTGGGGTGCACAGCGGTGGGTGGCAGGGCTGGGTGAGGTCAAATCCAGGCAGCAAGCAGGCCCTGTAGATGGGGGAGTGAGCCTGAGACACATGCCATGCTCCTCCTCTCACCCTGGGCCCCCCTCACAGGTCCCTGTCCATCCTCCAAGATTCTGGACACTGATCAGTGTATCTAAAACTCAAGTTCCCAGGCCGGCCGAGTGGCTCAGTTGGTTAAGAGCTCGCTCAAGAGTTTGAGCTCTGAGCAACAGCGGTTCGAGTCCAGCCTGAGCTGAGCAGCTGCTGAGCTGCCAATAGGTAGCAGGATGGCTCAGCTAAAAAAATAAATAAAAATAAATAAATAAATAAAACTCAAGTTCCCTGCCTCTGCCTGTAGCCCCACTATTCAACCACTCACCCAGGCTCAGAGCCTCAGAAGCCTTGAATCACTCCCCTCCTCCTAGCCATGCCACCCTCACCTTTCCAAGTTCATCTTCAGGGCATCCTCCAGGAAGCCTTCCCTGATGCCCTTGCCAGGTGTGATCTGCCCATAGCACAGTTCACAGTATATCTAACCAAGCCTGGAGTTACAGATGTTCACATGCTCCTGAGTCTGCAGAGCTCAGGGAGAGGCCCAGGGCCCAGCAGCAAGCAAAGGCTCAGGGCCAGTTTCATTCAACTGAAGTCCACCAGGCATGAGACCTGTCACTTCGTCTCTCAAGACTTCTGCCCCTCACCTGTGCTCAGGCTGTGCCTTCTCCCTCCCAGGCTGGGAACATGCCCTTCTGTGGCCTCCCCTTCAACCTCTTCTCCATCCCACCATCTATGTAACATGACACGTACTGGTTCCTTCAACAATTATTGGTATAGCGAGTAACTACAGTTAACAATACTGTGCTGTATATTTGAAAATCGCTAAAAGAGTAGATTGTAAAAGTTATTATCATAAGAAAAAAAAATCATAACTATATGCTGTAATGAATGCTAACTAAATTTATTGTGGTGATCATTCACAATATATACAAATATCTAATCATTATGTTATACCCCTAAAACTAATACAATGTTATATGTCAATTATATTTCATAAAAATTTTTAAAAATTGATTGAGCCCCTTGTGTATGCCAGGCCAGTGCTAGGGATACAATGGTAAGCAAAACAGGCAGGGGCCCTCACTCATGAAGCTCACACTCCATGGGGAACTCTGATGTTAAACACAGAATCCCATCACTGGCCATACAATTGCAAACTGAAGGAAGAATCCTGCAGGAAAAGGACACAGTGTAAGAATCAGACTGTGGCCTCCAGAGGTCAGGATGGGAGTGTGGAATGGCCTGGTGTCGGGGGCGGGGACGGGGGGAGCTGGGGAGAGGACATGTCACGGAGAGGGACGTGCTGGAGCGGCCAGAGTGGAAAGAGAGTGACGGAAGACAGGCTGGAAGGTGGAGGGCATGGCGAAGTGGGCATGGTGATGCAGGCTCTGCGTGCAGGAAAAGACCTGATCTCACCTGGTCACCCCCCACACTCCACAGCCCTTCGTTGGCCTCTGAGGTCTATACTAGAAGGAGAAACCTGCACGTCATCCTAATCTTCTTCCCTCCTCACCCCCTATGTCCATTCAGAAACATTTTATAAAGTGCCTCTGGTAGCCAGGGACATTGTTCAGCCCTGGGTGTGTACATGGCAGGGAACAAAATAAACATGGTGCCTGCCCTCTTGGAGGCTACAGTCTGTCTCCGTCCCAAATGGCTCCTTCCAGCTCTACAGCCATCACCTTCCCAATGCCCTCCACAGTGGCTGCCTCACCCACCATCTCTGATGCCATGCAGGTTCCGATATGGTCTCTTCTCTATACAGCAGTGAGGTGCATATTTTAAAGACACAATCTGAGTTTCTTAAATCTGAGTCTTCCTGCCTTGTTTTTGTCTTGGTCCCGTGTTTGTTTCTTCTGTAACTCTCACAGTCTGTAATTATTAATCCGTTTACTGCTTCAGTAAAAATGGAAGCTCTGAAAATTATGACAGATTGAACATACACACCTAATTTCACTCCCTCCCCAAACCCCACTAAACCTATAATAAAGAGGTTTTGCTTAAGGCACAAATCCTCTAAGATGAGGAGAAGGAGGGAGGGGAGAAAAGAGCATAGCATTTGGAAGCTAGAAAACAGATGGTCAGGTTGTAACTACACAGGTTGTAACTAAACCAAGAAAACCAGAGCCTAGCTGAATGTGGGGAAACAGAAGAACCAACCCAGCTTAGATCACAGACTCCCCAAAGACCAGGTATTTGTTTAAATGAGGAGAAAGGAGGGAAGAGGAAATGATATAAGGAGAAGGGGTTGGAAGATGTTTCAAGATCAGAAATGTTAGGTCTCAGGGCCCCTTCCCCAATCCCAGCAGACAGCTGAGGTTTACTCTCTGCAGAGGGTGAAACAAGATCACTGGATGGCACAGTGATGGCACAGGGCATCCTCCCCAAATCAGGTGATGAAGTGACCCTATATGTATACTGTGATTGCCGAGACTCACCTCAACTGTTTCCCAACTTGCCTCCCAGAAAGCTGGCAGCCATGGCTTTGCTGTCTAGGCAGGGGATCAGAAAAAGTTTTTTCAAAGGTAATCTGACCAGGCCAAGAAGGAAGGACCTACTGTTAATATCTTCAGAGAGATAAGAGAACATATTGCAGTCACGATATAAGAACGGGATGTTATTTTAAAAAGAAGCAAAGATCAACAACAACAAAAAACCGTTGCAAGTTAAAAATTCAATGGAAGAGTTGGAAGATAAATTTGAGGAAATTTTCCAGAAAGTAAAACACAGAGAAAAAGATATGGAAAGAGGAGAGAAAAATTTTAAAAGGAAAATTAGAGGGCTGGTCCTGGACATTCAGTATCTGAATAATAGAAAATTACAGAAAGAGAAAACATAAAAAACAAAGAGGAGACGTCATCAATTAAAAATTGAAGAAAATTCCCAGAACTGAAGGGTATATGTTTCCATATTGAAAGGTGTCTCCAGGTACTCAGTGCCATGGATGAAAATAGGCAGCATCATGAAATGTCAGAACCCCAAGAAAAAAAAGATCCTACAGCTTCCAAAGCAGAACCGAGATTCCAGAGCAAAACTCTGTAGCACTTACTATGTGCCAGGCATTCTTCTAAGGGTTTTTCATATATTCTGTACCCAGCCAAATGATTAAGGGTGAAGGTAGAGTGAAGATATTTGCAGACATGCAAGGTCTCAAAAATGTCACCTCCCCCACCCTCTTTCCCAAGAAACTAGAGTAGATGCTCCACTAAAAGGATGGAAAAAATCAAGAAAAAAGCAATTCCAGGGAAATCCAACAAAGGAGCAAGGTGAGGGGAATCCCTAGGATGACTGTGGAGACCCCCGGATCAGAGGAAGGCTTACCAAGAAGCTCCTAAAGCCTATGCTTCAGGTTCCTGCATTTCCATGGCCCCTGTGAGAGCTGGGGGCTGTAGACAGGTAGGCAGGAGAAGCCAATCAGAAATCATTTCTGCTAGACTGCCTCATGAGATCTCAGAAGAAAAGGTCTTGAGTCTCCAAGGGATTTGAAGCTCCAAGAATTTATTGATTTCTTTATTTCTTTTATCAATCTAAATAACACCTAATTTTGTATTTTTTTAAAGGGCCACCAGATGGTACATACTTTAAACCCTACCAAATCTGGATCTTTCCCTGCTCAGAATACCTATTCACCTACTCACCAGGTATAAAATAGGTACTTTTATACCTATTCACTAGGTATAAAAAAGCAAACACTCCAGCCTGGAGCAGAAGGAAGACTCCAAGAAAAGTTTGTTCAAGGAGATGGAATTGACAGGATGATGATGTGGTAGTCATGGAGCTGGGCCTCCCAGAGCCCCCATTCAAGGAAGGGCTTGCTGCCCAGCTGCTGGGAGTTTGGAGAGCAGACCACCTCCAGCTGTCAGCTGCTTCAGGGTTGGCATCATATGCAGAGCGTCCTTGCCCAGGATCACATCCTCCCCTGGGGCAGCCCACACTGGGTGACTGAGTCAAGCAGGGGATAAAGGCCTGGCCATTTCAGCCGGGCTCAGGACACTGACTGGCAATACTTGCTCCAGAGCTCCCTGCCCAGTTTGCGGAGGCTTTGCCAGGCCTCTTTGCAGTTGGACTTCTCCCTCTGCCCAATCCTGCTTCTACCCACTTCCTCTCACAGGTATTGATCCTGAAATGTTGATCCTATCTCATCTTCTTCTAGAGACACCAACCTGAGACACCTGGTTTGTATGAACATCTTGAGAATAGATGTAGATAACTGGTGAAGAGTGGAATACATAAAAATGAAGCGAGTGACAAAACAGGACAATTATTAACTCTGGGGAAAACAAAAACTTGTATAGGAAAGGAAAAGTAATCATAGCTTACATATAATAATATAAACAATGACTACTGAACTAATCAAAATTATGTTGGCAGTTTGGGGAAGTGAGGATTATGTATATGGTGGGGCAGGTGACAGGGAGAGTTAAAACTTGATCTTCCATAGTAGAAAATCAAGGGTTAGTGTTTAAAACGGAAACATCAAGAAGTGGCAAAATAAGCATGTTATTTAGAGATAATGGAAATTAATATAAAACGTAATCAGGTAAAAGAGTTGAAAATAGGTGTCTGTGGGAAAGTGGAAATAGGGGAAGACTTCTGTTTTAACAGAAAAATCTTATAATACTTGTTATTTCTTTAAACCATGTGTATAACTTTTGTTTAAAAAAGAAAATGAAGGCCGGCCAAGTGGCGCGTTGGTTAAGAGCTGGCTTGGGACGCCAGAGGGCCCCAGTTCGGATCCCACATATGAGGGCCAGTGACACTGCCCTCCACAGCTAAG
>NW_017731488.1:2449659-2459793 GCF_001890085.2 Hipposideros armiger
AACAACGCGCCACTCGGCCGGCCCAACAATAGTTATACTTTTTACCCCTCATAGTGACAATCCACCGACAATCCACCACCCCACTCCCCCCCCATATCATACGTATCTATTACAATTCCATTGACTCCACTCCCACACTATACTCCACATCCCGTGACTATATATATATTCAATTATAGTTGACATACAATATTATACAACATCAGCTTCAGGTTTACAGTGCAGTGATCAAGCCTCTACCCCATCCATGATGCGGTCTCCCTAACAAGACGTGACCATCTGACACCCTACAAAATATTTACAACATTACTAATTATTTTCCCCGAACTGTCTTTCATATCCCTGTGGCAATATTGTAGTTATCTACTTATGCTTTCTAAACCCTTCCCCTTCTCCCTCATCCCCACCCTCCTCCCAACTCGCAACCATCAGTTTTTCCTCTATATCTCTGAGACTATTTCTGTTTACTTTGCTCGTTCATTCAGGTTTTTAGATTCCACATATAAGTGAGATCCTATGGTGTTTGTCTTTCTCCGACTGACTTATTTCACTTAACACAATAGTCTCTAGGTCCAACCATATCGTTGCAAATGGTACGATTTCATTCTTCTTTATAACAGAGTAATACTCCATTGTATAAATGTACCAGTTTCTTAATCCAGTCGTCTACCGATGGGCATTTTGATTGTTTCCAAGTCTTGGCTATTGTAAACAGTGCTGCAGTAAACATAGGGGTGCTCATATTTTTTTCGAATTAGAATTTTGGGTTTCTCTGGATAGATACCCAAGAGTGGAATTGCTGGGTCATACAGTAGTTCCATTTCCAGTTTTTTGAGATACCTATAAGGCTTTTTAAAACGTAACTACCATACCCAACAAAATTAATACAAATTTCCTAAAATCATTTAATACCTAGTTGATGTTCAAATTCCTTTAACAATTGGTTTGTTCCAGTCAGGATTGAAATAAGGTCCACACATTTCATTTGGTTGATACGTCTCAAATAACTTTTAATCTGTAACAGTTCCATTTTTCTTTTCTCATGCCATTTATTTGTAAAAGAAAGTAGAGCGTTTGTCTTGTAAAGGTTCCCTCATCCCAGATTTGGCTGATTGCTGCCTGGTGATTGTAGTTAAACTTGTTCTGTCCCTTGTATTTCCAGTAAACTGAAAGTTAGATCTGAAGAGCTGATTAGATTTAGGTTTAATGTTTTTGTCAAGAATACCTTATTGGCGATGGTGCTGTGTATTTATTTATTTATTTTTATTTATTTATTTTTTAGTTTCAGGTGTACAATACAGTGCAATAGACATTTACACCCCTCACAAAGTGATAACCCCCTTCCACCAATCTACTGCCCCTGTGACATCATATATAGCTGTTACAATTCCATTGACCCTATTCCCTATGCTGTACTCCACATCCTGTGACTATATATATATATATATATATATATATATAATTATAGTTGACATTCAGTATTATTCAGCTTCAGCTGCAGGTGTACACTGCAGTGGTCAGGCATGTGTCCTTATTATTACATTACATTTGGAGGCATATAATATTTAGTTGAAACTTTTTTACTGATTGATCCTTGGATTCAGGGCTCTTGGTCTGCTCTCTTCATTATAAAATTCCCCATTCATTTTTTATCTATTGGTTTTTAGCAGCCACTAATGATCCATGATTACATAGTTGTTACAAAATGGTAATTTTCTAATTCTGTCATTCTTTTTGCAATCATTAGTTGGAATTCTATAAAAAAGAACTTTTCCTCATTATTTGATTTTTCTAAAATACAATTAGATAAATACTTGATTCCACTTATGTATTTTTATAATTTGCCTGAACTCTTTTGTGGAACAAGGTGAAAAAAAAAAAAAAGGTAGAGCAGTGGAATGGAAAGAGCACAGGTCTTGGACTCAGAATCCTAACTCTGTCACTTATTACCTGTGTGATCTTGGGCAATCCTTCTGAGCTTCAGTTTCCTTAATTGCAAATTGGGGAAACTGATCTCCAACTTTCCCAAATCTTCAGTAGAATCATTTCCAGGCCTAGATAAAATAATTCCTTGTACAGAAAGTAAAATATATTCATTTTGGGAAATTTAGAGGATAAATGAACACAAAGAAGATACTATAAGTCTGGCATATCATAGGTGTTTTTGCAACTCTAGCTTGGTTCTCAGGGTGCCCTATGTCAGCATCCTCCTGGCAGAGAGCATATTTAGCCAGAGGTGACTCCAGCCTCAGCCCAAGAAAATCCTAGCAAGAGTGAGAGGGGGTTGGGGGGAGGGAGCAGGAGGTGGATCCTCTGGTCTTATGTCAAGAGCTAGTGAATTTGGGCCGGCGGAGTGGCTCAGTTGGTTAAGAGCTTGCTCAAGAGTTTGAGCTCTGAGCAACAGCGGTTCGAGTCCCGGCCCGAGCTGAGCTGCCGCTGAGCTGCCAACAGGTAGCAGGATGGCTCAGCTAAAAAAAAGCAAACAAACAAACAAACAAAAAGAGCTAGTGAATTTGAGTTAGGGACCTGTCACAAACTTGCAGTGAGATCCTGGGAAAGGCACTTAACCTCCTGAGCCAGTTTCTCACTTGTAAGATGGAGGTTGTCAAGGCCAGCCTGCCAGAGTTGTTGGGAGGACCATATGAGATGTAGATGTGGAAATGTCCACCTCAGTGCCAGCCATTGGGAATTAGCTTGATCTGAGTCTGGGAACTCCCTTTCTGAGCTCCCACCCATCAGATGTAAAGTCACTCACAATTGTTTCCTGTCACTGAGGGGCTGTGTGAGGCCTGGCTTGGAGCCCAGCTTTGTCATAGAAGTGCTGTGTGAATTGGGTAAGCCTCTTTCTGGGGCTTGGATTCCACCATTTGTGAAACGGCCAGATAAAGGGCCCAAATCCAAATGCCCCCAGGAACAGGCAGGTAACAAGTGAAATGGGTGAGTTGAGACAGGGGTGGTGGGGGCTGCTGGGGCAATCTGATGAGTTTGCCTTATCTAAGAGAGGCTGCCATTCCACACCGCCAGTGGTTACAAAACAGGAATGTGAGCCCAGGTGGCCAGACTTTAAAGAAGTTGGAAAGCTGTATTTTTCATTTTAAATTAAAATGATGGCAAGTTATTTGAGATGTTAAGCTACCTAATCATATATGGACCAGAGAAAATAAATGTAAAGTAGGGTTAACAGCATGGGCTCTAAAGTAAGAGAAGTGGCCAGCTCTACCACTTAATGACTGTGTGTCATTGAATAAATAATTTAGCCTCACTTTTCTTATCTGTAAAATGGGTGTAATTATTGTACTTACTTCATGGGGTTGTTGTGAGGGTTATGTGAGCAAGGACAGGACTCAGGTGAGGTTAATAGAGTGAGGTTAATGAAGTGCATCTTGGGTGCAAAATTTAAGGGGCACCAAAAAACCTCAACAATCAAGATAATTAACATTTTAATGTAATATATATATATATATATATATATATATATATATATATTAAAGATTTTTATTGGGGAATTGGGAGATGGGAACAACGCCGGGGAATTGGGGGAAGGGGAACAGACAAGCTGCTGTCCTTTTGTTCTTCAGTCTAGTTGTGGAGGACGTTGCTTCACTGGCCCAAGTTGGCACCATCATAACGCTCTTCCCAGGCGAGGCAGATCAGTCGCCGGCTTCTGGACGGCCGCTCACTGCGGCTGCTGNCCGTCCTCCAAGCTCCTCCTCTCTCTACCTCATTCTCCTTCTGTAGGGCCCAGCTCTTTGCAAGTCCCTCATGATAGCCCCAAACAGGGCAGGCGAGTGGCCTCCATACTGGTGACCTGGTAGGCCATATTAAGTGGGAATTCTGCTATCACCAGAATCTCTTTGATTGTAAGAAACTATGCTGGTTTGTTGGTTTTCTAAATCTCTTGGTGTCAAGCAGAGTACTGTGCACCTGTTGTCAATCCCAAGAGAATGGAGTACTGTGCACCCGTTACCAATCCCAAGGGATGTATGTCTCTAAACCCTTTTAACCCATTGCATATTGGTATCTGAGTCGCCAAGGAAAACACAGGCAGTTAAGCACTGGGTGGAACAATGCTTTATACATAGAGAAGAGACAGCAAGATCAGCTTCAGTCTTGGGTGTTGGTCCCTCACAGACAGTGGATCTTTCCCAGTGGCCAACATAGGGCAATTTGCTATACTCACCTTTTTGCTGCTATAGTGGAAGGACCTTGTCCCCTTCCGGCAAATATATATGCATCTAGCAGTGGGATTGGCTAGATGCCATATGACTGACGCACATGCTTTAAGCAGAGACAAAAAGAATACTCATTGCGCCTAAAACAAGGAAAGATATTCCCACACAAGGTGGTAAACCCAGCACAGGCTGTGTGGGCTCTTTGTCTCTGGGTTAGGAAGTGTTCCAGGCCCGGGGCTCATTCTTATGTGGCTGAGTGGGGGTCAAAAGACTGCAGGCATGAGACTGTCCTCAACACTTGGCAAGCATGACTCTTGTTTCCCTCTTTGCTTTGGCTACTAAGAAGCTCAGAACTTTTCTATTTCTTGATCTGTATTTTCTCTTAGTCTCAATTTTCTTAATTATTTAGTTTTAGCCTTAACAAACTTTTTTATTATGCAAAATTTCAAACATACATAACAATAGAGCAGATGTAATACATTGACCTGTACCTATTGCTCATCTTCAATAATGATCAACATTTTGCCAATCTTATTTCATCTTCCTCCCCACTTTTCCCTCCCTCTGGAGTATCATAAAGCTAATCCCACACTTCATATCATTTCACCCGAATTATTTCAGCATATATCTTTACAAGGATTTTTTTTCTCACAGTATTTAATAGTATCCTCGTATTTTTTATTTTATTAGTTTCAGGTATATAACAGTGCAATAGTTATACTTTTTTTTTTTTAAAGCTTTTATTGGGGAATCGGGGGAAGGGGAACAGACAAGTTGCTGTCGTTTTTGTTCTTCAGTCTAGTTGTGGAGGACGTTGCTTCACTGGCCCAATTTNCCCCCAATTCCCCAATAAAAATCTTTAAAAAAGAAAAAAGAAAATGATAAAGCTTCCTGATGGCAGGGACCATGAGAGTCTTGTTACTATAAAATCCCCAGCACTCTACATGGAGTAGGTGCTTAAAAAGTATTTTGTTATTCAAATAATTGACTAGAAGTCATCCCCCTACTTGAACCTCTACATGGCTCCCCATAGGCACAGCATTGAGATCACAGTGCTTGTGAGTTCTCCAGGGACTACAGGCAGGATCTGGCCTTTGCAAACTCTCACCCTGACTCTTCCTCGCACCTTTCAGGTGCTCACATGCATATTGTTTCTTCCTGCCTCAGGAACTTTGCTGTTCCTTTTACCTGAAAAAGCTCTTCACCACCATCACCTAGTTATCTCCCATAAATGGGTTAGATTTCAGCTCAAATGTCCCTTCCTCCAGGAGATACTGTCTCCCTTCTTCTGCTCTTCACCAGCCTGATGGGGCCATGGTGGGCCTATTCCAGGATCCCAGAGGATTTTGTAGGTCATATTAAGGCACTTGCTTTTTATCCAGAAGAGGATAGGGAGCCACCAAAGTGTTGCCAACCATGAAAGATAAGATCAGATATGCTGGTAGGTCCAGGGGTCAGAGAAAATTATGAAAAGAAGCAAGCCCCTTACATGGGACATACATGACCCTGGCTCGACAAACAGTGACCTCATCCTACCTCCCCAGGGCACCTCCAGTAATTTCCTAGGGTAGTATTTTCCAAAACGGGCATGACCATTCCTGGGGGCTCTAGGGATGATTTTAGTGGTATATGACCCAATATTTTTAAAATAGTTACATATTTATTATTTCAAGTGGTATTCAAAAAATAAAACTTGCCTATTAAGCCCATGATTTCATGGCCATTATTATTTAGGACAAATTTCATGAGGTTGATACTCAATTTATTGACTATAATTTGGGGCCTCCTGCTCAAGCCAAGTTCACCAAGAACCCTGAAAATCCCTCCATGCCTTTATATGTATATACAACTCCCCTTTCTACCCCTTTGGAAATTCTACACATCCTCAAAAGTCCCAGGTGAATCCCCCTCAGGAAAGTGGCCTTCAGTTAGGGCAGGAAATTGGCAGTGGTTAAAAGCCAAGGTTTATCAAATGTGAAGTTTGGATTTGGGATGATAATGATGTGTCAAGGTAGGCTCATTAATTGTAATAAAGACACCACTCTGGGGTGGGATGTTGATAGTGGGGGAGGCTGAGTGTGTGAGGGCAGGGAGTATATGGAAATTCCCTGCACCTTCTGCTCATAAAGTCTATTAAAAAAAAAAAAAAAGCCAAGGCTTAGAACTTCAATCCTTAGCTAGCTAGCTGTGTGACTTGGATGTTACTTAACTTCTCTGAACCTGTTTCCTGTTAGATAGGAATAGTAACGCCTACCCTTAGAGGATTGTGGTGAGAATGTAAAAGTACTCAGTAAGTATCTAGCATTCAGTAAGCCCTTTTTTTTTCTTTTAAGATTTTTATTGGGGAATTGGGGGAGGGGAACAGACAAATTGCTATCCTTTTGTTCTTCAGTCTAGTTGTGCAGGACGTTGCTTCACTGGCCCATGTTGGTACCACCATTGCACTTTTCCAGCCACTGGACAGCCCCTTACAGTAGCTTACCGGCTGCAACCTACACCCTGGCCAGCAACTCCCAGCAGCACAGCTCCAGGTCGAGCTGTTCACCATCTTAGCTATAGAGGGCCCAGTGTCACTGGCCCTCATGTGGAACCTCAACCGGGCCCTGCTGCTCAGAGCAGGCATCCCAAGCCAACTCTTAACCAACGCGCCACTCAGGTGCCCCAGTAAGCCCTTCTTAAATGTGACCTGTTATTTTCAAGAGAAGGAGGATCCACGAACATGAGCTTATTTTAATTATTCATTTTTGTATGGCTTTATAGCAGGTGCTTAAAGCTGGTTGGCTGTTAGAGGCCTTGCTGCCTTATGAGAGAGACCAGTCTCATCCACGTTGCTGGGTGGGCAGGATGGGGGCGAATGCTGGGTGTCCACACTGGAGTCCCACTAGGTCCTGAGCAGGATTCACAGCGGCCAGAAGGCCCGGCGACCTCTCTGTCATCGCTATGGCAACATCAAGGTTAAGGAGGGGTGGGGTCTCGAAAGGGGGTCTTCCCTAAGGCTACCTGTTCAATAGTCATCAGGGCAGGGTTCCCCCCACCCAGCCCTGAGGAGCTCCGGGGGCCAGGCAGGCCCTGCTCCTTCAGGCCACACGGTGGCGATGTAGAGCCGAGCTCCGTGCCCCACCTAGGAGGCGCTGGGGAGGCAGCGCTCTAAGGGTTGGGCCTCCTGGGCCCTGCTCCCCACCTCTGCCAGGACAGGTCACCGGCAGCAGACAGAGAAAGCTGCTGGACCTAAGCTCACTTCAATATCTCCCACTGGACCCTGGATTCCCGATCCTAGGTCGGACGTACCCATCTCACGTGACTCCTTCCACCCCGAAAACCACTCCTGGGGCCGCCCCGCCTCGCTGCTAGTCCCACGCAGCGCACCTGGCGGGTATCCGGCCAGCCCCTACTCAGACTCAGACTCTTGAGCCCGTCGGGCCCAAGCGTCTCATCTCGCTCTAAAATGCACTGGACCAGCGGAAAGGAGGTGGAAGTGGGCTCTGCGGCTTTCACTGCCCTGACCTCGGGCCCTCTCCATCCTCTGCTTCCGCCTCGGTCCTGCATCTTCTCCGAGCTCCTCTGAACGCCGCCGCCCCTCTCTCCAACCCTCCGAATGCAGGACCCCGGAGCGGAATAAGGACAGGGACTAACCCGCAAGAGAGATTGCCTTGCAGGCCGCGAGAGGTGTACGGAGCAGGCGCGAGCACATGCCGGGGCGGGGCCTTTGAGGGGGCGGGGCCTTTGAGGGGCGGGACGGTGGGCTTGGGATCCCGCGGGTCGAGGAGGTACGCGAGGCGCGCGTGGGGTGCCGGGAGCAGGAGATGTGCGGAAATGGGGAGGGGAGAGGGTCAGGCTTGCGGGGCGGAGCAGTGGTCGGCCGGGGTTGGGGCAGGCACCGGGGGATAGCCATTAGGGAGAGCGGGGCTAACGAGACCTGGGCTCTGACTGGGGTTGTGCTGGGATTTGGGGCCCAAATGCGAGAAGGGCCTGAGGGGAGGGAAGGAGGCAGCAGGAATCCCGCCCACTTTCCGGGCTGGGTTCTTGGAACCAGCCAGGAAATCCTGGGACTTAATCTCGGGGCTAGATCTGGAGGCGATGGTTTTTATAGAGACGGCTGATAGGGGGCCCCAGTGTGTCTTCGCGCTCATTTCCCCCACATTCCAGGAACTGTTCAGGCTTGCCCCCAAGTGTTTGGGGACTCAGCAGCTCCCTCCCTCCACACGCTGTAGGGCGGGCCCCTCGCCCCACCCTGAGAACCCCCCGCAAGGACCTGAAGTCCCTCCAGAGCCTTCTCTCTTCTTCAGTTTCAACAAGATTGGGGGAAGGGGAAGTCTCCGGGGCCATAAGCCCTATCCTGAAAAATCTCCAGGCTCCAGGGCCTTCTCTTCCCGCTGCCCTCTTCGTGGTTCTAGCAAACTACTCTCCTTAGCGGAGATATTAGAGGGTTCCCACGGGGAGGAAGCAATCTCAGCTGGCTCCTTTCTATTGCAGTCTTTGCAAAAGAGGGCTTAGAAGGGGGGCGGGGGGGGGGTGAGGCGACTTGATAGCTGAAGACGGGGTGCGGCTAACCTCTCCGTCCCAAATGAGTAGCTGCCTGAAGCTCAAACTGCACAGCGATAAAAGCTGAGGTGCGGAGAGTCTTGTTGGGATCCTTTGCTTTCTGCCATGCTCTGTTCTTCTGTCGGACCTGGGGAACCCTCCCTGCCTGTTTTACCCCTCTTAAAAATTTTCCTTTTATGTAAAAAGTAATTCATGCGTCTTATTTAAATAATTAAACCTTACAAAAATAGAGATAAAAAATGGAAAAACACTCTTCACTGCTGAGATAGCGCCGGTATTGAATATCCTTCTAGGACTTCTTATGTTTGTTTACATACTTATATTAAAAAATATATGAGGTGGTCACACTACACATTTTGTTTTGCAACTTGCTCTACTGTAGACATAGAAGTACCCCATTTTTAACAAGTTTGTAATATTCCATAATATGGGTTACTCCATAATTCATTTGGTCTTCTGCTGATAAACATTTAGTTTATGCCTATGTTTATAACTTTTATGGTATTTTTATTTTAATTTACAAATATGTGCTTATTGTAAACATTTGTTAATAAAATATTGATGAGACACAAATATTGGTAAGATATTCAAAATAAAATTCTCCATATTCCTGCCAGCTAGAGATAACTCCTTTATTTTGTAAGCTACACTTTATGGAATGCTTACTATATGCCAAATACCATGCTAAGTAATTCACAGAACAGCAAAATGCGGTTTGGAGAAATATCTCCAACTAGGCTTGCCCAAAGTCATGCGACTAGAAAGTGGCAGAGCCAGGACCTGGGCCCAATTTTAGCTCTGCTGGCCTCTTACTGTTAACATTGGGGTGTATTTCCTTCCAATCTTTTTTCTATGCAACAGGGCAAAAATACTTGCGTGTAAATATTCATGGCTTTTCTTCTTTCCCAGACTTAATTCTAAGGAGTCTTTGTAAGGAGGACAGAGGGAGAGGAACCGACTTAAGCAAAAGAGTGGAGTGACCTGGAGGAATTGCCTCCCAGTCCCACTCAGGAAAAGCTGCTACTGAGAGAAGGGAGGGTGGTGAGCGGGCAGAGTTTGGGTGGTCAGAAATTTGGAAAACAGCGAAAGAAAGAAGAGGTTTGGGAGCTACTCTGACAGAGTGGACCGTTGAGGAAGAGAGAAGATTTAGGAGGATTTTGAAAGGACCTCTTGCTGTGAGGTGTGCCATGTAATCCCTTTGCAGTGTCCTCCAGGGAACTTTGGTAAAGACTTTTGTTTTCTGTCGGTGCTCTTTGGATTTGGATTGATTTCTTGGCAAGGAGGGAGCCAAAAAGACCAGCTTTATTTGGGTTCACGTACATTTTGTATAATATTTTTTTCTTTTACAAAAATGAAATAGCCTGTCTGCTCTATCGCACTCGGTACCCTCCACTAAAATGCCCTGCCTTTCCTTTTTTCT
>NW_017731488.1:2468798-2474332 GCF_001890085.2 Hipposideros armiger
GGGCAGTGTCACTGGCCCTCATATGTGGGATCCGAACTGGGGCCCTCTGGCGTCCCAAGTCAGCTCTTAACCAATGCGCCACTCGGCCAGCCCTATATTATATTCTTAAAACTCACAATAATCACAGCAATTATTTAGAACTTAGACCAACAGAAAGGATTTTATCACCAACATTGTTTAGAGTTGCCAGGGCATGGCAATAATAAAAAGTAGACCCCCCCAGTTTCATTAAAGTCCTTAAATTCTCTACAGACAATGCATGCCTTATTTCTTACACAAGGAGAATTTGCCACCACCCTTACCTGCTTCACCTCTGCCTCAGGCCACCAGTTTTCTTCCATCTCTGGCTAAGACAGTCCCAAGGCCTTTCCAAAGCTGACATTCCACTACTTTCTAATTCTGGCTCTGCAAGCTATTTCAAGCTGTGTGACTCTGGGTAAATCAGGTCATTTCTGTAAGTCTCAGTTTCCTCATCTGTGAAATGGGAACAATAAACCCAACCCATGTCTTCCCCTTTAAGAGCTCCAGGAGGTAGTGTGAGAGAAGGCTTTGTAAAGAGGGACCCACACAGGTGGCAGGCCTTGATGACAAGGGTGATGTTGTTTCTCTGAAGTCACACAGAAGTTGTTCCTGATTAAGGATCTGGGAGAGAGGAAGAGGAATCCATTGGTTGCTGGACTTTGCAAATCACTGTGTGACTTTTTCCTTCCAGGGAAAGGGTAGGTCCTCTTGGTCCGGAGGCAGGGGGTTGATCACCAATGGCCCCTGCGGAGCTGTACTGTGGCTCAGCTGGATGGAGCGCTTCCCTTCTAGGGGAAGGGGGCTGAGGCAGAAACAGGGTGTGAGGAAATGCTGATGCCATCTGGCTCTTGTCCTCAGAAGCACCCTGAAATTCACTTACCTGCTTGTTTAACTGTCTCCCCAAAGAGACTGTAAATTCCTAGAGCAGGGGTTGACAAACTTTTTTCTAAAGAGCCAGCTAGTAAACATTTTAGGCTTCCGGGGCCATATGTTCTCTGTTGCAACTACTCGACTCTGCTGTTGTCGTGTGAAAGCAGCCCTAGACCATATGTAAACGGAGCGTGGCTGTGTTCCAATAAAACTTTATTTATGGATACTGAAATTTGAATTTCATATAATTTTCACATCATGAAATACTCTTCTTTTGATATTTTTCAATCATTTAAAGATGTACAAACCATTCTTAGCTCACAGGCATACAAAAATAGTAGGCCAGGTTTAGCCCATGGGCCATAGCTCGCTGCCCCCCCTCTCCCCTCCCCCGCCATCCTAGAGGCTAGAGACCCTCTCTGTCCACTCCTCTGCTGTATCCCCAGTGCCCAGAACAGTGCCTGGCACATAGCTGGTGCCCAATAAGTGTCTGTCGATGACCAACTAGTTCTGTTCCTCTACCTGCAATTCAGTTCCCTTCTCTTGCTGATACTGTATCCGCCTCTACAGCCACCTCTCATTCTCTCTAACCAGTAGCAACAAGCTTCTGCCTCAGTCCCAGGCTCCAGGTCAGTGCAGGAGCCCACCGGCCAGTTCTCAGGCAGCCTTGGGACTCTCCCACCTGCACACTCCTCTTCCTCCTCACAACTCCATCTTTGGCCTCATTCTTTACCAGCTTCATGACCGCAGCCATGGGAGTTCCTTCAAGCTGAAGCCTTTTCTCACATCTTTATCTCACACCAATGGAGAACCCTCCCAGTGAATTCCCTAAGCCCAAGTCTCCTTCCTTTGCAGGGGGAAGAATTTGAAGGACAAGGAGAGAGAATCTATGATTGTTACATACCATTCCTATTGAGCACCTATCATAGGCCAGGCACTGCACATGTATTTTACTGTCTAATCTCACTTAATACAGTCAGTCCTCTATGTCCATGGGTTCTGCATCAGTGGATTCAACCAACTGCGGATTGAAAATCATTTGGGAAAACAGTGTTACATTGTTGCTGTTGTGTATCAAATAGTTAGGCCTACTGATGGTTGTGTTTGTGCTGAACATGTAGACTTTTTGTTCTTGTCATTATTACCTAAACAAGACAGTATAACAACTATTTACATTGTACTAGGTATTATAAGTAACTTAGAAGTGATTTAAAGCATATGGAAGGATGTGTATAAGTTGTATGCAAACACTACCCTATTTTATATAAGAGATTTGAGTATCTGTGGATATTGGTATCTGCAGGGGTCCTGGGACCAATCCCCTGAAGATACTGAGAAATGACTATACTCATAAAAATCCCTAGTTTACTGATGTGGAAACTGAGATTTGGAGGGGTTAACTAAATTGTTCAGAGTCACACAGCTAGGAAGTAGCAGAGCTGGGATTAGAGCCTAGGTTGGTGTGTCTCCATTCACAAGAATATTTTGTGGGCTTGCAATATGTTAGATGTACGCGTATCCAGGAATATAGCAGTAAACAAAATACACAAGTCCTGCTTCACAGGGCTTTGTTCTAGTGGGAGAAACAATAAACAGGTAAATATACAATGTGATTGCTGGTAGAGAGGGAGGCCATGAAAAGAAGATAACAAAGGTAATACCATTGATGGGGAGCTATTTTAGATAGGGCCGGTCCTCTCTCAAGAAGTGACATTTAAGCAGAGAAGTGAATGAAATGAGGGAGTGAGCTCTAATGAGAATTGGAAAAAGAATATTCCAGGTAGAGGACACAGCAGGAGCAAAGGCTTGAGGTGGGAGTGTACCTGGCATGTCAGTGAGCAGCAAGGATGCCTGGTGGCCCAGGGCAGTGAGTGAGTGAGTGAATGAGGAGAGGAGGCAGAGAGAGCAGGGGACCAAGTCCTGTGTGGCTTTACAAGCTGGCAAAGTCATTGGATTCTGTTTGAAGTATGATGGTGGAGCCACAGGAAGATTTCAAGCAGAGGGGTGCTGTCACCCCCGTCCCTCAGACATGGATGAGGCAGACAAGAGACCCCACCCCCTCACCTGTTCACCACTACTCACAGTCTGCACACTGAGTACCCCTGCACCCTCTTCTGGGCTTACCGTGTAATGAAGTGATTAAGAGTGCTGGCTTTTTTTTCAATTACTATTGACAGTCAATATTATTTTATATTAGTTTCAGATGCACAACATAGTGGTTAGACATTTATATAATTTACAAAGCGATCCCCCTGATAAGTATAGTACCCTCCTGGCACCATATATAGTTATTAAAATATTATTGATTATATTCCCTATGTTACACTTTAAATTCTTGTGACTATTTTGTCTACCAATTTGTACTTATTTTTTTAAATTTTATTTACTTATTTATTTTTTTAAAGATTTTATTGGCGAATTGGGGGAGGGGAACAGCGCTGGGGAATCGGGGAAGGGGAACAGACAAGTTGCTGTCCTTTTGTTCTTCAGTCTAGTTGTGAGGACATCGCTTCACTGGCTTATGTTGGTATTATCATTGTGCTCTTCCTGGGAGAGGCAGTCGCTCGCCTGTCACTGGACGGCCGCTCACAGAGGCTCATGGCAGCTCACGCCAGCTGCCGGCTGCTCACGCTGGCTGCCAGCCACTCATGGTAGTTTACAGGAGCCCACTGCAGCTCCACTGCAGCCTACGCTGTTGCCAGTGACTCACGGCAGCCCAGCTCCAGTTTGAGCTGTTGTTCACCATCTTAGCTGTAGAGGGCANGCAGCCCAGCTCCAGGTTGAGCTGTTGTTCAGCATCTTAGCTGTGGAGGGCAGTGTCACTGGCCCTCATATGTGGGATCTGAACCCGGGTCCTCTGGCGTCCCAAGCCAGCTCTTAACCAACATGCCACTCAGCCGACCCTTTAATGTAATATTTTAAACAGTAAAAAGTAATGCAAAAAAACCCATGATGAACAAAATAACATTTTAAATAAAAACAGGATCTGATGTTGCACTTGCATGACTTGGCCTCACTAACCTCACCCTAATCCTGGCACTGTGGGATTCTGTCTTTATTTTAAAAATGAGATGAGGGCTGGTCGAGTGGCGCGCTGGTTAAGAGTTGGCTTTCTGAGAAGCAGGACCCCGGTTCGGATTCCACATGGGCAGTGACGCTGCACCCTCTACAGCTAAGATGGTGAACAACGGCTGGACCAGGAGCTGGGCTGCCGCGAGCCGTTGGCAACGGGGTAGGCTGCAGTGGGGCTGCAGTGGGCTGCCTTAAAGCTACTGTGAGTGGCCAGCAGCCAGTGTGAGCTGCCAGTGTGAGCTGCCATGAGCCACCATAAGCGGCCGTCCAATGGCCGGCGAGCGACTGCCTCAGCCAGGAAGAGCACAATGATAATACCAACATGGGCCAGTGAAGCGACATCCTCCACAACTAGACTGAAGAACGAAAGGACAGCAACTTGTCTGTTCTCCTTCTCTGATTCTCCAATGCTGTTCCTCTTCCTCAATTTCCCAATAAAATCTTTAAAAACAAAAACAAAACGAGGTGATATACAAGTTGAACACCATCCCACCTCCAGGCCCAGTGGTTCAAGAGTAAAAAAAAGAAAGCATTTGAATTTGTTCACTGCCCTATTCCCAGCCCCTACAATGGTGCCTCACACATAGGATGTTAATAAATATTTGTTGAATAGAAAAAACAGAGTGATGATACATGTCAAACCTTAGAAAAGTGCCTGGTACCAAGTAGGTGCTCAATAAAATAATAATAATGATGATTATGATTGAGAAGATGATGTCATTGTCTGTGGGTCCTATTCTGTCTTCAGGCCAATGGTGAATCTAGTGTATTTGACACCCAGAATGGATCATTTTTTTAATCCCACCATGACAGAATTATTTTCAATCATAGTCATGAAATAAAACAAGATAAAAAGAATGGCCAGGAAAGAAACAGAATTTTTCTTTTATTGAACTTCACATATATACTTCATATACAAGTATGTACTAGACCAATAAAAAAACTTAAAAATAAAACTTATAGTACAAAAGGGAAAAAAATAATGGACTAGTAGTTTTTATTACATTAATATATTTTTTTACAAAAAGGAACACACACACACACACATACACACGAAGAAACATCTCCAAAAGAAGCAATTCAACACAAGGTTCAGAGAATGATTTGCACAGAGAACAACAGAATTGCAGTAACTCAAGTTTTGTTCCTTCATTTTTATAATCACTGTGCTATGACTGTTGATTTCAGATCTGCTCTGTAAATGCAGGGATATGGGGACATGAACACTCTGAAAGTGAGCTCCTGCTGTGCACTCTGACTGAAGGCATATATTGGGGGCCAGTTGTGTAACCGGGAGTTCTCCAAATTAGCTTCCATTTAGAATATATTATTTATTAAAGGACAGGTGATAAAAATGTCCTAATTTGAAACTTACATATATATTATATTCTTTTTTTTTTTTAAAGATTTTTATTGGGGAATTGGGGGATAGGAACAGTGCTGGGGAATTGGGGAAGGGGAACAGACAAGTTGCTGCCCTTTTTGTTCTTCAGTCTAGTTGTGGAGGACGTTGCTTCACTGGCCCAAGTTGGCAACATCATTGCGCTCTTCCCGGGCGAGGCAGATCAGTC
>NW_017731488.1:2478522-2495310 GCF_001890085.2 Hipposideros armiger
TCACTGGCCCTAATGTGGGATCCGAACTGGGGCCCTGCTGCTCAGAGCTGGCATCCCAAGCCAACTCTTAACCAACACGCCACTCGGCTGGCCGTTATTTTTTTATTTTTAATTCTATTGGGGAACAGTGCATTTTCCAGGACCCATCAGCTCCAAGTCAAGTAGTTGTTTCAATCTAGTTGTGGAGGGCGCAGCTCAGTGGCCCTTGTGGGGATCAAACCGGCAACCTTGATGTTATGAACACTTGCTCTAACCAACTGAGCTAACTGACCACCCCCCAATTTGTACTTCTTAATCCCTTCACCTTTTTACCCAGCCGCCCAACCCCCCTCCCATCTGGTAACCATCAGTTTGTTCTCTGGGTCTATGAGTCTGTTTCTGTTTTGTTTGTTCGTTTGTTTTGTCCTTTAGATTCCACATATAAGTGAAATCATATGGTATTTGTCTTTCTCAATCTGATTTATTTTACTTAGCTTAATACCCTCCAGGTCTATCTATGTTGTCACAAATGGTGAGATTACATTCTTTTTTATGGCCAAGTAATATTCCATTCTATATACGTGCCAGCTCTTCTTTATCCAGCTGTTTATTGATGGGCACTTAGGAACACTGGCTTTTGAGTCTGAGAAAACTGGGTTCCCCACGAAACTACAATACTTACCAATTGTCTGATCATGGGCAATCCCACCCCTATGGGAGTCTCAGTTTTCTCATCTGGAAAGTAGGGACAATAATTTTTGTCTCTTGGTGTTGTTGGGAGGATTTGATGAGCTCTTGCTTGTAAAACACCCAGCTCCAGGCAGGCCACATAGTTCTCAGTTAATAAGCTCTCATAGTAGGTGATTATTATTATTTAATGCTTAGCCAAGTTCTAGAACTTTGTAATCATTTGTGAAAGGTAACAACCATTATGATTATTCCCCTCATCCTGGTCCACCTGCTTCCAGGAGACACCTGTGCTGAGACCCTCCTCTACTGAAAGAATGACAGACCCTCTCCCTGGGGCAGGGCCCATCCAGAACCTATGCTCTTGAACAGTGTAGCAAACACAAGCCCAGGCTGCAACAGAGGGACCCAAAACCCAGCCGTCAGCCCCTGTCAGTAGAGCCCCCTGTTGCATACCAAAATGATCTCTTCAACAGGGTACAGAATAATCATCTCACTTGTGTCCAGCCAAGACCTTTCACATTCATGAGTCATTCAGTTAACACACACCGCAAGTGACCACCCAGATCAACCTGTTCTAACTCCATTATTTATTATTACTATTTAGCATTTATCCACTGCTCAGAGTGTAGCATTTCAGAGCATGGGGTTAGATTGCCTGGGTCTGAGTCCTCGATTTAGCGTTTTGTAGCTACGTGATGTTGGACATATCACTTAGCTTCTTTGAGTACCTACCATGTACTAGGCAGTGCCAGATGCCAGGAAGACAATGAAGGGCCAAGAAGATGTGACTGCTGCCCCCCCAGAGCTTACTGTCTAATTGAAGACACAGATGTTAATCAAATCACATAAACACATAAAGGTACAACGTTGCAAAGTGCTAAGGAGAAGTATCCATTGCTATGAGTGTATATAACAGGGAGGTAAGGGAATATGTCCTGGAAGAAGCGATTGTAAAGATAAGTTGGCTTAAGGAAGACAGAAGACAGTTTCAAGTACAATGAGCAGCATGTGCAAAGGCCCTGTGGCTGGAGAACTGAAGGAAAGTCAGTGTGGTTGGAGCCTAGAGAGAAATGGAGAACATTATGAGCTGAGGCTGCAGCTGGATCAGCACATTGCAGACTACGGTTTGGGTTGTATAGCTCTCTGCTGAGCAGATGTGCAAGCTGACCTATCCAAACTCTCCGGGCAGGGCCCAGATATGCTCTGGGTCCTCCTTTTCCAGCATGACCCACTGCCTTTCAAATACCCTTGGGAGAGGGGATATAGGAAGTGAAATTCATAGGAAAGCACAATCACCATTCAGTCCTTAAGTTGAGATGATACACTTGATAGGAAATCTTTTCCTGTAAGAAGGAGAAGAGAGGGCCGGGAGCCCCAGGAAAAAGGCAGACTGAAGGCAAAAATCACTACTGCTTCCCTTTCACTTCCTCCACTCCCACCCATCTACCCCATCTCCCTTGTCCAGTCCTTTGCTCTTACCCACCTGCCCCCATCTCCTTTGTCCAGTCCTTTGCCCTCATTCTCCGGGTCTCAGTATCTCTTCCTGAGTCTAATTTAAATCTGGCTTGCAGGCAGGTATTTGGCACCTATGTGCTATTTGTTCTGAGCCCTGAGTAGGATTACTAGATTCAGGAAATCAAAATACAGAATAAATTTGAATTTTAGATAAACAACAACTTTTTAGTCTATGTCCAAATATTATGCTAGCCCTGAGCAGCGGGGGTTGAGGCATTGCAGACTAGTTCCAGGCAACTGAACTGGGTGATAGCAACACTGCTGTTAATAACACTGCCGACTCTGGTCCAGGCCACCTTGGGTGTGGCCCTTGCCTTTTCTCATCAGGGAGGCGGAGAGCAAGTGAATGAAAGAATAAAGTCTGGGTTGTCTCTCAGCTCTGCCATTTTCCAGCTGTGTGACCTCAGAGGGACCCAGAGAATGAGTTGCTTAATTTCTGTCCTCACTTTCCTCCTCTGTACACTGGAGATAATAACAGCACCAACCTCAGAATGTTGTTGTGGGGATTAAATGAGTTTATACAGGTCAAGTGCTTAGAACAGTGCCTGGTCCATAGTAAGTGCTGTTAGTATTAGCTGTAATTATTTAATCACACTGAACTGAGCGTAAAGTCCATAGAACAGGGGCTTTATTTTGTTCATTGTTATATCCCCAGCATCTAGAAGCAGGCCTGGCTTACCATACATGCTCAGGAATAGGTCCTGGCATGTAATACATAGCCATAAATACTTACTGAATTAAAATGAATTTAATCCTCATCATCTACCTGAAAGATTGGGATTATAGTTCCCTTTTTACAGATAAGGAAACTGAGGTTTAGAAATCTAAAATGAGTTTCTCAGTGTTAAGGAGGTGGCAGAGCTAGGATTCAAATCCAGGTTTGTTGGGTTCCAAAGGCTTCTCCACTGAAAACTAAGTTCATTTCAACAGCTGAGGTGCTACCCTGGGAAAGTCATGAAATAAGGGAGCACCTGGATTTAGGAGAAATTCTCATCCACTTTGATTTTTCAAATTCCTAACCTGTTCCTGACCTGCTGTATGACCTTGGGTAAGTCACCTAATCTTTCTGAGGCAGGTTTATGATTTGTTAACTAGGTGGTGGTGAGAATTCAAGAAAATCGCATGTTGGTGGATCCTGGTTCACAGAAGCCTTTTGATAAACAATCTTTTCCATCCCCTGCCTTAGAACAGCTTTGCAAATAACACCATTCTTCCCCACCCATGAACCTGCAAACGCCTCCCTCCACTCCCCACGTGTGAATAAATCTCACCACACCTGGACCCCTAAATACCTATTTAGGTGAGGCTGAACCTCTCCAGGAAGAATTCCTCTCCTTGGCCTTTTACTCCAAGTGCAGCCCAAGTGTAGGTCCATCCTGGGAGCCTGGTGCCCTGCACTCCTTAGAGGGGTTGAGTCCAAATCAGCCCAGATCTGGGCCTGCAGTTGGAGAGATTCTGGGGAGACTTGCCTTGAAAGAAGCCCCCTCAAGCACAGATTGCAAAAAGTGCGAATTAAGAAACCACTCTGGAGGTGCTGTGATGGTGGTGACAGTGTAGGAACCTACCTTGGGCCGGGGCGCTGAGATCCCCAAGGGACTTAGTGTTGGCTCCTGTAGAGGGGTATCCCTAAGGCCTCGTGAGGAGGGGGCCTCATCAGAGTCGGGCCCAGGCTCCTTTCAAGCCTTTGCCCGCGTCAGGCCCAGGACTTTGGTGTGAGTGTGTGTGTGTGTGTGTGTGTGTGTGTGTGTGTGTGTGTGTGTGTGGGAAGGTGGGGATGGGGGAACAGGGGAATCCCCTCTAGCTGTAGGGAGAAGGAACATCTAGAGACCGATTCCGAACGAGCTGAGTGGGGAAGAGAACAGTGGCCCAGGCGTGGCGGACGCGGGGTGGGGGTAGAGGGACAAGGTTTGGGAGGGAGGAGCCAGGAGGGCTTCTTCTGAGCGGACCAGAGCGCGGGTCGGGGGCTCGCGGTGGAGGCGGGGCCAGCGCTCCCCGCGAGGCGGGGGCGGGGGTCCGCGCCGGGAATGCCGCGCCGCGGGGGCTGGGGCGGGGCTTCCGCGGCCCCGCCTCTCACGCAGGTAGCCAATGGGCGCGGCGGCGCCGGGTGACGGAGTGAGCCGAAGTGCGAGTGCCGCGGCGGCGGCGGTGGTGGACGGCCCAGCCGGAGCGCGAGGGTCTGGGGGGGGTGGGGCGCTGGGACGCGGGGACGCCGAGCCGGGGACCCCGGGACCCGGGAGGCAGCGCGGCCCGGGCCGCCGGAGGAGCGCGGGCGGCCCAGCGGCGGCGCGATGCCGCTCGCTCAGCTCAAGGAGCCCTGGCCGCTCATGGAGCTGGTGCCGCTGGACCCGGAGGTGAGTGAGTGGGGCGGGAGACCGGCGCCGGCGAGCTCGGGTCTTCACAGGGGCGGGGCGGCTCGCGGCGCCGTTGCAGTCTGGCGGGCGCCCGAGACGGCGCGAGTGCCCTCCGTTCTCTTGCCCCCTCTCCGGCTCCACCCCCCTCTGCTCCGGGTGTGTATTCGAGGGACAGTTCCGCCAAGCGCTGAGAACCCCCTTAGTACGGAGAGGGGATCCCGTGTGCTGAGCTCTGACCTCCCTCACCCCACACACCGAGGACCCATACCGGGCGCTGTTGGAGCTTCCTCCATTAGCGCAGACGGGCAGGGCCGGGGTGTCTTATGTCGGGGATTCTACAAGAGCAAGGGTCATGGGACCCGCAGTTCTCCTTGACGTCTCCCAGTGCCCTACCCCAAGAGCTCCCCGCTTCTGTGCTGCTGACCCTAGAAGGATTGCCCCTCTTGACCCTTGGCAGTTGTGGAATGTGGGGTGACACCGCTGGTCTGGGGCTGAAACTGTTGGTTTTCTTTGCTGGAGGCGAGGGCCAGAGGACATCTGTGTTCCCTGCCGCAGACTGTGGAGAAGAGAGTGGGGAAAAGCGCTCAGACCTTGTGAAGAGTATTCCTGGAGAGTGGGAGGACCTTGGCGCCTGCCCCCTTCTTGTGCCCCCTGCCATAGGAAGGGCTGGGCCCCTGGATAGTTTGGCCCCTGCCAGCCTAGCCTCTCAGAAGCAGCTCCTGCCCTCCTATGAGGATTCTGTAGTGCCAGGCCCTAAGCATGCAGGAGGCCAACTCTTCCTATGCCCTTTGACCTCCAGGGTCAAGGTCAAGCCACTGAACCAGCGGATCTGGGAAACTTTCTCCTCAGTCTCCTGCTGGGAAGGAGACAGGTGAAACTCCCTTTCCAAAGGGAATGTGAGGGGTATGCAGGGAGGGTGTGGAGACCTCAGTGAGCCTGGAGCCAAGGTGACTTCCTCCTGGCTTGGCCCCTGCCTAGGTCCCCTTCTCTACCCTCTCTTACTTGGGGCAACCACCAAGGGCCCTGTCTCAGGGTCACAGGTTGAGGTTAGAGTGAGGACCCCGGGTCCCCAGCATCCAGGGTGTGCTGCCCCTTTAAAGGGATGGTCATGGCTGACACTGGCTATTGGAGGGTGGGCGAGGCAGGATTAGGTAACCAACCTGAAGGCGCAATTTGGAGTAAATTGCTCTGGGATCCCTGCCATGGGGTTTTTACAGGCCCTGTACACTCTTGGAGGTGCTCTCTCGCTGACTCACCCTCCAGGGGAGGAACACTGCCCTCTGCAGCCCCTATACTCCCCCCCACCTCACTGGGGCACTAGGGCCTAGGATGGGGGGGGGGTGCTTTGAGGTGGTTGAGGTGGATTCCTTTGCCCTGGCATGCCCCTGCAACCTGGGCTGCCCTAGAGCAAGGTAGACTGAGAGAGGCCAGGAGGGACTTAACTCAAGGACTTAACTTGGAGATAGGGAGGGCAGACACTCAGGAGCTTGATCCCCAGTCCAGGGCACTACTTCCTGCTTCCCTTTAGGGAATTCTGGGGAGGGGGCCAGGTTTAAATAGAAAACTCAACTCAGTTTTGAGTACTACTGCACTTGAACTCTGTGAGAGGACTGGCTTATTTCCTAGGATTGGGGGTGAAGGGGGCCTGATTTCTCCAGGAGCTTAGAAATGCCGCGTGACGCTCAGTTAGTCCTTAGCCTCTCTGAGCCTCTGTTTCTCCAGTGGCCGGGGCTGGGTTCTAGCCTCTGCTTGCTGGGCCTGAGAGGATGCAGAGCCCTGGGTACTGCTGCCCATTTCCCCCCTCCCCCCTCCATGGAGGTACCAGGCGACTGAGTGTTATTGTTTGGGTAACAGGAGCCATGGGGCAGACAGGGCCCGGGTTGGGCTGTTCTCACTGGAGAACAGGGCCTTGCTGTTCTTAGCCCAGGTGACATGTAAGTGATACAGTAGCCTGACCTGCAGGTATAAGTGCTGCCGCCCGCTCCTAGCCTAGCAGGAGGCAGGCAAGGGGCTGGCAGGGGCATTTGGCAGAGGCCTGGGATCTAGGCTGCCCTGCCCTCCCCATGACGCTGCTGAAAATGGGCTGCTGGGAGGCAGGGCCTGGCCCAGGGTGTGGCCCAGGTGGGGCAAACCCACTGGAAGTGTGGGTGAGGATTGATTCTGCCTTCCTGGCCTTGCTGAAAGCAGTAACTTTGTCCCTAGGCCTAGCCCTGCCATGTACAGAGCTTTACTATGTGCCACCCACCCTGCTTCACCTGTCACCTTTTTTAAATAAAATAATTCTCATAACTTCTCACCGTAGGGATTATTACATACCCCATTTTTTTATGGGACAACTGAACTCAGAGCTAACTAGCTTATGAATTAATGTCAGAGTCAGTATTGGAATGCAAGTCTCTTGCTGTCTTCTACCAAGTACGGAGAGGCTCAAAGATGGACAAGGGCTGGGATCAAACTTGCCCAGGTGAAAGGTACTCCAAGAGAGGCTCCGGATGTTGGTAGATTCTTCTCGTCCCGCAGGGCCCCTGTCCAGCCTTTGCCGAGGATGGGTGGTTGCAGCCAGCCCTGGCACCTGGCCCCCCTGCCTCCAGCAGTGTACAGGGCTGCCAATGCTGGGCTCTGAACACAGCTCCTGGGGCTGCTTCCTGCCTGCGGAGCACGTGCTGTCTTTGTCCATCTGCTGCCCAGTTTCTCCAGACACTGCCCTGGGCCTCTCTTCCCAAAACAGAGATGCTTGTGTAGGAAGAAAGGAAGGACGCCTGTTGGAACCCATCTCTGACCTCGAGAAGGGGCGCAGTGGTCTGGGGGCCCCAGGGATCTGTCCCCATGAGCAGTGCTCTCTGAGAAAGAGGGAGGAGAATGAGAGGCCGAAGGGCCCTTCCTGTATCAGACTTTTTAGACAAGATCTTTCATTCAGTATTCTGCAAGGTCAGCATCATTGTCCCCTTCATTCATTCAGCAAATATTTATTGAGCAATCATCATGTGACACGTATGGTTCAAGCAACAGGGTATGGCTGTGAACAAGACAGACCTGCCTTCATGGTGCAGATATGGAAACTAAGGCAGAGAAGTGAAACTCAGAGAAGTGATGTGATGGACCCAAGGTCAGAGTCCTTGGCTGGAAGAGCTAAGATTAGTGGCTATGTCTTCGTGGTTACAGAGCTGTGTTTTTTCCACCATCTGTGCAGCAGTCAGATCCGAGGGACAAATGAACCCTGTCTTCCCAGGATCCTGGCTCTAAGGAGGAAAGCACTCCCAGTCTTTTCTCCAGGGCTATGCATTCCCCTCTAGAGACCTTAGCTTCAACTCTTACAAGCATGGGGTTCCATGAGGATGGCACCTGGGCCAGAGACCTTGGGACTGGAGGCAAACAGGGCCTGTGAGGTCCCCTGAATCATCTAGGACACTGCTCAGTAAGCCCACACCTCTGGGTATACCCACCACCTCCTCTCCTCCTCCCTCTTTGGGGATTTAGGCTTGCAGCCACATGGTTTGGGGCCATGGCCCCATGCCTTTAACCTGCTAGCTGAGGGACCTCAGATTAAGTTCCTTCACTGTCTGAGCTTTGTCTGAAAAATGGGAGTCATAGAGCCTGTTCTGGCCTCCCTGCTCTTTGCTGGGTTGAGCTTTCATTTGACACACTACATGCTGGACCCTGAGCTGGGTGCCAAGGAGATGATGACAGAGAAGCCAGGGCTTCTTCCTGAGTTAACCTGTGGCTTGCTCAGTGCCATGGGACCCAGAGGAGGGAGGAAAGGGACTTGAGTTTGTATGGACAGAGGAGATGACATTTGAAGTGAGTCCTGAAAGACCAGGAGTTTGCTCAAGTGACAAGGCAGGAAGGGCTTTCTTGGTAGAAGGAGCCACCATGCAAATGCTTGGGAATATGAAACAAGCTGGTCTCTTCAGGGTCTCAGGTCATTCAGTTTAGCTCAAGAATAGGGCCCAATAATAATGGCTGTTGTTTGTGGACCAAGTATGTGCTAGGTGTGCGTGTGTGTGTGTGTGTGTGTGTGTGTGTGTGTGTGTGTGTGTATATATATATATATATATATTTTTTTTTAAGATTTTATTGGGAAATTGAGGGAGGAGAACAGCACTGGAGAATCGGGGAAGAGGAACAGACAAGTTGCTGTCCTTTTGTTCTTCAGTCTAGTTGTGGAGGTCGTCGCTTCACTGACCCATGTTTGTATTGTGATCATTGCGCTCTTCCCCAGTGAGGCTGTTGCTCACCAGCCATTAAATGGCCACTCACGGCGGCTCACAGCAGCTCACACCAGCTGCCGGCCACTCACGCAGGCTTGCCAGCCACTCAAGGTAGCTCATGGCAGCCCACTGCAGCAGGGGCTGCAGCCTATGCCATCGCCGGCAACTCACGGCAGCCCAGCTCCAGGTTGAGCTGTTCACCATCTTATCTGTAGAGGGCGCAGCGTCACTGGCCCTCATATGGGATCTGAACCGGGGCCCTGCTGCTCAGAGCTGGCGTCCCAAGCCAACTCATAACCAGCGCACCACTCAGCCAGCCCAAGGTATATATATTTATAGACTATTTTGTTTGCTTCTTGCAGCCACCCAATGAGGTACATTACTTTTATCCCCATTTCACAGATGAGGCATCTGAAGTCCTGAGAAATGAAGTAACCTCAGGGTCATGCAGGTGGTAGAAGCCGGAATTTGAACCCACACGGTCAAGTTTCAAAATCCACATTCCTTTTTTTTTTTTTTCATTTTATTGAGGAACAGCCATGGTTATTGGTTACTTTCATGCTACAATGGCATAGTTGACTCTTTTAAGGAGGACACAGCTCACAGTGGCCGATGTGTGGGGCAACATTGGTGTTAGCAGCACCACGCTCTACCAACTGAGCTAAAACGGTCACCCCCCAGAACCCACATTCTTAATCACTTGTGTTGGGCAGTTGGAGATGATGGCCTTGAATGCTGTGCCAAGAAGCTGGGACTATTCTGCTGGCAGTGGGAAGCCATGTAAGATTGTGGAGCCTGATACATAGCAAATTCTCGAGTGGTGAGTTGACGGCTCAAGTGCAATGATCACAGTTGAGTTTCAGGAAGGATGAGGGTTTGGAGTGGGGGAAGGCTGAGATGGGGGCTGGCATGTAGGCTGTTGAGACCACCTGTAGGAGTTATGTCCACAGTCTAGAATGTTGGGTGAGGCAGAGCTCAATCTACAAATGCATCATGTCTCCCCCTCTCCCACCAGCCCTGCTTAACCTGGCCCTTCTCAGGCTACAGAGAGATGACAGCGTGTAGATGTGCTCGTATGCGTGCGTGGAGGGGCCTACAGAACACTGGCCCTGCAGAGGATTGGGGGCATTAAAAGGGCTCAGGGGGCAGGATGTCCTGGGAGCGGCAGGGGGCAGCTGCTCCAGGGGCAGGGAGATTATGTAATGGGCAGAGCACAGCTGTGCCTGCTGCTGCCAAGCAAAGCCACAGCTGCCCTATGGACCTGGTCCTGGCTCCAAAGTCCTGACCTGCCCTGGGCTGGGTCTTCCTAGCAGTTAGGAGCCTCTGTCTGCCTCACCACACTATTGCTGTGCTGGGAGGGGTGGGGACAGCTCCTTTCAGCTTCCCCAGGCCCAGATAAGATCGGTTACCTCATATCACACAGGAAAGGGATGGGCTGGGTTTGCTATAACCCATGGCGAATAATGCCCACCTGAGGGCGAAGTCTGGGACCTGGAACAAGCAGGACTGCCCAGAAATGGGCTCCAGTGCCCACTTCTCTGTGGGTAGTCCCCCTGCAGGGGCGTGGGCTGCTGCTCTTCAGCAGACTTTTTTTGAGCACCTCCTGGGTGTCAGAGACCAGAATTTGAATCCCCCCTTACCAGTTGTGTGACCTTAGGTGCCATCACTAGGCTCCTGAGCCTCAGTTTCCTCCACTGCCAAATGGGGCCAGGGCGTATCTCTCAGGTCATGAGGATTTAATGGTGCCACAGGTGTGAGGCACTGAGCCCAGTGCCTGGCATGTGGCAGAGGCTCGGAAGAGAGCAGCTGTTTGCATGGAGCCCTAATCTCTACCCCCGCCCCCCCCCCCGGACTCCCATTTATTAGGAAGGGCAGGCCTGTCTGTAAATAATTCCTGCAGTGTGGCAAGTAGTACAATGAAGGAACGCAGGGGCATAGTGGGCCAGCTGCGATTCTGCCCGACAAGGGCAGGGCAAGGGTCCTCGAGGGGGCAAGGCCAGGGCAGCCACCGTCTCTGACTTGGTTTCCTTCCACCCTTAGAGCAGCTCTGGGAGGTGGCTGTCACAACCGCCACGTTACAGATCAGGAAACTGAGGCTGCTTGCAATTGATTAGTTGGCACAAAGTCACATAATTTCTCTGGCAGAGCTGGGAGCCACACATGACCTTTCTTTCTTATTGGGAGGAGGTGACATTTGAGCTGAGTCTTCAAAGATGAGATGTTTGCCAGGCAGAGAGCCGATGGAGGGAGTGTCAGGAAATGCCCTGCCTGGGTGGTGAGGGGCTGTTGCTTGATACCTGTGCCCTCACTGTGAAGTTGGAGGTGGGAGACCCACCCAGAACTCCTGCCCCGCCTCTGTGGCCTCCCTAGCTTTTGGGGGTAGCCGAGGACAGGTGTGCCCTATAGGGTCTATCTTTGCTCTTTCCCACACTGGTAAATTCAGACAATGTTCCCTATTCCTCTTCTCTTTTCCAGAATGGACAGGCCTCAGGGGAAGAAGCTGGACTTCAGCCCTCCAAGGTGAGGACCAGAGCTAGCACCCTGGGCCAAGGACCATGGGGGGAGCACTGTTTGCATGGCCACGGAGGAGGAAGGAGGCCTGCCCTTGCCCCACAGGGTGTGAAGGACCCTGGCCTCTTGCCCCTTTCCCTGCTCAGCCTTCCTTCTCTGGTCCCACCTAACCGAATCCTCGAGGCAACCCTGTGCATGGAGATCACTTGCTCCAACCTTCCTATTTCGTTGGTGAGGGAACTGCAGCCCAGACAGGGTCAGGAGTAGAATCCAGGCTAGAATTCTGGTTACCCACTGCCCAGGCTGGGACACTTCCTCAGTTTATTTACTCATAGTGGCTGGGCCCACTGCAAGGAATGGGCTGAAGGGGTGATGGGCGAGGCTCAGGTCAGCTGGGCCTGAAGAGGGCCTGGAATCATCTGGGTACGTGGCGCCAGAGAGAACCTGGTGACCTGTTAAGTCTCACCAGGGCCCAGCGCACACAGGCCATTTCTCAGGGCTCCCACCTCCTAGCCGCTGGGCTGGTTCCTCACCCCTGCTGTCTCTGCTTCCCCTGGACTCCTCCCTTTTGCTCCTCAGCCATTGTTGCTGGTTTTGTGTGTTGACAAAACTGCCTGGGGCTGGATGACAGTTGTGTGACCTTAGGTGTGCCCTGTGCCCTCTGGGCCTAGGCTTTCTATCTTTAGTTGGGGAAGACCACACCAATTCTGTAAGGCCACATTGCTGCTGGCTGTGCAGGGGCTTTGGAAGCTGCCTAGCCAGGGCAGAGTGTGGATTCTGGCGTGAAAGCAGACCTGGTTGCACCCTCGCCACTTGACTGGAAGCTTTTCTCCCTTCTGAGTCTCAGTTTCCTTATCTGTAAATTGGGGTAAATAGTGCCTACCTCACAGGAGTGATGTGAAGGACAAATGAGGTAGCAATTGCCTGGCATGCGGCAGTGAGTGCCTGGTGTCTTGCTCAGCTCTACTTCCTACTAATGTCACACCCATAAGCACGACCTTTGAGATAGACTCCAGGACTGGTCCCAATGTTTGCCTTGACTCAGCCTCCCAAGATAAGGTTGCTGAGCTGCCTGGGGTAGGGCTGGGTGAGAGAAGTGGGTTCCTACTCCCTCGTCTGTTGGTTACTATGGCAACCTTGGGCTGCCAGAGGCCAGGCAAATGGTGTGGACTGGGCCCCCTGGTTTGTCTCGGCCCCTTGTCTGGAGAATCTCCTCCCACAAAGTAGCTGCCGCTCGTTGCCTAGTAGCAAAATGAAGAAGCTGTAGGTGCCCAGTGAAGACCCAGGATGTCCGCACCTAGGAGCTGAGGTTCTGGGGGTTGCAGAGGAGCTTGTGGTTTGGGGGAAGCTGGTGGTGAGTGCAGCTTCTCTCCCCAAGAGCTAGAGAGGCTGGCCGGGAGAGGGCAGGAGCTTCCCCAGTCAGGTAACCTCCATTCCATCCCACGCCCGTGACTCCTGCTCCACAGCAGAAGATCCTGGGGTCAAGGAGACAAGGCTGGAGACGGCTGGGGTGGGGAGAGCCTCAAATGCCACATTAAGGAAGCGAAAGAGCTTAACCCACACCTGGCACCACACCAGGAGCTTTCCATTTAGTTCTCACAACACCCCTGGAGGTAGAAATTGTTACTATCCCCATTTTATAGATGAGAAAATTGAGGCCCAAGGTCACATAGCTGGTGGGCACATAGCTTGACCACAGAGCCCACACTCCTCCCAACACAAGGAGCACTCAATGTTGAAGAGGAGGAACTTTGGGTCCCTGTGACCCCAAGTTCCATCATTCCTCAGCACCTACCAGCTCATCCATCTTTGTTGCCCCTGAACCTCACAGTATCCTCAGAGCCCACTTCCCACCTCAGCACACCAGAGGGCGCTCAGCCTGTGGTTGGGACCTGTCACTATGCAGTGGGATGAGCTGGCTGGTTTATTATCTTTTGCTTCATCAGACTTTCGGTGCATCTTGCTGTGCCACTGGGGGCCCCCAAAAATTAAGTCAACACCCCCACCCTCAGGGAGCTCCCAGTCTTAGGGAGAGGGTGCAGATAGGAGAGCTATGTGGTAGGCACTGTGATGGGGACGAGCATGGCTGTGGGCACACACAGCCTCCATTCTTTGCCAGGCCCCATATTGGGCAGAGAAATACACCACCTTCCAGGTGCCCACATTTCTCTCTGCGTGATGAGATGAGCATGTTCTGGGGAACCCAGCCAGTGGCATCTGAGCTCAGGGCTGAGCATGGGCCAGATGGCTAGTCACTGCTGTGTGTGGCGGAGGAGGAAGAGGGCTGTGGGGCACCAGGCCACCTTCTCTATGGAGCTGGCATCTGGCTGGGCCTCGAAAGCAGGATCTGGGCAGCTGGAGAAAGAAGTGGGCCTTCAGCTGGTGAAGAGGCAGAAGGACAACTTGGGGATCACATGTTCTGAGTCAGGCTCTTGCCCCTCTTTCCTGTTTGCCTTGTAACCTTGGGCGAGTGGTTTGCCCCTCTGAGGTTCAGAGGCTTTTCCTGTAGAATAGAGTCCATCCCTCAGGGCCCCCGGGGGAGGGCATGGGATGCGTATATAATACATTAAAGACCTAATCTAACAAGGTGTGAGGCACAATGTTGGTGTTTAATGCTTGTTTATTTATTTCGAGCAGAAAGGGGGGTTTGGGGATTTGCAGCCACAGTGTGGACAGCAGTCTAAGGGTGAGAGCTCCATGAATCTTTTCAGCACCCCAGGTGCACCTGGTGTCCTCGGGCACACTGGCGCTCCATTCACCCTCCCTCCCTTCCTGGGGGTGGACTGGGCACCCCAGCTCTCCCCCCTCCCCCCAATCTCCGGAGCTGGACCCCTTTGAAGCGCCTGCAGGTCTATTTTGAGAGCTGAGTGTCTCTCCCCTCCCCTCCTCTCTTCCTGTTTATGAAACCCTGATCCCTCCCGGATCCCTTTTGCTCCCCTGGCTGGAACACAGGCAGGATGTGACTGTGGACTTGGGAGCCTTGGGAGCCTCAGGTGCTGGGGAGCACTTGTCTTGGACTGGCCGGGGCAGGCAGGCCCACCCTCCCAGCACCTGGGACGCTGTGGCTGGGCTCGCTCCCTCTGCCTGCCCAGAGGAGACACTGCAGCAGTAACACTGCCCATCTAATCCGGGGATGGTCTGTTTATAATGCCCCTTTGCCTCTGTGGCCCAGTTTGCTCCTCGAAACAACCTTTTGAGAGTGGGACATCTCATTTTAACCTCTGCTTTACAGAGGAGAAAACTGAGGCTCAGACAGAGAGTGAGTTTGCCTGGGAACACTCAGCTAGTGAGTGAACAGTTCTTAACGTCCCACCCTGCACCGCTGGCCTCAAGCCTCTTGTTCATGCTGGTCTGTCTACACGAAGTGCTTTTTATCTCCTTTCTGCCTGGCCAACTCCTGTTCCTCTTTTTTTTTTTAAAGATTTTATTGGGGAGTTGGGGGATGGGAACAGTGTTAGGGAATTGGGGAAGGGGAACAGACAAGCTGTTGTTCTTCAATCTTCGTTGTGGAGGGCGCCAGTCGCCATCTGGCTTCCTGTCGGCAGCTCGTGGCCTCTAAGCTCAAGGTGCTCTGTTCAGTCTTAGTTGCAGGTGGGCGTAGCCACCATCCCATGTGGGAGTCGAACCAGCAGCCTTGTTGTTAAGAGCACACACTCTATCCACTGAGCCATCTGGGCAGCAGCTCAGCTCAAGGTGCCGAGTCCAGTCTTAGTTGTGGGCAAGCATAGCTCACCAGCGAACAGGGAATCTTGTTGTGACACCAGCTGAGCCATCCTGCCACCTGTTGGCAGCTCAGCTCAGCGACACCTTAGCTCGGACACAGCGTCACTGGCCCATGTGGGAATCGAACCAGTGGCCCTGTTGCTCAGAGCTCATGCTCTTAAGCCAACTCTTAATCGACTGAGCCACTCAGCCGGCCTCCTATTCCTCTTTAGGGTCCAGTTGTACTGCTCCCTCTCTGGAAGTTTCTTGGACCTCACCCTTGGGCACCCACAGCACCTGACTACAGCCCTGTCCCTGGACAGTTGTGTTTTCATGTATTTATTTTCTGGAGCTACCTGAGGTCAACACCAGAGTCGGCCTTAACATGTGCGCCTCCTAGTGCCTGACTCCTGGCCTGGGGACAGCGCGGGAACTGTAGCTATGAGTGATGTCCAAAGCGGAGGCCAGCTGGCCAGCCTTGCGGGGAGGGCGATAATGAAATGGTTAGATGTGTAGACTTTGGAAGCAAACAGACTTTGATGTTGTTCTTAACGCTCCCCCTTTCTAGCCATGTGGACTTGGGCAAGTCACTTTCTCTCTGAGTCTAGTTTCCTCATCTCTGAAATGAGATGACAATACCTCCCTTAGAGCTAAGACACGGAGCCTGGCAGAATCCGCATCAGCAAAGGTTGAAGGAAAGAACATCCTTGTGCAATAAATGCTCAATTTATAGGAGGCACAGTTTTCATGGTCACTCCATGCCAATCCTGACCTAGTGCCTGAGGCCAGCTCCCCATAAAGGACGCCTGGAGACTGTGGACCCATCTTCACCTGCCCAGAGGCATGCTGGGAGACATGTCTGGGACATCTGTCTCACCAGAGCGGGCAGCGCCTGAGAGGCCCTGCACATGCTATCAGCTGGGGAAGAGGCTGTTGGTGTCCGTTAGGGCCAGGGATTGGCAGGTGGGCTTGCACCGCAGCTAGTGGAGGGGGGACCAAGGATCAGGCTAGGGGGCTCTGGACTTCTCTTCCAGCTGCCTTGTGGAAGGAAATTAATAAGAGGAAGTATCTATAGGAGGAATGGGGCAGGGACCAGGGGATGTGGTCTGGTGTCTGTCCTCCCCCTCCTGCCACCCAGAGGCCTCACAGGCCCTGCACATACTCTTTAGTGAAGGCAGTTCTGAGACTGTTTCCTTCCTGTACCCTGCTAGCCATAGAGTCTTCCTTTGCATCTCAGAGTCTCAAGGGTTAGGGGGGCCAGCTGGCACTGAACCCGAGAGCTTTGGGGCTCCCAGGGCTGTCCCAGCCTCCAAACCCCCGCCTGAAGCAGCTGGGGTGCAGTGAGAAGCCTCAGTCTGAGGAGGCGTCTTTCACAAGCCTGGCAGACCATCATCAGACTGTTACTAGAGGCCCTGTGAGGACAGGAGGGGGAAGTCCGTGTGTACATGGGGGCGTGTGTTTCCACATAGGGGATGTCTGTGGAAATGGTTTCCGATCATCGGCCTGTGTATATTTGTGTGCGTGTCAGTTCCTGTGGGTGTACTGGGTGTGAGTGACGCAGCGAGGCCACGTAGAAGGGGGCTGGGCCTGGTCAACCCCTGCCCCAGACTACCTGCTCCTCCTCTCAGACATCTGTAGGTCCTTGCCAGGGCTTTCTGCCCCCTTGCCCATCCCAGGGCCCTGGACTGGAAGGTCTTCAGGGCAGGGCTGGTGGTGGTGCCTATTTAGTGGGTTGCCATTTTGGGTGGGCCCAGCCATGGGAAGGTCACTGTGGGGGAAGGAGTGTCGGTGCTCTGGCCCAAGAGCTAGAGAGGCTGGCCGGGAGAGGGCAG
>NW_017731488.1:2495570-2522486 GCF_001890085.2 Hipposideros armiger
CCCAGCTCCAGGTTGAGCTGTCGTTCAGCATCTTAGCTGTGGAGGGCAGTGTCACTGGCCCTCATATGTGGGATCCGAACCGGGGTCTCTGGCGTCCCAAGCCAGTTCTTAACCATTGCGCCACTTGGCCGGCCCCAGCCGCTCATTCTCTTAAGAGGATGTTTGCAGGTGCTGGATGCGCACTGTGTGAGCACCTCATCACCATGTGACTCTACTGTGTTCTAGTCTCCCCTTTCTTGGGATCAGAGGATATGAGGAAGGGTGTATCCCTTGCCCACTCCCTGCAGTCATGGGCTTGGGGTCTACAGTGTCCCCTCCTCAGCAGGGAAGCCTGTCCCATTTTCTGTCCCTCCTCTCTGCAGAGGGGGAAGTGAGAAGGAGGGGGTCAGGGACCCTGCCTTCTGGGCCAGGAAGGCCGAAAAAGCAGAAGTAAGGAGAGTAACGGGGCCCTCTGGCCACCGGCTTGAGCCCCACTATGCAGACCCCGGCAGAGTTCCCCAGGGTTGAGAGAGACTCACTCCCCTGTCCCAGAAAGGTGAGCAGAGGGCTGACCTGCCTCCAGTGGTGTCTGTCACCATGACTCTGGGCAAGGAATGGGTTTGGGGGTGGCTCTTTCCCCTGGGGTTTCCGGCTGACTGGCTCTGTCCCCAGGGAGTGTTCTCAGTCAGAGACAGACAGACAGGTGGAGGCTCAGACCTCAGGGTGGGTGGGCAGGGGTTGCTGTGTGGCCTTGGTCCACCCCAGCCCCTCTCTGAGCCAGGCTTTCTGCCTGCCCTGCCTGAGATTACACTCAGGAGCCTGATGAGCATGCAGCTGATTGTGGCTGCAGCTTTCTGGGGTTGTTTAGGGTCCCGTGAAGATGTGGCTGTGTCTGTGAGGGTGAAGACCTGGAATGGGAAGTCCCTGGACTGACCCTAGTACTGAAGGAGGAGGCGGGCTTGGAAGGGCAGGACATGGCTCTGGCTGACTTACCTACCCACCCTTTCCTGGCACTTGAGGCCTGCCAATCGCAGGCCAAGCAATAACCAGGGGAAGGACTTGGGTTCAGGCTGGCTCTGCCATCGGTTCACTTTGAGCCTGGGTGAGTCACTGTTCTCTGGCCCTCAATTTCCTGTTCCTGAAATGGGCACAGCAGCTTTTGGGATATTTGGATCAGAGTCAGAGCCATCCAATTACACTCAAATATCTCACTCGGCCTCCTCTCATAATCCCAGGCCCCACTGCAGGCCCTGGCATGGGAAGAAAACCCCAAAGAAATGGAAGACCTCAGAGATGGGTCTGCCACAAATACTGGACTGTTCTCCCAAGTGCTGAGGGTTTGCAGGTGACATCACCTCACTCCCAGGCAGACCAGCTCTGCCTTTGAGTCCAGGATCCAAGTTTCTGGGTGTCTATGTCTTCTCTGCCTATGTGTCTGTCCCGGGTATCTGTCTGCTTGGGCGTCACTGACTGGCTCTCCCTGTCTGCTGCCCACCTGCCTCTGTTGTTGGGCTTCTGTCTCTGTTTCCACTTGATGAGTGCCTGTCTTCACCTGTTGGGTACATGTCACATGTTAGGTGTCTGTTGGTTCATGTCCCCTTCTGTCTCTGCCTATTGAGTACGTGTCCCCATCTGTCTCCACCTGTTGGATACAAGCCCCCATCTGCCTCTGCCTGTTGGGTCCCCATCTGTCTCTGGCTGTTGGATATGTGTTCCCATTTGCCTCAGCATGTTAGGTTTGAGTCTCTGTCCACCTCTGCCTGGTAGGTGTGAATCCCCTCCTGCCTCTGCTTGTTGGGTACCTGTCCCCATCTGTGTCCGCCTGTTGGATATGTGTTCTTCCTACCGCTGTCTGTTGGGCACATGTACCCTCCTGCCTCTGCCTGTTGGATGCACACCTTCATCTGTCTTTATCTGTTGGGTGCCTATCTCTTTCTGTTGAGTACCTATCTGCTCCTCAGCAGGGTTGGCAATGGGCTTTCCCTTTGCAGGCCCTAGGGAGGATAGGGGATGCAGAGGGCAGCCTTCAGGCAATGGGGAGGGGGGAAGAGAGAGGAAGGGAACGTGGTGAGGGTGTAGGCTTTGAGCTAGGAAACCACAGGCCCTGAGTGATTGGCGGCCTGGGCCCAACCCCCGCCCTCACTCTGCACATCCGCCTTGGGCCCGGCCACCTCCGAGGCAGCCCCGGACACTGCCTGCTCCTGCCATGGTGCCTTGGCCCTGCCGGGCGGATGGAGCAGGATCCCAAGCCGCCCCGTCTGCGGCTCTGGGCCCTGCTCCCCTGGCTGCCCAGGAAGCAGCGGCCCAGGATCAGCCAGACTGCTCTGCCTGGTTCTGGCCCCAGGCGGGACTCGGTGAGTGTGCCCAGATGAGCTGGCCTGCCTGTGGCCCTTGGAGCAGGTGCCTGGGCAGCCAGTTTGGCCTCAGCTGGCTTTGGGCTCTCCTAACCCAGGCCTGGCCCTGCTGGGTGACTGGACCCTGCCTAGACATGCTTCCTGGGGAAGTGAGGAGGCACTTAAGGGCTCCAGGGTGGTAACACTGGCAGACTGTAGTGGGGGCAGAGGGCAGAGGGCTCCCAGAACAACTAGGACCTGATGAGAGGTTTTTAGTAGACTTGTGTGAAGGAACTTTCAGAGGGTGGGGCATGAAGTCTTCTAGCCTGAGCTCCCACCCGCCCCAAACTGGCACTTACTGGGTTGGTGGGCGAGTTTCAAGTGACTCTTAGATCCCTGTGCATCTCAGCTCTGTCCTGGCCAGAGGGACCCGGCATTTATCCAGGAACAAAAAATCAGCTCTGCCTCCCCAGTGTGAGAATAAACTCTACTTCCTACTGTGGCAAAACCAAAACCTTTACAGCAGGGGGAGGGGAGGACCTAGGGCAGGTCTGTGGGCCTCAGCCAGAGCCTGTGGTTGGCTCAGCTTGGCTGGCCTGGCCATACCCGGGCATCCCTTTGGGCCTGACCAGGCCGGAGCATCAGGAGCACTAGGAGCTGGGGCACCGTGATAGTTTGACCCTCCCTGGCCTTTGAAGCCCTTTGGTATTGATGAATCTGGAGGCTGGCCCTGTCAGGGCAGCTGTCTGGTTGGGCCTGCAGGGCCCCATCTGCTGAGGTCTGGAGTGAGTGGACTTGGATGAGGGGACATGCCCCATGCTGGCCTAGATGGGGCCCACCATGCCCACCAGCTCTGTTCCTCCAACAGGATGAGGGTGTCCTCAAGGAGATCTCCATCACGCACCATGTCAAGGCTGGCTCTGAGAAGGCTGACCCGTCCCATTTCGAGCTGCTCAAGGTTCTGGGCCAGGGATCCTTTGGCAAAGTAAGTTCTGAGTCCACAGTTGGGAGGAAAACACTGGTCAGGTCAGAGGGGGAGATGAGGGTTCACCGTGGGGCTCAAAGTATCAGAGGGCAAGGGCTGATGGGTTTCAAGGGAAGATAAGAGGTCACCTTGGTACCCAGGGAGGGCAAAAGGTCAAGGTGGGACTCAGGAAGGTTAGAGGGTCAGCCTGGGACCTGGAGGGTGGGAGCTGACAGGCTCAGTCCCTTCCCCTGCTGCCTTCTCAGGTCTTCCTGGTGCGGAAGGTCACCCGGCCTGACAGTGGGCACCTGTATGCCATGAAGGTACTAAAGAAGGCAACGCTGAAAGGTGAGTAGAGGGCACCTCCCCATGCAGAACCCAGGCTGGGCACAGGATCAAGGGAGACCGCCCAGTTCTCCAGGGCCTTCAGTCTGATGGAGAAGAAGTTCGGTCTCCAGGAGCGCCTGGTCTGAAGCTGGAGAAACAGTCCTGTTCTCAGCTTCCCATTACTACCCACCATCTCTCCTTATGATGAAGACTGGGTCCATTCAGAAGAAAAGGCTTCCAGGGTCAACTGTACCCCCAACGCCACCCCCACCCCCCAAGCCAAGTGCCAGTACTGTAGCTGAAGGGGAATGTCTGGAAGGAGGTGTGGGGGGGAGGTGCGGTGTGTTTGTGTTGGAGTCCTTCAGACATCAGGTGTCAGGTTGGTTGGGCAGAGGCCTCTGTCAGCAGAGTTGCTTCACAATGTTACAAGGGTCTGAGGGAGACCTCTCAGAGTGGAGAAGGGTGTGAGTGAAGAGGTGAAGAGCCCAGGGAGGCAGCTGGGCAGGTAGGAGAGGTGAGTCAAGGCAGGGCCATGGAGATGGATGGCAGAGAGGTTCAAAGGAAGCCCGAGGCCAGGTCTAGAATCCCAGGACTTACAAAGGACGTGAGGATGATTGGGAGCGGGCTTTATGCTGGGCAGTGACCCTGACCAGCCGGGGAACCAGTGTGGCCACTAATCAGGTGGAGTGGGCCCAGGCTGGGGTGAGGGGGGCAGAACTGGAAGTGTTGGCCTTGGGGACATTAGGAGTCATGTGGCCCATGAAGAGGCCATCTGTGGGGTGATGTAGCTTTGGTGCCCCGATGCCAGCCTGGTAGGGCTTGGAGTCATTCCCCAGCCAGGACAGTAGAAGCCATGGGGTAGGAGAAAGATGAAAAGACTTGGGCTCTGCTTTCAAAGGCTCCCAGGCTGGGGCTGGAGAGGCTGAGCAGACCTCGTAGTGCGGTGCAGTTGCTGCTGTGACTGGGGAGCCCAGGGGAAGGTGGGTGCAGCCTCCCAGCGGGGTAGGCTCCCGTAAGGAGTAGCCATTTGAGCTGTGCCTTGAAGAATGAGTTGGGAGTTCTCCAGACTGAAAATGGTAGAGGAGAGATACCCCAGGAGAGAGGAGGAACTGTTTGCCTAAGCAAAAGTGTAAGGGCAGTTTGAAAATGTAAGGTGTTTTTGGGAAACAGTGACTGGAATAGTTGACTCCAGCAAGGTCCCTGCCATGTCTGGTGAGGGAGACAAAAACATTAAAATAGAGGGTAAAAGATGCTCTGAAGGGGACAGCACAGCGCTGTGCCCTGACTCAGCTTGGAAGGTGAAGGAAGACCTTTCTGGAGGAGGTGAGGCCTAAACTGAGTCAAAGAAGAGCCTGCTGATGATCAAATTGCCTGGGTGCTTTTATTCTTTAAAAATATATGTGGGGATGGGAGGGGTTGGGGGAGGCGGGTGCCATGAGTATGAATTTGAGACCCAGGGAATCTGCCTTTTTAACTAGCTCCCCAAGGGACTGTTCTCACCAGCCCCCAGCCTGGAACTGGAGAGTTTTATGCCAGATGGAGGAAGGGCTGGTGAAGGCATCCCAGGGGAGCCCTAGAGGCAAAGGCTGAGAATACACAGAGAAATGGGTTGCCCAGACTGGCTGGATTAAATGGCCCTCGATGGGGCATGGTGGGAGATGGGGCCAAAGGGACGGGCAGGGCACCAAGGGTCCAGCTCTGGGCACTGCCATGAGATGTGAGGAATAAGTGGAAAAGAGAGTTCTTCTTAGCCAGGGCCTGGAGGTGGCTAGACTTTTGGTAACTGCCTTTCTCCTCTGGCCAGTACGTGACCGCGTTCGGACCAAGATGGAAAGAGACATCCTGGCCGACGTAAACCACCCATTTGTGGTAAAGCTGCACTATGGTGAGACCACAGACCCTACCTGAGTTACCACCCTACCTGTCAGCCTTTGCCCTTGCCTGTGGGTTGGTGCCTTCCCTGTATGTTGCCCACCTCCTACCCGGCAGGCCAAGGGAGCTGAGGGCAGAGCCCAGCTGACTCCATCGTTGCCTTTTCCCCTCTCCCCAGCCTTCCAGACTGAGGGCAAGCTCTATCTCATTCTGGACTTCCTGCGTGGTGGGGACCTCTTCACACGGCTCTCGAAAGAGGTGAGCTGGCACCCCAGGATGGAGCTGGAGGGACCATGAGGCCTCCCATCACAGGGCTTCAGTGAAGGATATGTCCAGTGTGGCCTGGATCTGGGACCACCCAGGCCTGCCTAAGCGGTCCCTGACCCAGGAACCGCCCCCCTGGGACTGAGCCCACACCCCGAGAGTTTCCCCCAACATGGGTCAAGGAGGATCAGGCTCTGGATCAGATGCCACTGTGATGACAGGGAGCTAAGTGTGGCTTTCACCTGTCCACCTCCATTCTTCTAGGGCTGCCCTGAGCAGGGCCGTGAGGACCGGGAGAAGCCCAAATCCCCCCAGAAAGCTAGATACTTGAACATTACTTCCCATGTGTTAACCAAAAGGATTTTGAACTGACAAAAGAATTTGAGCCAGTTACAAAAATGGGACCATAGATACAATTCAAACTTGAGAAGAGAAGCAATTTTTTTTTAATTTTGAAAATGTTATTTTAATGTTGGAATAGGTAGTACATTTACATGATTGAAAAGAATAATATTCATTGAGAAGTCTTCCTCCCACCCCAGTCCCCTCTCCCCGCACATACGTAAACATTTTTATTGGTTTCTTGTTTAAGCTTCCCGTGTTTCTTTGGAAATACAAACCATTCTATTTGTTCTGAATCCTGACCCCCACTTTCTTAGGTAAAAAGTACTATCCCTGTGGTACTGTTCTGTACCTTGCTTCTTTCAGGACAGTATATCTTGCAGATCATTCAATATTAGAACATGGGGAAACCTCTTGTAGTTTCTGGCTGCACAGCACCCCGTCATGCGAGGAGAGGCAGTGATTCTTGTCTTCTACTGCTCGACCCTTGGGCTGTTTCCAACCTTTTGCTGTTTCCAAGCAGTGCCACAATGAGTGACTTGTATATTAGTCACTTCACCCTCGAACCCCTTTATAAAGCATAGGGTGGACCGTTGGGGTCTCTCAGGGTCCTCCCCAGGGTGGACTCTCAGGCCCAGGAAGCTGCTGACTGCCCGGTTCCCCCTCTCCTGAGAAAGAGGCCATCCCAGCTGAAGCCCCCTCCCGCCTGTCACAGGTTATGTTCACGGAGGAGGACGTGAAGTTTTACCTGGCCGAGCTGGCTTTGGGGCTGGACCACCTGCACAGCCTAGGCATCATTTACAGAGACCTCAAGCCTGAGAAGTGAGTAAAGCCCCAGCCCAGCCTTCCTAGGGAGGGCAGAGGCAGAGCCTGTGGCCTCTTCCAAGACAGGGCCACCTTGAAGGGGGTGGGTATAACTCTCCTCAAGAAAATCCCCCTCCCTCGAGCTGCCCCGTAAATGGGTGGGTGCAGTGGAGTGGCCGTGGCAGCAGGCTCACCTTTGGGAGCTGCCTAATCACTGGTGCTGCCATTCATTACCAAAGACCAAGCACCTCCATGCAGGTGCATTGTCTACCTTTTCTGCTAATCCATTGTGACATCTGGGATGCCACCATTAAAGGTCATTCTTTGCTATGGCCTCTCTAGAATTTTTCCCAACACCTAAATGTCCTCCAGTGGTAACTTGGAAGCCAGGGGCAGGTGCTAAGGTAGAATGAGATCTAGCTTTAGGGTTAGGCAGACCTGAATTCAAATCTTGTCTCCACCAGCTGTATGACCATGGGGAGTCCCTTAACCTCCCTGAGCCTTAGTTTCCCCATTGTTAAAATGGGGCCATAATAATACCTACTATACACAGTTATTTCAAGGATTTGCAAAAATAGTAGGCAGCATATCTGCATGGCACTGCCACCATCCGCTTCACCCACCCATTCATCAGATGGATATGGGTGGATCACCATCTCTGAGCTGGGCCAACCCCCACCATTTGGTGGTGTCTGCAGAACCCACCACAGAGCCACAGCTGAGGGGCCCTAACTCTCCTGTCTCCGTTTCAGCATCCTTCTGGATGAGGAGGGCCACATCAAACTCACGGGTGAGTGGATGTCACCCGCCCCCTCAGGTCCCAGGAAAGGCAGGACAGGTTCTTGATGGGCCTGGACTGAGTGCTAAGGGATCCGTTCTCCCGAGAGGCTGTGCCAGGCACGTGGAAGTGGCCAAAAGCCCAGGCCCCAGACTTGCAATGGCCTGGGTTTGAATCCTAGCTCTCTACTGTGTAACCTTGGGCAAGTCATGTAGCTAGTGTGGACCTCAGCTTCCTCCTGAATGTTCTGGGAGTGATGCCCTCAGGCATCTGGGCGGGGTTTGGTTGTACAGGGAGTGGCAGCAAGGAAGGTGGGGGGTCCTGAATATGTGTTCCCTTGCCTTCCTTGCTGCAGACTTCGGCCTGAGCAAGGAGGCCATTGACCATGAGAAGAAAGCCTATTCCTTCTGTGGGACGGTGGAGTACATGGCCCCTGAGGTCGTCAACCGCCAGGGCCACACCCACAGTGCAGATTGGTGGTCCTATGGGGTGCTGATGGTGAGTGCCCAGACAGGGGTAAAGTATCCAGCCCGGGCCTCGGGCCTCAGTTTCCCCTTCTTTATAGTCAGAGGGTTGATGTTCTCTAAGGCTCTCCTGTCCCCTCACAGTGAAATTGGCCTTACCCTCCACCCAGCTGTGGTTTCCTCCTTCCTTGGAAGGATTCTTGGGGTACCCCAGTCTGGGATTGGGTCTCTCCCCAGCTTTGGGCCCCTAGTACAGCTCCTGGTGTTCTGATTGACAGAGGGGAAAGGGACAGACACAATTCTTGATCCAGGTGAACCTCCAACAGCCCAGTAAGAATCCTGGGAATGTTGCCGAGTGGCCTGGGAGGAGGTGGGGGCCATGGGACATGGGGACCAGAGCCTGAATAGACCTTTGTCCTCTGCAGTTTGAGATGTTGACGGGCTCCCTGCCCTTCCAGGGGAAGGACCGGAAGGAGACCATGACACTGATTCTGAAGTAAGCACCTGTCCCTCCCTGCCACCTGAGGGTTCCCTCATGCCTGGCCCCAGTTTCAGAGCCAGAGTAATATCCTGTACCTGCCTCTGATTCCCCCATTAATGAGATACTCCAGGATGAAGCATTATGCTTTCCAGGGCCCCCTTTTCATCCACCAGGGTCTGTGGGAGGGGAATCCCAGAAGTCTTTGGTTGCTGAGTTAGTGGATGGCTTGTCTGGACTGAGCTGGAAACTAGACCTGGACAGAACAGAAGCGGGAGGGGAGACGGGGCCTCTGGGGTGGGGCTCAGTCCTGATGAGACCCGGGGGCTATTTCAGGGCGAAGCTAGGCATGCCCCAGTTTCTGAGCACGGAAGCCCAGAGCCTCCTCCGGGCCCTGTTCAAGCGGAATCCTGCCAACCGGCTCGGTAAGCAGCCCTAGCTCAGGGGAGGGGAGTGGGGTACAGCTGCAGCCTAGGCCATGGGGCCACATCTGGGACTGAAAGGGACTGTTGTCCTTTGTGTGGGCAGACAATGCCGCTGGCCACCCTGTTTTCTGGCTCCATGTGTGTTTGGGGCAGGGGGGTGACCTGTGTGTAGGGGAAAGGCAGGAACTGAGTCATCCTCACTCTCCCTGGGGACAAAGACAGAGGCCCCCACACAGCTCCTCCTCCAAGGCTGCTGGCACAAGACGAAGAGCATGAGCTCAGGCGTCAGAAGCCTCAGGTCCCAGTCCTGGGCCTGTGTCAGGTCCCCGCTGCCCAGCACACAGTAGTCCCTCCATAAATATGTGTTGAACGAGTGAGTGCCGTTTATGAGCCAAGTGACCCGAGGCAGCTGAGTTTACTTCCCAGAGGCCCAGGTCCGCGTCTCCATGGGAGATGATGATCTCAAGCCCTGTTGATTAAATGAAGTCACATGAACGTGCCTGGTGTGTAGTAGCTGCTCAGTATTGATTACTGGGTTCACCTGGATTGTGGCCGGCTTTGAAAGGTCCAGTCCAGGTCCCTGGATTGAATGGAGTGAAGCTTGTCTGGTGGCTGACAAGGGTAGTGGGATAAGAGCAACAGGCATGAGGCCTGAGGTGGAAGGGAAGTGGGGGCCCTCTGCAGATCTCAGAACAAGTCCAGCCTCCGTCCTAACTGTGTGGCCTTAGACAAGTTGCCTAACCTCTCTGGGCCTTCCTTCTCCCATCAGTGCATTGGAGCTTGATCATAAGATTCCCCAGAAAGTGGAAACTGCTGAGTGGGCAGTCGGCCTTGGGGTGATGGCTGGGTGGATTTGGGCTAGGGTGAGCCCGTCCTCCCCATGCTCCCAGTGGACTGCTTGCTCCAGCCACTGGTCCCAGACCAGTGAGGCTACAGAGTGGACATGGGGAGTTGGACCGTCCAGGGCAGACCTTCATCTGGGCTCTTTCAGGCTCCGGCCCGGACGGGGCAGAGGAAATCAAGCGGCATGTCTTCTACTCTACCATTGACTGGAATGTGAGTGTGTCTGTCCCCCCATCCGGGCATCAACTGTGGTGGGAGGGAACTTCTACGGACGAGGGCCTCAGATGTGGAGCAGAGGGTGACAGCATGGCCTTAGAGGCAAGGGCTGGCCTCCCAAGGGCAAGCCGTTATGCCCCTGTCTGCATAGCTTGCGCTCCAGGCCTATCACCTCCTCCCGCTTGGGGCTCCTAGTGGGCTGTGGGGTTGCCGTAGTGACTGGAATGCCCACCCCACCTTACAGAAGCTATACCGTCGTGAAATCAAGCCACCCTTCAAGCCAGCCGTGGCGCAACCCGATGACACCTTCTACTTTGACACTGAGTTCACATCCCGTACACCCAAAGGTGCGTCCCTTGTCTGGTTTGTCTTGGGCTGGTATAGGAGGAAAACTGGGAGCGGGGGGCACCTTGGGATGCAGGGGTGGTCAGGACTCTGGCAGGCCCAGGTGTGTGGGCAGACGGACGGGTGGGTCTCTGACTCCTTGTCCCCATTTCATTCCGCCTGACTCTCCCACTCTAGGGTTCTATGGACTCTTTGTATCTGGGTGAGGGTGTGGGGGTGAGTGGGTGGTGAAGGCCACAATAGAAAAGTCAGGACCCCTGCTCCAGGCAGCTTCCAGCCCACTGGGAAGTCCAAACACAGGCTCACACTCATGTCAGGGCTAAGGAATCTGACCCAGCAAAAATGCGAGGTGGAGATAGCCTGGCAGAGCAGAGGTGGCAGCACCTACAGGTCAGGGGCAAGTGGGGGAATCTGCTTTGGCTACTGACTGCCTGGCCTTGGTGTACGCATCTGGTATATGGGCTCAGCCATAGACCTACTCAGTCCCTGGGGTTACTGCAAGAAGCCAAGGGAGGTGGCTTCTGGAAGGGAGCTTGGTAAAGCCTAACACTTGGGCCAGATACAGGGGATGGTGTTCTGGAAGGCCTCCTGGAAGGGCAGGTTTTAGCAGAGGGGGTGCTTTCTCACTGTGGCTTGTACATCTCTGATGACAGGGAGCTTAGCACTTCTCCAAGCAGTTTGTCCCATCTTCATTTATCTGAGAAATATATACCAGGTCCCAACTGTGTGCCAGCCATAGGAGAATTGATGGTAAACAAGACAGACCCAGGCTCTGCTTTCATATGGCTCCGACTGGAGTAGGGGAGAGACATGAAAACAGCTACTGGGCAACGTGACAAGTGCAGTTTAATAGGGGTGAGGGGCTGGAGGAGCAGCCTTAGTCAGGGCTTCTCAGAGGAGAGAGCGGGTGAGCCTCGCCTCGCAGGATAGATGAGGAGTAGGTTATCTAGTGAGGGAGGACAGCTTGTGCAGTGATCTCCTTTAAGGATCTGAGGAGTCCGACCTGGCTGAGCCGTGGAGTGTGGAGCGAGGAGGCTGAGATCAAAGGACCTCAGTCACCAAGCTGAGGAGTTGAGCTTTCTCCTGAGGGCAGAGGGGGGCGTTTGAAGGGTACAGTCGGGGTAGATTTGTGGTTGGAGCCATCCCTCTGGCTGCTGTGCAGAAGATGGACCTGAAGGGACAGACCTGAGGCAGGCAGGCCGGGAGGAGGCATCCAGGAAGGGATGAAATGTCTTGGCCTGGGCCGGATATAGGATGTGGGGGTCTTTTATCTTTGTATGTCAGGGCTGGGCTGGTCTAAACACACATGAACAGATGGACTAGCTAAGGCCTGGGATGAGGGGTCCTGCCCCAGCTCCCACCACAGCCAGCTGCTGAGGCAGGCCTGGAAACCCCATGGTCTCCCTTTGCTGGGCTGCCTCGGGACCAAGGGCACCTCCTTAGGCTCATATCCCCCTCCTACCCCTGCAGACTCCCCAGGCATCCCCCCTAGCGCTGGCGCCCATCAGCTCTTCCGTGGCTTCAGCTTCGTTGCAACCGGCCTGATGGAGGACGACGGCAAACCTCGGACCACGCAGGCACCACTGCACTCAGTAGTCCAGGTGAGGGGGCAGGGCACTGCTGCCCAGTTGTCCTTTTCCACCTAGAAGCCACAAGGCAGAAGGGCTGAGAGCACAGGCTCTGGAGTTGGACAGGCCTGGGTTCAAACCCCGTGTAAGCCCGTTGGGCCTCCAAACCCCCTTGGGCCTCAGATACCCCATTTGTAAAACAGGGATGACAACATGCATATAAATTTCCCGGCACAGCCAGGGACATTATAGAGCCTGGATAAGTGCAAGGAGTGTCTAGTGTGGTGGTGCTGGGAGGTAGCTGTCAGGTCCCTAACAGGGATGGGTGGCAGAGGGCTCGTGTCTCATCACACTTGACCTCCATTTGCGCTTTCCCAGCTCCATGGAAAATTTAGAATTGAGGGGCAAGAATTTAGGCTCTAAAGCTCATTGCCTGGGTTCAGAACTGCCGTGGTGAGGGACTCTGAGACACTTCCCCTCCCGGTGCCTCAGTTTCCTTATCTGTAAATGGGTGTAAGATAGAAACTTTCTCCATAGCGTTTTGTGAGGATTACATAAGTTAATATGTGTAAAGTTAATGTGACTATGTAATTTATTATCTAACTGGGACATCTTTGTCCAGGTCAAATGTTAAGCCAGACTGGATGTGAGGACAATAGGCATAAATCAGGGCTTCCACAGGACCTGTGGTTAGCTTCTGGAAAGTTCTTAGAATAGTGCCTGCCATACACTAAGCACCATAGAAGCATTTGCTATTGTCAATATCTCGGAACCTTGAGACACCTCATGCGGTGGGCTCTGACACCCAGAAAGGGGAGGAGGCAACTCGTCCGAGGCCACAGTAAGTGGCAGAGCTGGGACCCAGCTCAGGGCTCCTGTGTCGCTTTTAGGCCTGCCTGGGCTTCTCAGAGCCACAAACCTTTCGATGTGCGTGTTGCGACTTTATTGCTGGCCCCCTCCACCATCCTCTGACCACGGAGTGGGAGCCAATGAGTGTGCTGTCATAAAGAGTGAAAAACTGAGGCCCAGAGAGGCACAGATTCTTGCCTGAGGTCACACAGCCAACATTCTACCCAGCCTCTTGGCTCTTGCCTGGTGCCATCTCCACCGAGCCAAGGCCTTGGATGCTGGGGGGCTACCCGTGTATTTTAGAGCAAAGGCTCAGCCCCACCTCTTGGTCTCCTGCAGCAACTCCATGGGAAGAACCTGCTTTTTAGTGATGGCTACGTGGTAAAGGAGACGATTGGTGTAGGCTCCTACTCCGTGTGCAAGCGCTGTGTCCACAAGGCCACCAACATGGAATATGCTGTCAAGGTGGGCCTCCGACCATGTCTTGGTCATGGCTGCTGGGCTGGGGGGAGGCCAATGTAGCCCTGGCCTTTTGTGGGGGAAGGTTGGTGCCTGAGGCTCTACCTCAGGTGAAAGGTGTGCAGCCGAGACCCCAGGCTCTACAGCGTGGGCTCGGGCAGGGAAGGACTCAGAATACTGTCCCCCCTGACACCGTCACATGCTCCCGCTTTCCTCAGGTCATCGACAAGAGCAAGCGGGACCCCTCGGAAGAGATTGAGATTCTTCTGCGGTACGGGCAGCACCCCAACATCATCACTCTGAAAGATGTGAGTGGGGGCCTGGAGACTGGGGTGGGGACTGAGGCACTCGACTGTAGGATTGCTCTCAGGCTGCCATTCCTTTGACTTCTGATCCTCTTCTACTCATGGGAGGGGTAGGACCCTTGGTGCCTCCAGTCTGGCTGCACCCGAGGAGCCCTCCAGTTCAGAGTTGGGCTTTCTCTGAGCGTTTTCCTGCCAATCAGGGGACCACTGCCAGCATCCTCCTGTCCGGGGAAGACAGGGGCCCAGACAGGCGAGGGCCCTGCGAGGGCCACTGACGCACAAAGCAGAACACGTGCCCCCAGCTCATGTCATTCTTTCCTGGCCTGGTGAGCTGGTGACCCAGGGGCCCAGGCCTGGCATTGAGTGGAGGGGCCTGATGGCAAGGTCTCCTGCAGGTGTACGATGATGGCAAACATGTGTACCTGGTGACAGAGCTGATGCGGGGTGGGGAGCTGCTGGACAAGATACTACGGCAGAAATTCTTCTCGGAGCGGGAGGCCAGCTTCGTCCTGCACACCATCAGCAAGACCGTGGAGTACCTGCACTCCCAGGGGGTAAGTCTGGGGCAGGGGGCACCGAAGCGGGGTCAGACCATCAGCAGAATGCATGAGCCATGGACTGGCCCAGGCAGTGGCCGTTTTCAAACCAGACGGAGAGGAGACTTGAGACTGGTGGTGGATGAGTGGATGGATTTAAGGAAGGGAGAGAGAGAGAGAGATGAGGCCAAATTGTGAACAGGAACATTTATTCAGTACGTACTATGTGCCAGGCATCTTCCTTCTTTTCTTTCTCCTTCCCTCCCTCCCTTCCTTCCTCTTTTGTTGTTGCCGAAGTATTTTTCCAAACTTTTTATTGAGAAAAAAGTTCAAACCTACAGAAAAGTTAAAAGAATAGTATAATGAAAACGATTTTTCTTCTAGATTCACCAAATCTTAACCGTCTGCTCCATTTGCTTTGTCACTCTTTGTCTCTTTCTGTATCTCTCTTTGTCTTTTTCTGTCTCCCTTTGTCTCTCTCTATGAATATAAATTATATTTTTATGGGTGCATTTGAAAGGAAGTTGCAAAGTTTATGACACTTGACCCATAAATACTTATAAAAGTATTTCAAAGCATATCTCAGACCTCAGGTCATCATAGTTGTATATCTATAACTACAAATGGCAAACATTTTCTTTCATAACAACAAAATTAACAGTTACTTGTTTTCACATAGTATCCAATCAACAGACGTATTTCACCCATTGTCCTTTCAAAAACATCTTTTTGTGGTTGGTTTATTGGAATCACAGCCTCTGCCAGGCCTATACCTTTCGTTCACTTGTTATATCCCGTAAGTCTCTTTTCTAAAACAGAACATTTACACACAGCAGATCTCAAGTGTATAATTCAATGAGCTTTGTGAAATGTGGACAACCACGTAAGCTCCACAGTAAACCCCTTTTATGCCGCTGACGTGTTGAAGAGATCAGTTCTGTGGAATGTGTCTGCTTGCTTCCTCATGGCATCGTTTTCATTCTTTCTCTGTTACCTGTGTTTCCTGGAAACTTCAAGTACTCTGAAGTCTTAACTTAGATTCAGCTTCAACTTCCTTTTGGGGGAGAGGAGTTAAACACACTTCATGGAAGGTACATTTTCCTTCATAGGGCATTACATCTGCAAGTGCAGTGATACGTTGCCGTAAATGTCGGGTGGTAACAGTATAGGGATGGGTGAAGGGGCGGCAGGCGGTGGGTGGGCCTGCTGGTGTATTGTAAAGATGCTCACCAGCCTTTCGCAAAATGGTTTCATCCTTTCAGGATCTCTGCCTGAATCAATTATTTCATTAGGGTTTGCAAAAATGGATATGGCTGATTCTAATTTATTAGGAGCGGGGCGGGGCAGGGGGGGTGTTCTTTTGTAAAAAAAGAACCTCATAACCAGAGCTTCAGTTTGGTTACCACATGTACTGTTATGGTCATGTTTGAAGTGGTTTTGGTTTTGAAATGGCCAGTGCATGTCGACTTAATATTTAAATACATCAGGTCAGACAGTAAATGTGTTTCCTTTTCCTGTTTTGTTCTCAGGTGAGTACTAGTTAAAGTTACCCCCAAGAAGGTTTAGAAGACAGAGCCGAAGCAGTCAGTTTCCAGTGGGTCAAAACAAGGAATGACTTTCTAGAGTGGGAGCTGTTTCCAAAAGTAGTGAGCCCCCACGAGCTCTAAGTACAGACAGCCACTTGGTGGGGGTGTTATGGGAGAAAATGGTCTCTTTCCCGAAGCCAGGAGCCTATGGGTCTCCAAAGCTCCTGGCCTTTTCCAAATAGTAGGAGAAGATGATGAGGAAATGGGAAGCTCTTGTTGAACCTAAATATGGAGGGAGCTTCTCTGGGCTGACTACTCATTGGCAATATCTGTGGTCTAGGAGCTGGGAAATACGTGCTGAGAGACGGGAAGGGGGTGACGAGGAGCAGGGTCCACTGGGACCTCCTGTATCTTTTTATTGAAGTATCACATAAACACAGATCATAACGTACAAATCAGTGAATTTTCAAAAAATGAATATACCCATGTCACGTTTACAATAACACCCAGATCAAGACACGAAGTATTTTCAGTTCCCCCAGACCCCCTTGTTGCTCGTTCCAGTTCCTGCCCCTCCCCGAGAATGACTATTCTAAGCTAACTTCTAATAGCTTAGATTAGTTTTGCCTGCCTGAATTTTATACAAACATTCCCTTTTATACCTAACTTCTGCCACTCCACATCCTCTCTGAGATTCACCCACATGGTTGTGTTTGGCTGCAGTTCACGCATTCTTGATGTTGTGTAGTTTCTACTGTATGAATAGACCATAATTGAATTGTCTCTTCTATTGTTAGTAGACTTTGGGTTGTTATCAGCTTTTGACTATGACAGGTAATGCTGCCACGACATTGTAGTACTTGCTTTTGGTGAGCATATATGTACGTTTTTACGTTCTGTGTATGCCTAGCAGTGGAATTGCTGGGTCATAGTGTATGTCTTATGTTCATCTTTAGTAGGTGTTGCCAAACAGTTGTCTAAAGTTTTACCAGTTTGCACTCTCACCAGAAGCATGTGAGAGTTCTGGTACTCGCCAATACTTGGTATTTCCCCTCTTTTTTAAATTTATTTTATTTTATTGGGGAACGGTGTGTTTTTCCAGGACCCATCAGCTCCAAGTCAAGTAGTTGTCTTCAGTCTAGTTGTGGAGGGCGCAGCTCAATGGCCCATGTGGGGATGGAACCGGCAACCTTGGTGTTACGAGCACTGTGCTCTAACCAACTGAGCTAACCGGCCAGCCTTATTTCCACGCCGCCCCCCTTTTTTTTTTCTTTTTAAGATTTTATTGGGGAAGGGGAACAGTGTTGGGGAATTGGGGAAGGGGAACAGTCAAGTTGTTGTCCTTCAATCTTAGTTGTGGAGGGCGCAGCTAGCTCAGCTTCAAGTCCACCTGCCATCTGGCTGCCCATCGGCAGCTCGCGGCTGCTCAGCTCAAGGTGCTGTCCACCATCCCATTTGGGAGTCGAACTGGCAACCTTGTTGTTAGGAGCACATGCTCTCACCAGCTGAGCCATTCTGCCACCTATTGGCAGCTCAGTGACAGCTCACTGGCCCATGTGGGAATCAAACCGGCAACCCTTTTGCTCAGAGCTCGTGCTCTTAACCAACTGAGCCACTCGGCCGGCCCTCTTTTCCCTCTTTTTAATCATAGCCATTCTGGTACCTGTGGAGTGGTGTCTCTAGGTGGTTGTAATTTGTATTTCCTGATGACTAATGAAGTTGAGCGCCTCTTCGTTGTTTGTTGCCATTTGGACAGCCTCTTTTATAAAATGCCTGTTCAAGACTTGTCCATCTTTCGAAATTGGGTTGTCTGCCTTTTTCATCTTATTTTGCACGAGTTCTTTGTTTAATATGTAGAGCCCCTTTAAGTCTCTAGTTTCCCTCATGTTTCGATAAGGGCCCCAGTGTGCCCGGGACAGCCTGTTTGAGAACTCAGTAGAGAGTCATACTTTGGCAGGCACCTAAATGCACATCCTTCGATGATGCTGGTGATGACAGAGATGCTGTTGCTGCTAAGACAGCTGGCACTACATAGCACTTTCCACAGGCCAGAGTTCTAAGCAGTTACATACATTTGCTTAAGGCCTCAGTAGCAAGTGTCATTCATCCATTCATTCAGCAGATATTTATTGAATACCTACTGTGTGCTAGGAACTTTCTCAATGCTGGGATACATCAGGGAGCAAAACACGGAGCTTCCATTTCAGTGGGCAGAGTCAGATATGATGTCAAATAGCAGTAAATGCTGTGGGCGAAGGAAGGCAGGGGGAGGGAACTAAGCAGCACTGCTCAGTGGTCGCCATTCTACACGGACTGGTCCAACCTCGCCGATAAGGTGACATTCGAGCTGAGACCTAAAAGAAACAAGAATGCGCCAGGGAAACAGAGGCTGTTTCCCTCTGGAAAAGTGTTCCAGAAAGAGGGAACAGCAAGTACAAAGGCCTGGAGGCAGGAGTGTGCTTGGCATGTGGAAGGAAGAACAGAGAGGCCACTAAGGCTGGCAGACCAGTGTGCAAAAGACATGGGTGAGGAGCAGGGGACGAGATCAGGCGGGGCCATGTAGGCCATTATAAGGACTTTCCTCTTAACACTTTGTAAGCGGGCATTTTTCTCTATACCTGAGTTAACTCGTCTCCCGCGCTTTGGTATAAAAAGCGCTATGACGAGTTTACTCGTTTCCTGCAAACAATGTGTTAAGAGAGGAAGTCTTGGAGGCTTTCAAGCTGGGATGACGTGATCTGACTTAATAAAATTGCTCTGGCTGCTGTGTTTAGATCAGACTGTAGGAGGTGAGGGAGGGTAAAGCAAGGAGACCGGTTAAGAGGTGATTGCCATAATCCCGGAGTGGGATGACAGGGGCTGGGATCAGAGTGCTGCCAGTAGAGGGGCTGAGAAGAGACTGGGCTCTGGATACGTTTTAATGGTAGAGCCCGCAGAGTTTGCGGATGGATTGGTTGAGGAATAGGAGAAAAGGGGAATTGAGAATGCCTCTTAAGGTTTTCACCCAAGCAGTTGGAAGGCTGGAGTTGCCAGTAGGTGAGATTGTGTGACGAGCAGATTTGAGGGGAGAAATGAGGAGGTGAGTGTGGACAGGTGAAGTCAGAGCTGCCCCGTAGACACTAACATCGAGATTTCAAGTTGGCAGTACCAGCAGCACAGAGGCCCCAGTTCAGCCCCTTCCCCTCCTTTCACAGTCTGGGTCCTTCTGTCCCTCTCCGTCTCTCTGGGCTCATCTTCTTAACACTCCCATCCCTGGCAGTTGACCTCAGCCATAGCAGCCTGCCCCCAGGTTGTGCACAGGGAACTGACCCCAGCCCTCTGCCCCCAGGTCGTGCATAGGGACCTCAAGCCCAGCAACATTCTATATGTGGATGAGTCTGGGAACCCCGAGTGCCTGCGCATCTGCGACTTTGGCTTTGCCAAGCAGCTGCGGGCTGAAAATGGGCTCCTCATGACACCTTGCTACACCGCCAACTTCGTGGCACCTGAGGTGAGTGGCGCAGCCTCCTCAGCTGCAAATGAGGACTCACCTTCTGTGTGGCCTTGGCCCAGGTGCCAAGGGAGGATCCAGCACATGGCTCGGACCCTTGTCCTACCCTTCAGGGAGCAGCAGGCAAGCCTGTGGGGCCACTTGCCGCTGCCCCTCAGACCACGCTCCCCTGCCTTCCTTCCTGCCAGGTGCTGAAGCGCCAGGGCTATGATGAAGGCTGCGACATCTGGAGCCTGGGCATTCTGCTCTACACCATGCTGGCGGGGTGAGTGCCCTGTTGGCCTGGACCCCTCCCAACACCCCCAGCCCTAGTATACAGGCTGGGTTGGTGCTTGTCTGATGGGAGAGACTCAGCCCTGCCTCAGGAAGGTCTGAAGATAGGGACACAGCCCTGCCTTTGGCAGTGACACCTTGGAAGATGCCACCCTGGGGAGCACCCAGTCTGAAGGGGGAGACATAGCCCCCCACCCCACCCCTAGCCCCAGAATGGAGGCCAGAGGCTGTACCCAGACTGGGTGGACTTTTCTCCAGATACACTCCATTTGCCAACGGACCCAGTGACACACCGGAGGAAATCCTGACCCGGATTGGCAGCGGGAAGTTCACCCTCAGCGGAGGGAACTGGAACACGGTTTCAGAGACAGCCAAGGTGAGTCTGCGAGGCCTGGACCCAGCTCATTTGGGGGTAGGGAGGCCGGGTCCCCTCCCAGGGCTTTCCAGCAGGTCACGAACAGGCGACCAGAAGCCTCGTTTCTCCAAATGGAAGATTTCCCAGCCCCCCTCCCCCCCCCCGCTCCCATCTTGTTTGGACAACTTGGTGATCCTTAACTGGCCCTTCCCGTGTCCTGGGCTCTGCAGGGGACAGAGGGCTGTAATCACAGCCCCTGCCTTGGGAGAGCTTAGTGTGGGGGGAGATACAGGCTTGCACACAAGGAACAGAGATGCCAGGCAGCAGAGAAAGGTGGGTCCTCCTGGCCAGGGGTATGGGCAGTGGGGGTACAGAGCAGAGCTACTGACCATACCACAGAGGCCTTCTCAGAGGACGGAACATTTGAGCTTTTAACACTGCACGTTTCCTCTATGGGCACCTCTCTGCCAGTCACTGGGTTGAGCCCTTAATGAACAGTATCACCTCACATCAGCCTTATGAGGCTGGTATTGTTATTATGCCTGCTTCTCAGAGGGGAAACTAAGGCTCAGAGAGTTGAAGTAACTTGCCCAGGACACTCAGTTGATGAGCATAAGAGTCAAGTTTTGAACCTGAGTCTGCCCAACCCCAACCTTAGGTTCTTCCCACCTTCCTGCATGGCTTCTAGAAGGGGAAAGGGAAAAGGAAAGGCATTCCAGGAAGAAGTCCCAAAGAAGGGCCTGTGCTCAGGGGGGATGGATCGCAGGGGCTACTGCAAGGGCTCAGGCAGGAGAGGGTGAGAGATGGTTGCCTTGCTCATTCTCCATCAGGGGGACACAGCTGTCTGCTCCCCTGCGGGCCCCTCCCACCAACCCCCTTGCCTGCTCTTCCCCCAGGACCTGGTGTCCAAGATGCTGCACGTGGACCCCCACCAGCGCCTCACAGCTAAGCAGGTCCTGCAGCACCCATGGATCACCCAGAAAGACAAGCTTCCCCAGAGCCAGCTGTCCCACCAGGACCTACAACTTGTGAAGGTATGGCCACCAAGGGGCCTAGGCTAAGGTTCCATGGGCAAGGACTTGGGGTGGCAGAGCCAGGAGATGCCATGTCTGTCTGTCCTCAGGGAGCCCCAATCTAACATGCAGAGGTGTCAACAGTATACTCACAGGCCCCCAGTCCCCTGGGGGACACAGCCCTTAACCTCTAAAGCCTCCAGCCTGATGTAGAAGGCAGAACTAATGACCATGAAAGACCACCAGCTGGGCTGTGGGACCCTGGGAGGAGCGCGTGGGACCCTGGGAGGAGCGCGTGGTCCCCCGTCCTGCTTGTATCTGCCCCCATCGTGAACTGACCGCCCCCCTTCTCCTCCAGGGAGCCATGGCAGCTACATACTCCGCACTCAACAGCTCCAAGCCCACCCCTCAGCTGAAGCCCATCGAGTCATCTGTCTTGGCCCAGCGGCGGGTGAGGAAGTTGCCATCCACCACCCTGTGAAGGGCCCAGGCATCTAGGCTGCAGGACGGTGCTAGCTCAATGCAGGCAGCGTACTTCCCAGAGGAAGCAGGCCTGAGGCACAGGGCCCGAGGAAGCAGAGCCCCGAGGGGCCCAGGAAGCAGAGCCCCGATCACCCCAGTGAGGGTGTGAGAAGTGCCTTCTTCCCCAGGACGGACTCTTCTCGGCTCAGGCTCCGCTGGTTGAAATCAATTCACTGTACAAACTCTTATTATTATTTTTTTTTTAAGGAAAAAAAATGACATCAACCACCATGGATTTTTAAAAGATCCATTTGCCTTTCTGGGAGCAGAAATAGCCAATGTAGCCCCAGGAGGGACACTGAGTCACACTAGGACTCTCTGTGGCTGAGACTCCTTAGAGCAGCTTTGGGGTCCTTCTCTGGGGACCCTCCCAATTGGTCATATGTCGCCATCTGCACCCACCTCCGAGGCAGCCCAGCATCACCTTCCACTGTTTAGCAGAACTTGCTATGTCCTTGGTCAACTCCTTTTCCGTTCTATTTTGCTGGGGGGGTCTGCAACCACTTCCTGCTAGAGGAGAGCACCAAGGCCCTGTGGCTCCCAGCTCCAGCACCAGCATTCACACCTGCCCTGCATTCAGACTGGGCCACCCGGAGGAGGCTCGGAAAGCACTTTTTGGCTGAGCTCTGTTGGAGTCGGCCACAGGACAGAATTCACCGGAGGCCTGTGGGGCGGGCCGCGAGGGGCAGGGCTTTTTTCATTTCTTCCTCAGCTGGTAACTCAGGGTTCATCTGTCCATGGCCTTTCTAATAAACTTACGGTTGAGTTGAAGCACGCTTGCCTTCACTTTTCATCATTGAATGTGCTCTCTCCGCTATCAGGTGCTAAGGACTTTGGCAGTGATAAGTAATGGACGAGGGCCAATTAGCCCAGCTGCTTGGAGCTCAGGTCATTTGGGGAGCGTGTGGGAGTCCCACCGGCCCTGCCCACACATTCCTGCCAGGGGATACCATTTTGCTACTGATAACAGTAAAGGTATTATTAGCTAGCCATCGGTGACCGAGTGCCAGGTACTGTGTCTGGGCCTTGCGTGTATGTCATTTAATCTTAAGCCTGTGAGGTCAATGCAATTATTATCCCTGTTTTATAGATGGAAAACTTGAGGCTCAGAGAGGGAGTGACATTGCCTCACACGGTGAAATTTTTCTGAGCACCTATTTCTGGCCCTGCTCCAGATGCTGGTGAACCAACAAGAAAACAAGGTCATCGTTTTCATGGGTCTTACCTCCTAGTGGGGAAACAGACAATTAACAAACCAAGATCAGCTACTGATAAGACATATGCAGAGTTAAATTGCGGTGAGAGATGGAGTGATCAGGGAAGGCCTTTCTGGGGATGTGACCCAGAAGCTGAGATCTGAATGATGAGAAGAAGCCAACCAAGACCATGAGGCAGAGGCAGTCAGGACAAAGGCCCCAAGGGGGAAACAGGCTGGGCATGCTTAGGGACTAAAGAGAAGTCGACATGGCTTTGATGTCAGGGACAAGGGTTTGCACAACATGAAGCTGGAAAGGAAGGCAGGGGCCAGTCATACTGGGCTTTGTAGGCCCGGAGAGGGAGTTAGGGTTTAATTCTAAGTGAGAGGCAAGTTCTAAAAGAATTTAAGTAGGAGAGTGACATGATTTGATTTACATTTTTGAAAGATCAGTCTGACATGTAGAGAATTGATGGGGGGATGGGACAGGCAGGAATCAGGGTGACCGGGTTGGTTGCTATTGCAGTAGCTCAGCCAAGAGATGGGGTGGCCTGAACGAGGTGGTGGGAGTGGAGATGGGGAGGGTGTGGGCAGGGCTAGGATATGCTCTGGAGATAAAGCAGAGGAGGCTAAGAGAAAAAAAGAAAATACATTCGTGGATATTTTCTAAATTTTTTACTTGAACAGTTGGGTACTGAGGGGAAAGCTGGACAGGAGCAGGTCTGAGAACTCTGTGGGAGGCGCCTTTGAAGTATCCAAATAGAGACGTCAACTAAGAGTTGTAATTAGAAGTTGGAGTTCTGGAGAGAGGTCTGGATTGGAAGTGTAAGTTTGGGAGGCATTTGGAGCAAGTATGTAGGGCCAAGAAGCTGGGGTTTTCAAAGTGTGGTCCATGGACCAGCAACATCACCATCAACTAAGAGTTTATTAGAAATGCAGAATCTCAGGCCCGTCCCCTACCTGCTCAGTCAGAATCCATATTTTAACAAAATCTGCATGTGATTTGTATGCACATTAAAGTTCGAAGTGCTGTTGTAGGGACTGAGAACAGAGGAGAACAGGGAGACTGTGATTGAGCTGGGCACATACTGGCATGTAAAGAGAATACGGAGGAGGGAGAGCCCGCAGGAGACCCACAGAACAGCCAGTGAGCAGGGGGCCTTGCCAGTCTGGGAAGATTCAAAGCCTTGTGAGCCAGGGCCTGAGAGGTGAATAAGTCCTGTTGTGATGGAAGGAGATTCTGACACCAGCAGCTCCCCTTCAGAGCTGGCCTAGGCATGAAGGTTCTGAGCTAGCAGCCTCCCCGCAGGGGCAGGAAAGTTGTGTTGGAGCCCCAAGGGCTGAACACCCACTGAGGACTGAGCCCCTGACCTGGGCGTGTTCCACTTCTCTGAGACTCGGTTTCCCACCTGTGCAGTGAAATCAGCATTTCCTGTCCCACCCACCACCCCCGCCACCCCAGCTGGAATCCTGAGCATCATCCCTGACTCCTTCTCCTGCTTCCCACATCCAGTCTGTATCCAGGCCCCATCAATTCTGTCTCCTAAACATGTTTGGCATCCATTGCCTCCTCTCCTTCCTCCCTGTCCTCATATTTGTGTTATTTGCCACAGTCCAATCGATTCCCTCCAGTCTTCTGCGTCCCCAACATGCTCCATTTAGAATCACAAATTTGACCCAGCATGTGCCCTGGAGTGGCTCCTCACCATCCACAAGATAACCACAGGCATCCTAGCCTGACACAGTGTCCTGTGTGGTCTCGCTGAGCCTCAGCATCAGCACTCACAACTTATCTCCATACTGCTCACAGACCTGAACTTGCCATTCTCCCTCCACTGGATTCTGTTGCTCCCTGTCCTGGCTAACTTCTCGTCTTTTAGGAAAACTCAGATGACACCTCCAGGAAGCCAACCAGGACAGCCCCGACAGGGTTCGGCAGTCCTCTGTTGGGATCCCCAGTCACCCTCATTCTCCATCTCTTTGTACATCACACTGTTTCAGAAACAGCTGATGATGTGTTTTCTCCCCACCAATCTGTGACCTTGAGGGTGTGGCTGTGTTCTGTTCATTTCTGTACCCCTAGGTCCTTTAATGCTCAAATAATCATCCCTGAGACCCCACCTGTAGGACGCCCCTTCCTGTGAAATCTGGGCTCCAGTCTATTAAACAAGCACTACATGGAGGTGCTAGACGCCAAGAGTTTTCCGTGCTTTATTTCATTTGATCCTCATGTGAAGGAGATATGATTCATTCCATCCCATACATGAGGAAATCGAGGCTTGGAGGTAAGTGATTTGCCCAAGGACAAAGCTAAATGGCAGAGCAGAAGTCAGGATGACATCTGTGTGATTCTGAAACTCACGCTTACCCAGCGTGCTGCCCCACCTCTCTGCTTCCGAGAATGCCTGAGGTCTACGTAAATGTTCCACAGACCTGTCTGGTTATCACTCTTCTCCTCAGCCAACCATGTGGTCATCAAGCTTCCTATACTATTGGGGTCTGGTCTCAATTAGCTGATGTAGTTGTTAGAAAGTTATATTTCCCAGCTAGCAAACAGTAGAGAACAAGCTGGAAGTTTGGGGAGTTTCCTATGGACAGTCTCAGGAGGTAGTGAGTTCCCCGTCGCCTGGGCTGCACATGCAGAGAACTAACGAGACTTGTCAGGACCTGAGAGGAGAGTCCTGTTCCCCCCAGTCGGGGACTGTTTGGATGACCTTACATGTCCCCTCTGAGTCAGAGACTCAGACTCTAAGTTGTTGGCACGCATCAAAGTCCCTCAGCATTTCTTGCATGTCACCCACTTATACCAGGGGTGCCAAAAAAATGTATACACATGACTTGTATTCATCTTTTGTTATCGGTCTATATTGAGTAGTATTACAATTTTAATACAGTTTTTACCTTTCTTAAATTGTGTATACATTTTTTTTCTTTGGCACCCTCTGTATATCATGTTTTCATGATTATTTCTGAGACAGGCACTCTCAGAGAAAAGGCAGGCTTCCTACACATTAAGTATCCAAACTATTGGTGTTTTGGTTAACACATGGATTTAATTTTCTCACCCAAACCTGTAATAAAAGGCCACTGTTCACATTCATTTAATAGTTACAATAGTAGGCATGATTTATTGAGCTCCTGCTTTATACTGGGCACAATATAGACATCATGCCCGATACTCAGAGCAATCTCATGAGGTGGGTATTATAATTTCCATCTTATGACAAGGAAACAGGCTCAGAGAGGAAACTTGCCCACAGTCTGGGGAGGTGGCTGAGCCAGGTTTCGAACCCAGGCCTATCTGGCCCCAAAGCTCATACTATATCACCCTTGTGCATGGGCTAGATTTCATCCCACAGTGACTCATAAAATCTCACAGTCAGAAGGGCCCTAAAGACCTAGACCCGATCTCCACCCAGGACAGGAATCTCCCATAGATGGTTACCCGGCTTCTGCTCAAATACCACCAGCAATCGAGACTCCACCACATCACAGAGCAGTCCCCCGCATGTGTGGAAAGTTCCTCCACTTTGAACTGAGATCTTCTGAGTAGCTCCCATTTCTTGGGGAGTTCCCACTAACTCCAAAGGACTCAAGGGAGAAATGACTCAACAGTAACAGGAGGGAAATCGAAAGGAGCACAGCCACCCCCAGTGGAGGTAGCTGCAGGGGCAGGCAAAAGGTTGGTGCTGAGGCTGTGCTGCCAAGAGAGAAAGACCCTGCGAGGTGAGTGGGAGGGCCTCCTGAGCCAACCTCTCTCTCCCTGGGGCTATGCAGGGGGCCCCCGACCTGTTCCCTCCGGTCTCGACTCTGCCCAGCTCATCTGTGAAGGTAGCTGTGAGTGGGTAGTGGGACCAGCGCAGGATGTGGAGTCAGACTGACCTATGATCACTTCCCAACCCCAACGCTGACCTGTGCGACCTTGGGCAAGTCATTTCACTGCTCTGAGGTTTCTTCAACTATCAAATGGGGCTAGTGAGCATTAAAGGAAAGGGTGTGTGAAGTTTCTACAGAGCTGCTCAGTTGTAAGCAAACAGCAACTAGGATGTAGGAAGCAGTCTAGAGTTGTGGTTAAGTGCAGATTTGGGTTAGGCTGTCCTGGTTTTGTTTGACGTTTTTCTTCAAGTATAAGCAGTCCTGGATTAGAATCCCATTTTCACCACTTGCCTGTGTGAACCTGGGCAAGTCATGTAACCTCTCTTCCTCGATTTCCCCATCTTTAAAATGGGGTTAATAGTAGTGACTATTCTTTGGTGAAGGTAATACAAGGTAATAAGAAATCAGAAGCACATAGCACAGGGCCTGACACATAGGAAGCACTTAACACACATCAGCTACTATCCATTCCCTCCTCCCAGAGCAGACTCCAACCCCTCAGCGCTCGCTCGCGC
>NW_017731488.1:2526801-2533084 GCF_001890085.2 Hipposideros armiger
GCAGTGTCACTGGCCCTCATATGTGGGATCTGAACCGGGGCCCTCTGGCGTCCCAAGCCAGTTCTTAACCATCGCACCACTCGGCCGGCCCTTGCTGAGAGTTTTTATCATGAATGGATGTTGGATTTTGTCAAATGCTTTTTCTTTACCCCCTGAGGTGATATTTTTTTGTTGTTGTAATTTTTTTATCCCTTAATGTGCATTACATAGATCGATTTCAGATGTTAAACCAACATTGCCTTCCTGAGATATACAGCTATTCAGGTTGTCTATTTCTTCTTGGTAGTTTGTGTTTTTCAAGGAATTTGTCCATTTCACCTAAGTTGTTGGTATCTAATTTACTAGCATAAAGTCATAATATCCCCTAATAATCTTTTAATGTCTGTGGTATTTTGAGTAACATCTCCTCTCTCATTCCAGATATTAGTAATTTGTGTCTTTTTTCTTTTTTTTTTTCTGATCAGTTTGGCTAGAGGTTTATCAATTCTATTGATACTCTCAGAGAACTAGCTTTTGTCTTAATCAATTTTTTGTATTGTTTTTCTGTTGTCTAGTTCATTGATATCTGCTCTTAAAAGCTGCAAGTTTTATCTTGGCTCTGCCATTGGAAATTGATTAAAATACCAACTCCTCCAGGCCTCATTCTCATAAGTTGCTAGTGGAAGTGCCTGACATTTCTGGAGGGCAATGTGGCAATAACAAAATGTTTAAGATGTATATAACATGCACATACTCTATGCTTCTGAAATACTGCTTTAAGGAACTTATACACTGGTATGCTGGAAAATGTTTGACAACTGGCTGGGGCAGGGAGAGGGGCCCCTGATTTGTAACCTTTACTGATTTTGTGATATAATTACTCCCACGATGGCCAATTTCAAGCTACCAACATGAATGTGTAGTTGGGAAGAGATGCCCAAAATTGGCTCTCATGAGTCAGTACAAATAGGCTCTAGCATACCACTAAATTTATGTTAAAGAGAGAATTAAGAATGAATATAAAAACTTATGTACACGTGTATGCACAGTGTTATTTTATTGGTGGGAAGTTGGTCAAATTTAAATATATACCAACAAGATAGCAAATGCATTATGGTACAGCTATATAATGATATATTATACAGACATGAATAAAATCTTGTTTGGGAAAATTATTAAGAACATGAGGAAATATTCACAATATAATGTCTTCTAAAAAGCAAGAGTAAGTACAGTATAAGATCAATTTATTTATTTACTTATTTAATTTATTTTTAAAGATTTTATTGGGGAATTGGGGAGGAAAACAGTATTGGAGAATTGGGGAAGGGGAACATTGTGTTTTCCCAGGACCCATCAGCTCCAAGTCAAGTTGTTGTTCTTCAGTCTTAGTGGTGGTGGGCACAAGCTCAGCTCCAAGTCCAAATCTAGTTGCAGGGGAGGCGCAGCCCACCATCCCATGCGGGAGCCGAACCAGTAACTTTGTTGTTAAGAGCACGTGCTCTCACCAGCTCAGCGGCAGCTCAGCTTGGGCACAGCTCACTGGCCCATGTGGGAATCAAACCAGCGACCCTGCTGCTCAGAGCTCACACTCTAACCAACTGAGCCACTTGGCCGGCCCTCAATTTATTTTTTAAATATACATATAGAAAAAGACCCAAAATGATAGATAACAAAGTATTAACAATGATCCTTTTGTGTGCTTTTTAAATACTTAAAAAGCTTGCTAAAATTCAGGGGGGAAAAAAGCCACAAACTCATACATTAAAAAAATGTGTGTGTGGGGCCGGCTGTGTGGCGCGATGGTTAAGAACTGGCTTGGGATGCCAGAGGGCCCTGGTTCGGATCCCACATATGAGGGCCAGTGACACTGCCCTCCACAGCTAAGATNCAGGGCCTGACACATAGGAAGCACTTAACACACATCAGCTACTATCCATTCCCTCCTCCCAGAGCAGACTCCAACCCCTCAGCGCTCTCTCTCTCTCTCTCTCTCTCTCTCTCTCTCTCTCTCTCTCTCTCTCTCTCTCTCTCGTTTTAGTAGAAAGAACCACATCCAGAGCCTAGAGAGAGGTCAACTTTGTCCCATGGGGAGAGAAGGGAGCCCTGTCATGAGGACCTTCTCTCTCATTTCCCCTCCTACCCCAGAGCCTCTCTCTGAGTTATAACTCATGTTTATGACTCAATCTGAAACTTCTTTTTATAAGTAATTTCCTCTGTTTCTCTTCCTTTCTTCCGCTCCACACCCACCCCGCACCCCCCAGGCTGTGGGCTGAATTGAGAAATCGAGGGGCAGATGACACATGTTTGAGCTGGGCATGAGGCCTGTACCTGGGATGGGCCTGGAGTCACTCACCCATTGTAGAATGTTCTTACCAGGGCTGGATTTGGGCAAAGTCATACCTGCTGTCACTACAGAGCTTTATAGTTACGAGGCCCTATGCACAGGCTTCCAAGAGCATCTGAAGAGAACTAAATTCTCACCTGGAGGAATAAGTAGAGGATTGAAGGCCTGAGATTGAAGTCAAATCTTAACACCAGCCATGACTAGCTGATCTTGAGCGTCACTTGTCCTTTCTGAGCTTCATTTTCCACATCTGCAAACCATCCTCAGAGGGTTATGAGAGTTAAAGGTTCTGGCAGAGATTAGGTGCAGAGCAAATGCAAGAATGCTTGATAGAAACTTCAGAGCTGATAAGACCCTCCAGAACCAGGGGATCTTAACATGGGGTTCATGAACCCAGGTCCATGTGTAGAATGGTGAACATATGTAAATGTTTCTGGGAGGAAAGGGTACAGGGTTTTCACCAGATTCTCAAAGAGTTTTGTGATCTCCCAAAATGTTAAAACCGTTGTCTCCAGGGGACCAGATAACTAAGACTTTTACTTCACAAGTATGAAGAACAGCCTTCCTGTCCCAGCACTGTCCTGTTCACGCAGCAGACGTGTATGTTCCAGGCACTGAACATACGAGGTCGGACAATTAAGTACGCGAACTTATCCTGGAAAAAGTGCTACCTACCTCATTGCTGAATATCACTACAGTCACCTTCGAAGTACTCCCCTTGGAAAGCTATGCACCGACGCCAGAGCCTAGTCTACCCTTCAAAGCAATTTTGGAACTCTTTCTGGAATGGCCATCAGAGCTGTTATCGTATTACCCTTGATGTCCTGAATGTCATCAAAATGTCTTCCTTTCAATATTTCCTTTATCTTCGGGTAAAGAAAGAAGTCATTGGGGGCCAGATCAGATGAGTAGGGAGGGTGTTCCAATATAGTTATTTGTTTACTGGCTAAAAACTTCCTCACAGACGGTGCCATGTGAGCTGGTGCATTGTTGTGAAGCAAGAGCCATGAATTGTTGGCGAAAAGTTCAGGTCCTCTAACTTTTTCATGCAGCCTTTTCAGCACTTCCAAGTAGTAAACTTGGTTAACTTTTTGCCCAGTTGGTACAAATTCATAATGAAAAATCCCTCTAATATCAAAAAAGGTTAGCAACTTCGTTGCAACAAGTTCATGAACTTAATTGAACATTCGTACAATGACGAACGTTCCTTGCCCTTCTGGAGCACCGAGCTTCAGAGAGGTTAAGTGATTTAGTCAAGATCCCATGTTTCCAAAGCAAGTCTACTGCTGGCATTGGAACCCCAAATCTCTGACTGCAAAGCTGACTGCTTTGTGTCTCAGTAGAGGGGCTTCCCAAGGTCTATGGCTTGCCCAAGTTCCCTCTGGTGGCCAAAACCAGCAGGATGAGCATCCTTAAGAAAGGCCCTGAGGTCACACAAGGAGCCGTTTTGGAGCTGTAGGCATACCTCCCTGGGGTGCTCAGGAAGTGTCTGCAGGTGGCAGGTCACTGACTGTGACAACCCTATTCTGAGCTGACTCAGGGAGGGGAGTTTCCCTTCCTAAACTCCAGCACAGGCCACAGGTCATGAGGGAATTCCACATGTATATTTAGATCAACTATATTGAGGTTTAATTTACATATAATAAAATACATAGATTTTAGGTACGGTTGGATGAGTTTTGACAAAGGCATACACCTGTGAAAGCCATGCCACTCTCAAGACAGAGAGCATACTCATTACCCAGAGAATTCCCTTGTGTCCCTTCTCAATCTCCCCCAATGTCAGAGGCAGCCACTATTCTGATTTTTCTCACCATAAATTAGTGTTGCTTGCTCTAGAGCTTGTATAAATGGAATCATACAGCTCGCGTATTCTTTTGTATCTGACTTCTTTGTTCAACACAATATCTGTGAAGCTTCGTCTGTGAATGTATCTTGCATGTATCAGTAATTCACCCTTTTTTGTGACTGAGTAGTATTCCATTGGGTGAATACGCCACAATTTGTTTAATCTATTTATCTGTTAATGGACATTTTTTCTCCCAGTTTTTGGCTAATATGAATATTCATGTAGGATCTTTGTGTGAACATATGTTTTTATTTCTCTTGGGTAAATATATGGAAGTGGCATTGCTGCATCATAGGATAGGTTATATTTAACTATATAAAACATTACAAAATGGGTTTCCAAAGTACATTTTACACTCTGACTTGCCATGTATGAAAGTTCTAGTTGCTTCATACCTTTGCTAATCTTTGGTATTAGCCTTTTTAACTTGTTGTTCTAGTGGGTGTAAAGTGGTTTCCCTTTGTGGTTTTAGTTTGCATTTCTTTAATGACTAATGATGCTGAATATCTTTTCATGTGCTTATTGACTATGCCTATATATTCTTTGGTGTGTTCAAACCTTTTGCTCCATTTTTTAAATTGGGTTATTTCTTATAGATTTTAAAGAATTCTTTGTATATTCTGGATATAAGATCTGTGTCAGATACATGTATTTGAATATTTTCTTCCAATCTGTGACTTGCCATTTTATTTGAAGATAAGAACTTTTAAAATTTTGATGAGATAGAATTTATTTCTCAAAATTTAATTTTGGGTTTTTTTTTTCCTATTTAAAAAGTTATTTTACCTAGCTAATGATCACAAAGATTTTCTTTCAAGGGAAATCCATAATTTTAATGGAAATTATACTAACCATCACTGAACCCTTGGCATCAAGCACTGTGCTAAATCATCAGAGTGACCTTGGTGAAGCAAATTGTCATCTCCACTTGACAGATGAAAAAACCTAAACAGTGAGAAGTTAAATAACTGGCCGGCCAAGTGGCTCAGTTGGTTAAGAGCTCCCTGAAGAGTGTGAGCTCTGAGCAAAAGAAAGGGTCACCAGTTCGATTCACAGCCCGAGCTGAGCTGCCGCTGAGCTGCCAACAGGTGGCAGGATGGCTCAGCTAAAAAAAAAAAAGAGAAGTGAAATAACTTACTCAAAGGCACACAGCTAGTAAGAAACAGTTGGGATTAAATGCAGGTCTGTCTGACCTGGAACTGCTTGTTTCTAACCCTCACTGCTTTACTGCCTCCATAATTTTAAACCTAGGTGATGGTTGGTCTGGGTATTTTAAGGATCTGGAAGGTTTTTATTGGGATTGCATTAACTCTACAGCTTAATTTAAGGAGAATTAACATTTTAACAATACTGAGTCTTTTAATTTATGAATACAGTATGTCTTCATCTATTTAGGTTTTCCTTAATTTCTTTCAGCAACCTTTTGTAAACTTCAGAGTTCAAGTTTTGCATATCTTTTGTTAACTTTATCCTTAAGAATTTGATTTTTTTTGAAATATTGTCAATGCATTGTTTCTTAAATTTTGATTTCCTATCGTGTGTTGTTAGTATATAGGGATACAAGTGATTTTTGTACATTGACCGTGTACTCTGCTATTTTGCTTAACTTACTTATTAGTTCTAATAGCTATTTTTGTAGATTCCTTAGAATTTTCTACATAGACAATCTGTCCTCTGCAAATAGAGATAATTTTACCTATTCCCTTTTGATCTGTATGACTTTTATTCCTTTTTCTTGCTTATTGCATTGGCTAGAATTTCTGGTACAATATTAAATTTAAAAATATCCTTGCCTTGTTCTCAATCTTAGGGGAAAAGCACTCAGTCTTCACCATTATGTATGATGTTATCTATGGCTTTTTCCTAGGTGTCCTTTACCAGGCTAAAGAAGTTCCCTTCTCCACCTAGTTTGCTGAGATTTTTTGTTTGTTTGTTTTTTTTAAAAGATTTTTATTGGGGAATTGGGGGGATGGGAACAGTGCTGGGGAATTGGGGGGGATGGGAACAGTGCTGGGAATTGGGGGAAGGGGAACAGACAAGTTGCTGTCCTTTTGTTCTTCAGTCTAGTTGTGGAGGACGTTGCTTCACTGGCCCAAGTTGACACCATC
>NW_017731488.1:2535384-2566473 GCF_001890085.2 Hipposideros armiger
AACGTCCTCCACAACTAGACTGAAGAACAAAACAACAGCAACTTGTCTGTTCCCCTTCCCCCAATTCCCCAGCACTGTTCCCATCCCCCCAATTCCCTAATAAAAATCTTAAAAAAAAAAAAGTGTGTGTGTGTGTGTGTGTGTGTGTGTGTGTGTGTGTGTTTTCACAGCCCAGTCCTGCCCCAAGCATGTGTCCTAAGAATTAAAGAAGTGGGAGAGTCACAAGTAGCTGGGTATCCCCTTGACCATAGCCCTACAAGATGCCTTTAGGATCTTGAAGGAGTTTTAACTAATCCCTGGGGCCTTTGCGGGGACACTAAGACCAAAGGAAAATGATTTACTGATCCCCAATCCAAGAAGCTAGAAAGCCTGGGTAGGGGGACAGGCGAGTATTCTGATTACCTAAATAGCAACATGTTTTAGAAAGACAAAGTTTATTTATTACACTATACATCGCAGTGATGCTGGCATCTGCTCGTTAGTCAGCCAACAAACATTTCCTGGGCACCCACCCAGCATCTAATCTTTTGGAGGGAAAAAAATATGACTTTGGTTTGGTGTGTGTTAAAAGGCAATCTCTGCTCCTTCCTCCCACTGACCACATGCTCAGCACTTCTCTTAACTGCTTTAGCTCATTTAATTATCAAAAACCCCAGCAAAAGAGATATTAATATTTCCATTTACACATAAAAAAATGGAATGTCAGAGAACTTAAATCAAATGGAATCTCAAAGAACTTAAATCCCTAAATCATTAGTTCATGTCTTTTGAGGGCTTATCTGGTGCCAACCAGTGTACCAAGTGCTTTATAAGTATTACTTCCTTTATTTACTTACCCATGGAGGGAAGCTTTGATTATACTCATTTTACTTGTGAGTTTGAGGTTAAATTACCTACCCAAGGTCATCCTGTTAGACAGTGGTAAAGCTGGTACCGGCACTGGACTTGGCATTAGAAGACCTATATTCAAATCTTGTTTTTCAGTGTGATTTGGGGCAAGCCACTGAGCAGCTCTGAGCTTTAGTTTTGTTTGTTTTGCTTTAAGTTTTTTAATAAGGATTGTTTTAAAGGCATAAAAGGGTTTTGCATACCTTTAAAGCTCTTTATACACGTATTATTATTCAATCAAAACCATTATTGATCACCAATTACGTGCAAAGCATATCACTGGGAGGATGCATACATAAATAATTTGTTAGTCTGTAGTGGTTTGTAGAAAGGAGATCAGATAATATAAATATGAATATAAATATACTGGTACAAAGAACTCCCATTCTTATAACTTGGATTCTTATAACTTATATAAGAACTCCCATTCTTTTTTTAAAGATTTTTATTGGGGAATTGGGGGAATGGGAACAGTGCTGGGGAATTGGGGGAAGGGGAACAGAAAAGTTGCTGTCGTTTTGTTCTTCAGTCTAGTCGTGGAGGACGTTGCTTCACTGGTCCAAGTTGGCACCATCATTGCGCTCTTCCCGGGAGAGGCAGATCAGTCTGCCAGCTCACTGCGGCTGCTGGCCGCTCACACTGGCTACTGGCTACATACGGTAGCCCATGGCAACCCACTGCCACAGGGGCTGCAGCCTACACCGTCGCCGGTGACTCTTGGCAGCCCAGCTCCAGGTTGAGCTGTTTGTTGTTCAGCATCTTAACTGTAGAGGGCAGTGTCACTGGCCCTCATATGTGGGATCCGAACCAGGGCCCTCCGGCATCCCAAGCCAGTTCTTAACCATCGCGCCACTCGGCCGGCCCAAGAATTCCCATTCTTATAACTTATAGATTGGACTCTGGAATCACAGATTCAGGTTTGAAAACTTGGCTTCACCGCCCACTAGCTGTATGGCTTTGGGCAAATCAGCCAACCTTTCTGAATCAGTCTTTTTTCTCTGTCATCTTCTGTATAATATACCTACTTTGCAGAGGTGTTCAGAAGACTGAGCTAATTAAGTAAAGTACCCAGCACTATGTTTGGCACAAAGCAAGTATTCAATCAGTGGTGATTATTTTAATTAAGTTCTATGGGCAACGTCCTTTCTGCCTCTGTCTCCTCTGAGTCTTGTTTGCTCTTCTTACTGGGTGCGCAGCTAGACTACATTTTTACCATGTTCTCTTACTGTTAGATCTGGCCATATGACAGAGTTCTAGCCAATGGGATGTGATCAGATGTGATCTGTCTCTGAAATCTCCTCTTGTTTGTTCTCCTTCCTATGGTTTGACAAGTGTGGCCACTTTGGGAGTCATGTAGTGAAGACGGCAAAGCTATGAGATGGAAGGAGCCTAGGTTAATGAATCACTGCTTAGAAGAGGTCATATGTCAATCAGGGACACCTGTTTTGGACTTTACATTAGCAAGAAATAAACTTGTTTAGTGGGTTTGTTTGTTATAGCATGAAGTACTACCCTCAGAGATCAATGATGGGTCCATTCTCATTTTTGGCAATTCACAGCCTCTAAGCCTCCCAGAACCTGTCTTTGTGGACCTGAGAAGTCCACACAGAGGGCCCAGCCAGGGTAGTGCCCCTCACTCCAGACCTTTCATACCTGGCACCTCCACTAAGTAGACACAGGTTATCAAATGATGGATGAGCCAATGGCTGAACTCTGCATTCAGTGTGTTGGATAGTTTTCTCTGACCTAAGACCCCTGGAGACATATGGTTTCAACCTAAAGAATTAAGCCTCCAATGATAACATTGTGGTGTTGGCAAGCTTCCAGAACAAAAAACTCTGAATGGGATGGTAGAGTGCCTCCCAAACCATATTCCCATGAAATCTACCTGCTCCCTGTACTAAACTCTCTTGCTCACAGACCTCACTATGACTGTCTTTCCAGATTTCCATCAAGTCCCACCTCCTCAAGAAAGCCTTTCTTGACCTTTGGAGCCCAATTGCTTGCTCTTGTCTCCTTTTATTTTTGTTGTTTGCAACACTCATTTAACTGTTGCTTTTCCATCTTTTTTGTTACTCTTTTCTTTTTTTAAAAAAGATTTTATTGGGAAGTTAGGGGAGGGGAACAGTGTTGGGGAGTTGGGGGAGGGGGCCAGCCAAGTTGTTGATCTTCATTCTTCGTTGTGGAGGACGCCAGTCGCCATCTGGCTGCCCATTGGCAGCTCGTGGCCTCTAAGCTCAAGGTACTGTGTTCAATCTTTGTCACAGGTGAGCATAGCCACCATCCCATGCAGAAGTCGAACCAGAAGGCTTGCTGTTAAGAGCGCACGTTCTCACTGAGCCATCTGGGCGGCAGCTCAGCTCAAGGTGCCGAGTTCAGTCTTAGTTGCAGGTGGGCATAGCCCACCATTGAACAGGCAATCTTGTTGTTACACCAGCTGAGCCATCCTGCCACCTGTTGGCAGCTCAGCGACAGCTCAGCTACAGCTCAGCGACAGCTCAGCGACAGCGTCACTGGCCCATGTGGGAATCGAACCAGCGGACCTGTTGCTCAGAGCTCGCACGCTTGAGCAAGCTCTTAACCAACTGAGCCACTCGGCTGGCCCCTGTTACTCTTTTCTTAATGAACTACTTTTCTTAACTGTTTGAAACAGAGAAAAATTAAGGACTTGGGAGAAAAGGTGTCCCATGGAGAAATCATCAGAACACTGACACAGAGTTATTATTCCACTTCTGTTATTTAACAGCTGTGTTACCTTGAACAAGTCTCTTCCCTCTCTGGACTTCAGGTTTCCCACCTGTAAAATGAGGGATTAAGAGCCAACCAGGGCCAGCCAAGTGGCACGTTGGTTAAGAGTTGGCTTGGGATGCCAGCTCTGAGTAGCAGAGCCACCGGTTTGGATCCCACATTAGGGCCAGTGACACTGCGTCCTCTACAGCTAAGATGGTGAACAACAGCTCAACCTGGAGCTGGGCTGCTGTGAGTCGCTGGCGACGGTGTAGGCTACAGTGGGGCTGGCCAGCAGCGGTCATGCACTTTTGTGAGCTGCCGTGAGCCACGTGAGCCACCGTCCAATGGGCAGCGAGCGACTGCCTCATCCAGGAAAGAGCGCAATGATAATACCAACATGGGCCAGTGAGGCGACATTCTCCACAACTAGACTGAAGAACAAAAGGACAGCAACTTGTCTGTTCCCCTTCCCTGATTCCACAATGCTGTTCCCCTCCCCCAACTCCCCAATAAAATCTTAAAAAACGAAACAAAAACCCAACCAATGGTTTTACCTATTTGTTTGATAACCTCTAAAACTCCCTTTGTGTTATTTAACCCTTCACCAACCCTGTGTCTGTAATCCAACCATATTTGCTAATGGGAGCAGTGGAAAGGGATGAAGATTTGAAGTCAGTTATATCTAGATTGGGATCTCAATTTCATAGTTCATCAGCTGTGTGGCCTTAGGTAAATCACTTTCCCTTTCTGAACCTGAGTGATGCTGCTTCTCCCTCTCCTCTTTCCTCTTCCCCTACCTCCTCTACTACTACTTTTGCCTCCTTTTTATCCTCCTTTTTATTTTAAAAAACAAATGTCTGTTACAATTTTCATACAATAAAATATACCCACTTAAAATATACAGTTGGATGAGTTTTGACAAATGCATGCACCCATGCAAAAACACCCCAATCAAGATACAGAACATTTATTTTAGCCCCCTGAATTCTCTCATGCCCCTTTGCTGTCAGTCACTTTACCTCCAGAAAATCACTGATACGCTTTCTGTTACTATAGTTTTGCCTGTTCTAAAATTTCATGTAAAGTGAATAATACAGTATGTACTCTTTTTTATCTAACTTCCTTCATCAGAGTAACATTTTTGAGATTCATCCATATCATTGCATATATCAGTAGTCCGTTCCTTTTACTGCCAAGTAATATCCCATTGTGTTATTATACCACAATTCATTTATCCATTCACCTGCTGATAGACATTTGGGTTATTTCCAATTTGGGGCTATTATGAATGGAACTGCTATAAACATTCACATACAAGACTTTAGTAGACATATGTTTTTATTTATTTTCAGTAAATATCTAGGAGTGGAATTCCTGGATCATAAGTTAAGTGTATGTTTAATTTTATAGGAACTACCAAACTGTTTTCCAAAATGGTTATATGTACCATTTTACAATCCTACCAGCGGCATATGAGGGTCAAGTTGCTCAGCATCCTCACCAACACTTGGTATTATCAGTCTGTTTAAATTACAGCTATTCTGGTAGGTGTGTACAGTATTTCATTATGGTTTTAATTTGCATTTCCCTGATGCCTAATGATGTTGAGCATCTCTTCATGTGCTTATTGGTTAGTTATACATCTTCTCTGGAAAAGAGTCTCTACAAATCTTATGCTTATTTCTCATTGGGTTTTCTTGTTATTGAGCTGATGAATTCTTTACATATTCTGGATACAGGTCTCTCGTCAGAAATATATACAGTGTATTACAAATATTTCCCCTAGTCTGCAACTTGCCTTTTCATTTTTTAATGGTGTCTTTAGAAGATTTTAATATCAATGATGTTCAATTTTTTTCAAGTTTTTTATGGTTAACTTTCTTTTTTGGTTCTAAAATTCTTTATATATCCCAGGTTCTCAAAGATTTTCTTCTGTTTTTTTTTGCAAAAGTTTTAGCTTTTATGATTAGGTCTATGATCCATTTTAAATTAATTTTTATGTTATGAGACAAGGGTTGATATTGGTTTCTTCCTTATGGATATCCAATTGTTTCTGCACCATTTCTTGAAAAGACTATCCTTTTTTTTATCACTTTTGTTGAAAATTAATTAACTGTATGTGGTTGCTCTGTTCCTGCTCTATTCTATTGATCTATGTCTTTATAATACCACACTGTATTGACTACCATAGTTTTATAGTATATATAGTAAATCTTGATTTCGGGTGGTTTAAATCCTCCTCTCGTATATTTTTGTTGTTTTCTCTCTCTTGATTTTGTGTATTTCACTCTGATGGGATTCTTCCTTTTTTAATATTGACCCAGGAGCAGAATTACTGGGACATGGACTACAGCTAAAATTCATTTGACTGTGTACCAGCTAGCAAATTGCTCTACAGAATGTCTGCGCTAATCTGCATTCCCTCTAGATTCCCAATATCCCCCCATTTTGGCTAACAAGTAACATTACCTAGCTTTCAGATTTTTGCCAGTCTAATGTTATAACCTGATATCTCCATGTTGTTTTTAAAAACAGCTTTATTGAAATAAAACTGACATTCAATAAACTGCAGCAGATACAATTTGATGAGTTTTTGACTGTGTACAGCTGTGAAACGATCTTCACAAATAGGTAATGAATATACCCTTCACCTGCAAAAGCTACCTGATGTCCCTTTGAGTTTGAGCTTTTTCACCTGCAAAATGCAGCTCAGTTGTAAGGATGTGTGGTGTGAACTTAGCTTCGGGGCTGGCATGTAGAAGGTGTTGGGGAAATAGAGCTGGTGTTACTGCAACTGTACAGCAGGGTAATTGAGTGTACAGGCCCCCCTGGAGCCATACTGCATGGGTTTAAACCCATCGATGCTATTTGCTTCCTTGGGCAAGTTATTCTGCGTCGCTATGAATCAGCTTCTCCATCTGTAAAATGGGAATGATAATGTGGTATGTACTTCAAAGGATTGTTATGAGGATTAAAAGAGCTAATATGCTTGAAAATATTTTTTTCTGTCAGAAGTGAACAATTTTAGCTAGACTTTTTGAAATTTTGAAAATATTCATTAACACCTTCTCTGATATGTAGGGGTTTGGGACTGTAACTTGGTAACCTCTGAACTAAATGTGGTCTCTAAGAACGCTTACAAATTTGGTCCCATAAGGTCTGATTTATTTAAGTGGTAATGGCAATTCTAGGAGTCACCTCAAGCGGGAATAGGAATGTATTCTTGTGGATTGTGAGAACAATTCAATAATATTTTTACCTACCCACTTGGAAATAACAATATTGATATCTGAGCAACCAGCTCCTTCTTAGTATGTTACATCCAGAGCTTATATTAGTGGCTCATTGTTAGCGTCTTGTCCTTCCTGATTCTCTGTGGTTGAGCGCTCTAATGCAATATGAACAAAAGGACTTACAGCCTTTTGAAGAATAACCTGTTTAATAAGTAGAAGTTGTAATAATAAGAGCCAACATTTATTTAGTACACACTTTGTGTTGGACGCCATTCTAAGTGTTTTTCATTAGCCTATGCTATAGTGCAGGCATTCTTATGATCTTATTTCCTCACATTAAAGAAAGAAAATGGAGGCCCAGAGAGGTTAGGAAACTTGCCAAAGGTCACATAGTTATTAGAGTGATTTATGGCTAATCTGGGAGGATCCTGTAGTAGGAGAAAAAAGAGAGAGCCTGTTGTGATGAAGGTCTTTTTGTCTCTTACCTGCTTTTGCCACTCAATCTGACATTAGTAAAGGTTGTACAAGTTGGCAAATGAGTCAACTCAATATGTAGATAAACACCAAAAATAAAAGCGTTCCAACCAAATGATTTTACCTTAACCAGCTTATCAGTCTTCACAAAGAGAAAAACATTGACTTTAGAGTTAGAAGAGGCATGAAGACATAGTGGAAAGGACATACCTTAGGAGTAAAAATGACTAGGTTCACACTGCTGACTCTTCCAACTGTTGTGTGCGACCTTGGATAAACAACCCAGTTTCTCTGAGCCTGTTTGTTCAGGTGTAAAAAATAAATAAATATACTGTATATACTTTATTCATAGAGAGTTTGTGAGATATAAATAAACTAGCTTTTGAAAAAACACCTAACAGCTTCTAACACATAGCAGAAACAAAGGACATGCTTAGCTGGGTGTCTGGGGAACCTCAGAAGCACACCCCGAGACTGGATTCCTGGGTAAGAGATTTATTAAGGAAGTGCTCCAAGAAGTCAGTAAGGGCTTAGGGGAAACAGGGCAGGGAAAGGGAAGAAGCCAAGCAAAAATGAGGCTTCAGGCAGTCCCAGAGAGGGGAGCTTAATCCTTCAGGGAACTCAGGGGTGTAAATTCCACTGGAGACAAGTAAACTGGGCTTTCAGACTCCCACATCCAATTAGTCATTTGCTGGAGACCAGGGAAGAGGGAAGGATCAAAGCCACTCTGGTAGCCTGAGGACCATCCTCCTCAGAAGAGCCTCAGGTACTGGTTATTGGAAGCAGCCAGGGGAGGGGTGGGAGGAACTGGTAAGAAATCTGAGAGGACCTGGGATGAGCAATAACATCTGCTACAGGATTTGGGATTTTTCCCTTCCTTTAGAAAAGCTGTGCTCAAGTTCTTGCTTTGCCACTTACCAGGATCAAATAGAACAATATAATGAAAACCTTCTGGAAGTTAAAATGTTAGATGAAGTCTTTTTTCTTTCTTTTTTTTTTTTTTAATTCAACAAGCATTTACCAAACTTCTACTATAAACCAGGCACAGTACTACGTGCTGCTATATACATCTTAATACAAGATTCGTAAACTTTTAAGGAGCTTTTGATCTAGGGAGGGAGTCAGATAAGGAAATAAAAAATTACCTAAGTGATGTTAGTAAAGTATGGTGGGGGAGGGGAGCTACAAGGCAGAGTATCAGGGAAGGTTTCCAGAGGAGCTAGCTGATGCCTAAACTGAGTCCCAAAAGATGGGGAGGGATTTGTCAGGCAGGCAGCCAGAAAGGGCATCCGGGCAGAGGGAACAGCAGAAGCAAAATCAAAGAGGTGTGAAGTAGCCTGACATATCAGAAGACTTGAAAGTTCAACAGAGAGGCCTTGGATGCCAGGACTAGGGGTTTGAACTTAACCCCATAAGGCAGAGGGAGCCACTGAAGGTTTCTGAGCCAGGGAATGGCTTGACCAACCTTGTATTTTAAAAAGACCACTCTAGTTGGCAGTAGTGTAAGCAATGCCATGGGGGAAGAGAAACCAGACGGGGGTGGGGGTGGGGGTGGGGGTGGGGGGCACAAAGAGACCAAATCAGGAGCTCAAGGAGACACCAGCCTGGCTTGGATTACTGAGTGGAGAGTGTTGCCTTTTACCAAGATTATAAATTATTATTTTGCCAAGCGTGAGGAGAAACGATTTTTATATTTTTCCCTATTAATCCCAGGCAAGAACCCAGGGATATGGATAAGATTGGAAAGAATCTCTAGACAAAATAGATTCTTAATAATAAATCAGATGGAATATCATACTCTTCAAAGGACAGTACTTTCACATCCATTATTGGGTTGATCCTCGAGCCCTGGGAGGGGAGGGAAGCAAGTGACAGATGAAAGGCTTGAGCCCCAGAGAGACTAAGTTTGTTGCCCATGGTCACATAGGATTTGTTTCATGATGTATTTTAGTAAAATACAGAATTAGAACCCAGGCATCTTTTAGGGGAAATAAGTTTTTGTTCCATTACACAAATTAATATATGCACATTAAAGTCAATTTATAAAAGACTAAAAAAGTAGGAAAAACTGTTTAGTCCCTTATGGCCTCACAAAGAACTACCGGTTATATTTTGGTGTGGTTTTTTTTTTTTTTTTTCAAAAATGTATTTTTTTTTAATCTGCTCTTTCAATCCGTTTTATTTTTATATTGCATTATAATATAAACATTCATCATGTAGTTGCACATTTTTTAATACAAGTTTTTAATAGCTTCAGAATATTTCACCAAGTGGATAGTTTTTTGTTTTTTTTGTTTTTTAAGATTTTTATTGGGGAATTGTGTGAGGGGAACAGTGCTGGGGAATCGGGGGAAGGGGAACAGACAAGTTGCTGTCCTTTTGTTCTTCAGTCTAGTTGTGGAGGACGTTGCTTCACTGGCCCAAGTTGGTATTATCATTGCACTCTCCCCGGGTGAGGCAGATCGGTCACCGGCCTCTGGATGGCCACTCACGGCGGCTCTTGGCAGCTCACGCTGGCTGCCGGCTACACATGGTAGCTTATGGCAGCCCACTGCAGCAGTGGCTGCAGCCTATGATATCACCAGCGACTCACGGCAGCCCAGGTCCAGGTCGAGCTGTTTTTCACCATCTTAGCTGTAGAGGGCGCAGCGTCACTGGCCCTCATGTGGGATCCGAACCAGGGTCCTGCTTCTCAGAGCTGGCGTCCCAAACCAGCTTTTAACCAACGCGCCACTTGGCCGGCCCACCAAGTGGATAGTTTTAACCATGTGCTAATTGGTAGACATTTGAGTTGCTTCTTTAAAAAATTTTTTTCAGGCCAGCCAAGTGGTTAAGAGTTGGCTTGGGACACCAGCTCTGAGAAGCAGGACCCTGGTTCGGATCCCACATGAGGGCCAGTGACGCTGCGCCTTCTACAGCTAAGATGGTGAACAACAGCTCGACCTGGAGCTGGGCTGCCATGAGTCGCTGGAGACAGCGTAGTCTGCAGTGGAGCTGCAGTGGGGCTGCCATAAGCTACCGTGAGCAGCCGGCAGCAGGTGTGAGATGTCAAGAGCCACCGTGAGAGGCTGTCCAGTGACCGGTGACCAATCTGCCTCACACGGGAAGAGTGCAATGATCACAATACCAACATGGGCCAGTGAAGCGACGTCCTCCACAACTAGACTGAAGAACAAAAGGACAGCAACTGTCTGTTTCCCTTTCCCGATTCCCCAATGCTGTTCCCCTCCCCCAATTTCCAAAAAAAAAAACTTTAGAAAAATAAATATAAAAATTAAAAAAATAATAAAAAATTTTTTTTCAATATAAATTGATCATTTTGATGAATATCTTTACACACATGGCTTTTTCTGAAATGGAATGACTAGGTCAAGGACTACTTGACCATTCTTGATACCATATTGCCAATTGTTTTCAAAAAGCATTGTACCCGCATTCCTTGGACCCTCCATCAGCACTCTTGCTATTAATTACATGTTCTCTACCTCACAATAATAAAAACAGAGAGCGATACCATTAAAAGAAGGAAGAGTTTACCAAAACCCTTCATCAACTGAGGGACATTTTACCTCGGTCATCCTGCTCTAGGCTTGTTTGTTTCTCTTTTGAACAGCAGATGGCAGGCTAATCCCACAACAGGTGGTCAGGACTTAATTGAATTGCAATGAGAAGAAATTGCTTCTTTTCCCACATGTATTTCTTTCCTGAGATAAACAGCACGTAGGGCATCTGCCTTTTTATTGGAAGTAAGATATATAAGAAGGTGGCTTTTCAAAAAGGAATATCAAGGTTGCCAACATAAATTCTGAGCCTTAGGTTATTATACTCCATGCAAAAACAAATTTCTCAGAAGGTAAATGAAGGTTGAAAGCCGATTGTTAAAATTCCACATGTTCTAGATTTCCCCAGTTAATCATAAAAAGTTTATAGCTAGAAAGTCACAGAGGCCCCTCTGTTGTAATTGTTAGAGTTTAGAGTCAATGGGAACACCCTTCTCACCCAGGGGATTTTAAAAGCCAATCCCACCCCCTCCCCACAATCCTCTCCCCTAACACTCATTTCCCATCCCCTCACAAAATTGCCAGGGTAATTGACTCTTAGATGAGATGAGTTTGACTTTCTACCCTGATTTTGTAACAGAAGTTCTTTTGGTGAGGTCCTTTGTTTGAAAATGCACAATAAAAATGGCTTTAGAATGACTTCAGAGGACTCTTTTCTTTTTCTGGTGCCAACAACAGATTCCAAAGCAGCTATTATTCGAGGTGGGTGATAGGATCCCTTGAGACTGTTTAAGTATCGGTTTTCAAAGTGCTTAGGAACCTGAAATGTCCTGTATGGTATATTTGCAGGTGCATAATTGGCCAAGTGCTCCAGGGGTTATAAAGACTGCCTTCCTGTCGTTGGAATAGACAGATTTAGCCTCTTACTGAAATTGAAGGCTGCGATGTTGATAACAAATCTGATTCTAACTCTCCTGTGTCAGTGCAGCCCAAAGGTGCCTTTGTCTCCCAGGAGAAAGAGGTTGGAGGTAAGTGAATGGCCCTTAACCAGACCCATGTAGAAAACATTGCTAAGGAAAACTTTTGTCCTGAGAGTGTAGGTTTAGGGTTGTTGCGTTTGAAGCAAATTTGCTTTGTTCACAGACAACCTGCCTGAATGCAAGTATGGCGAGGTGACTGGGGCTGTGGAGCAGCAAGCTGCTTTAAAAGTGGGCTTTCAATGGGAAACTTGAAGCACACAATGGCTTTATTTTTGTTAGACATAATTCTCCAACCTGGCTTTTTTATTGCACTAACCAAAATAAATCTGGATACACTTAAAAGGCTGCCTTGATGTCAGGAGAAAATGGATATTGTCTCCCCTGAACATGTTTGAATGGTAGTACATAATCCTAGCTACATCCAGATAAGACTACACTTCTTCCCATAGAAAGCTTTCCTGGATGGGAATATCACCAAGGGTATTCACTTTGGGGCCTGATGGTTCCAGGCTGTCTTACTAAACACTTCTAAAGAAATAGTTTGCCCACTCTTTCACTCACCACTTATGTGTACTTAGTGGTGTTTTGAACTCCTTTTATTTCTCAAGGCTCCTGGCATTTGATGATACCTGTGCAGCAGGAGCTTTCATCATACCAAATACAAGGTGGTGTTTAGTGGAGAAGGGGCCAGGAGAAAAGGGTGAAAAAAAAACCAACAAAAAAATCTATGCTTTTTTCCAAGTCACTTGACTTAGGAAGCCAGGGGGCTCCTTTTAAGATTAAATGTGTCTTTAAATATTAGGATCTCCAGTTATGAAGGTATGGGTGAAAGTGTTTCCCTCAGACAAACCTGAGGTTGAGGATGTAGGTGTCACATTCAAATCAAAGAGGTGCCTCTCAACAGGAAAGATTTAATCAGCTCTCCTTCCCAGGATCAGCTGCCAGGTTTGAACATTTACTTGTCTGTGTTCCAGGCAGGAGACACTGCTAATTATGGGAGCAATTCCCATGGATACAGAGAAGAATTGTCCGAGCTGGGGAGTCAGAGCTCTGACCAAGAGGAGCCTGAGAGGAAAAATGCCCCCAACATTCTCAGAGGAAATTCCAGAGTTGTCAAGGGACCTGCCTTTTTTGCAGGAATGCCCCTATATCTGGCATTTGGAAATCTGGAAACATCCTTTCCTCCACCTTCTCTAATTCATGTGTTAAGAATTGCCCCCTTCCCTTTTCTTTTCTTTTTTTTTTTCCGAAAAATGGAATTTAAAAAGTGGTTTCTTTTAATCAAACATTATCTCATAAGGTTATCTTGAAGAAAAAAAACAACAACTCAGCTTTACTAAGAATGACAGTACCTGAAAAGAAGCGGACTTGGCCATCAGGCCAGCCAAAACGGCACAAGCATTTGGAACCTGTTGCCTTCTCCTTGGCAAAGACACCACTGGGTCTTTTCTGCTGTATGTAAAGTAAGCTGTAGCAAAACTTACCTTTTTTGTAGTACAAAATCTAGACTTACGAGTGAGCTGCTCTAACATCAGTTTGAATTTATATTCTGCCCTTCTTTCTCCATTATGCAGAGCACCTGCTCCCTGTCCCTCCCCCACTCCTCCAGCTGTCTGTCTGTCTCATTTGTGTCAATTAAGGATTCAATACTGCTTGATTTAATTGAATGACTTTCCCTGCATAGAATCCCAACCACAGATAGGGCACCAACCATCACTCTCATTGCCCAGAATAAAAACCTAAAAAGCCAAATGCATGCAAGGGTGCCTTAGAAAACAGAAGGGGTCTGCTTTTCAAGAAGCCAAGGGGCAAGACTGAGTTCCCAGCTATGTAGTTGGTGGCCTACTGAGAATCAGCGCTACATAAACCAAGATCATTTGGGTCCACTCAACTTAGTTAAGGCTTTCAGAAATGGTTCTTAAGGCTTAGAAACCAAAGACCCAACTGGAAGAAATAAACCTCTGTACCACTTCCTAGTTTGCAAAGTGCTTTCCCATCCTCAGAATGACTTTGTTTTTCTGTTCATTCAAGTCATTGAACAAATACGCTCTGTTCTTTAGTCACCTGTCTCTATTTGTTGAGCATCTACTATGTGCCAGGCAGTGTTCTAGGAGCTGAAAACTGTTCTAAGAACAGAAGATAAAATAAAGTTCTTGTCCTCTTGGAACTTACCTTCTAAAATGGGGGTGGGGCAAACGATAAACATAAGTAAACATATAGTGTATCAAATGGTAATAAGGATTATAGAGAATCAGACAGCAGGGTTAAGGGAGATGGGGATTATGGTTTGGAGCATTTTTTAGTGGTCAGAAAGGACTCTCTGAGTTGAGACATGAAAGAAGTGAGGGAGCGAGCCATACAAATATGAGGGGGAGGAGCATTCTAGATGGAAGGTATAGCAAATGCTAAGGCCCTGAGACAAGAGTTTCTTTGTTGAAGGAGACCACTGTACCTGAATAGAGTGAGCCAAGGTAGAGATGTAAGAGATAGGTCAGGGAAGTGGAAATGCAGGGGCGGACTTTGTGAAGCCTTGGAAGTCATCTTGGCTTTTATTCTGCGTGAGAGATGGGAAGCTGCTGGAGGAATAACTTGTGTGTTACTATAGGATTTATGTTTTAAAAGGTTTATTATGGCTGCTGTATAGAAAACAGAAATGAGGAGTACAAAGGCAGAAGCAAGGAGAACACTTAGGAGGCAACTGAAAGAACCTAGGCAAGAAACAACGGTGGCTTAGGTCAGGGTGGTAGCAGTGAAGGTGGTAACAAGTGGTTTGATTTTGAAGGTAAAGTGCCAGGATTTGCCGGATGGACATGATGGGGGGTATAAGAGAAATAGAGAGGAGTCAAGGATATTGTGGGTTTATGGGCCTACACAACTACCGGATAATCTAGTGGAATGAACAGAGGCCTTGAATCAGAGGTGAGACTAAATCTCAAATCCATGGCTTCTGGGATGTGTAATCTTGGGCAAGTCACTGGACCTCTCTGAGTATCAGTTTCTTCATCAGTAAGAAAGTGATAATGATGATATTAATACCTCTCTCACAGGTCTATGGTAAGAATTGAATGGGATGTGAACGTGCTTAGAAGAATACCTGGCAAAGAAATACCTAATATGTTTGTTGACTCTGGAAGCAAATAATGCCTTTTGAAGTAGCATGGCCCTGGGGTTTCCTCAATTCTCTCTTCATGAACTTATCATTCTTCCCACTATATTTAGAATAAAATCCAAACTCCTTCCAAATCCAAGAAGACCCTGCATGGTCTGGCTTCCCTTACTTGTCCAACCCACCAGCCACACTGCACGTCTGTCTGACTGCTAACATAACTTGGCAACTTTCCAGTTCTAGAACTGTCACACACTCTTCTCTCTGCCTGGAATGACCCTCACCCCAGGGGCTGGTGCCTTCTCATCCTGCAAGAAACTTTACTTCCTTAGAATGGCCTTCCCTGACCATCAATCTTAAAATTGTTTCCCACCGTTATTCTTTCTTTCAGGGTTTGTTCTTTTTTGTTCAGAAAAGTTAATCATAATTTATAATTCTGTTTGCCCATTTATTGTCCATCTCTTTCACTCAACTGTAAGTTCCATGAAGGCAAAGACCACCAAGTGTATACGTAATGCCTGAAACAATGCTCGGCTCATAGAAAGGCTCTCAAATATTTGTTGAAAGGCCGAGTGACATGTAGGGCTCTTATTGGTATTCTGCTGCCATTCTTTCTTTTTTTTTTTAAATCTCATTTTTTCTACATTTTGCACAGCTCTGTATTGCATTTTACTGCTGAGTAGAAACACTTATGTCTGTTGAATCAGAAAAGCCCTTGACGGGCCGGCCGAGTGGCGCGATGGTTAAGAACTGGCTTGGGACGCCAGAGGGCCCCGGTTTGGATCCCACATATGAGGGCCAGTGACACTGCCCTCCACAGCTAAGATGCTGAACAACAGCTCAACCTGGAGCTGGGCTGTTGTGAGTTGCCTGCGACGGCATAGGCTGCAGCCCCTGTGGCAGTGGGTTGCCATGGGCTACCGTAGGTAGCCAGCAGCCAGCGTGAGCGGCCAGCAGCCAGCGTGAGTGGCCAGCAGCCGCAGTGAGCGGCCGTCTAGAAGCCGGCGATTGATCTGCCTCACCCGGGAAGAGCGCAATGATGGTGCCAAGTTGGGCCAGTGAAGCAACGTCCTCCACAACTAGACTGAAGAACAAAAAACCACAGCAACTTGTCTGTTCCCCTTCCCCCAATTCCCCAATTAAAAAAAATTAAAAAAAAAAAAATAAAAAAAAAAAAAAAGAAAAGCCCTTGACTCTTCTTTTGTGTGTACTACGTATAGTACTAACACTGGTTTGTTCTATTTTTTGTGTGTTCACTTGTCAAGGCTGTACTGGTTTTTATTTTTTATTTTATTTTATTTTTAATTGAGGAATTTGGGGAGAGGACCAGTGTTGGGGAATTGGGGAGGGAGACCAGCCAAGTTGTTGTTCTTCAGTCTTCGTTGTGGAGGGCGCCAGTCGCCATCTGGCTTCCCATCAGCAGCTCGCGGCTGCTCAGCTCAAGGTGCTGTGTTACAGTCTTAGTTGCGGGGGAGTATAGCCCATCACCCCATGCAGGAGTTGAACTGGCAGCCTTGTTAAGAGCTCATGTTCTATCCACGGAGCCATCCGGGTGGCAGCTCAGCTCAAGGTGCCGAGTTCAGTCTTAGTTGCGGGTGGGCGTAGCCTACCATCCAACAGGCAGTCTTGTTGTTAGGAGCACGTGCTCTCACCAGCTGAGCCATCCTGCCACCTGTTGGCAGCTCAGTGGCAGCTCAGCTCAGGCACAGCGTCACTGGCCCACAACAGCAGCCCTGCTGCTCAGAGTTTGTGCTCTTAAGCTAACTCTTAACCAACTGAGCCACTCGGCCAGCTAAGGCTGTACTTGTTTTTAGAGGCAGGTGGCAAAAGAATCAGACCTAAGCTTCAGATGCTCTAAGAATCCTCACTCATACCCACCCAAATTACTCGTACAGGCAAAAGGAATGGAGGGCATTCCAAGAAAGGAAAAAAGTGTCAGCAAAGGCATGCAGCATGTTGTGTGTGGAATAATTAGGAAACACTCCTAGTTTTGGTGGTTGGGGAAGAAGTGACAAAGATGTAGTAGGCTACATAAGGTCTAATGAGTTGGAAATATTCCCTCTTCTTCTATTTTCTGGAAGAATTTGTGTAAGATTGATGTTACTTCTTCCTTAAATGTTTGATAATATTTACCAGTGAAACCATCTGGGCCTACAGCTTTCCTTAGGGAAGATTTTATATGTATATATAACAAAGTTAATTTATTTAATAGATACAGGGCAATTCAGATTTTCCATTTCATCTTGTGTCAGTTTTAGTAGGTTGTAGTAGGAAAGGTCTTGAAGGCTTGACTGAATCATATTTTCCTCAAATGAACTACATTTTGGGGTCATTAAAGGATTTTATGCAAAAGAATGACAGTACTTCAGGAAGGTTAATCTGGAGAATGTACAATAAGTGTTTCAGAAAGAGGTCAGGGAAAGGGGAGAAACAGAGGTGGGAGAAACAGATAGTAGGCTTTTACAGAAATGTGAGGAATAAGTGACAAGGGCCTGATGAGGGTGGTTTTGGAAATGAGGGAAAATAACCAAATTCCAGAAATATAACCACTTCTTTATCTATATCTCCTTTTGCCTGAACTAGGGTATTGATAAATTTTAGTACTTAATGGAACATTGTGCTGCTTCTCAGCATCTACTCTGCCCAAGGTGGAAAGCATTCCTTGTACCAGAGCCCAGTGGTAGAAAGGTATAATATTTCTGCTGTGATTTAAACTTCCAGCCTTTAAGACTGAGGCCTTAGGAACCGGTGCCAGCTGCCTATCCTTTTAGTTTTAAGTTTAACTTCACAACTAGCTTTCCCAACATACTGTTGATATTTCTCTTTTTTATATGACAGATGTGGTTTCACAGGGCATCTAGAGGTCGCTTAAATTCTGTAAGTATACTGTGGTGGAGCTGTTTTCCTAATTTGGGAACTGAAACAGCAGCTATGATAGAGGGAAGAAATGGGATTTAAATCAAAAGACCTGAGTTTTAACACGGGCTCAACTATTTATTGTGCTACCTAAGGCAAGGCACTTAATCTCTGTGAGTCTTAGCATTCTTATGTGTAAGCTGGGCATTATACCAGTCTTGCATATTTCACAATTTGTTTTGAGAACTAAATGAAAGAAACTATTTTTCATTTCTTAAAAACAAATCCATTTAAAATCCAGTGTCTAGTTATTTCTGTGAATACATTTTTTAAAGAAATTAACATAAATGAGAATCTTTTAACTGAAAATAACAAGAAATTTTGTTTGTTTGTTTTTGGGGTGGACTTCCATACCACTAAGTGACTATAGTAGCACTGGTTGGCTTTCGGGGGGGGGGGGGGGAATGTACTTTTTGATGTGCAATTTTCAACTAAGCCTTAGAAAACTTTATAGTTTTAAGGACTGAGTAACTTTCAAAGGGGAAATTATTGTGCATGTAGCAGAGGCACTAGAGTTAAGTTAGAATTTGCAAGTCCTAACTCTTAACCTATGATCTGAGAAGCATTAAATCGGTTATCAGGAATTGTTTTTTCCCAGGTATCTACATGATTTGCTTCCTCACCTCCTTCAGGTCTTTTCTTTAGTGACACCTTCTCAGTGAGAACTTCCCTGCCCACTAAGTTTAAAATTTAAACCTTCCCCAACATTCTTTATTTCTACTCTCGGCTTATTTTTTTTCTCCACAGCATCTGTTATTTAAGATATTATATAATTATTTTGTTTATCTCCTGCCCCTTCCCTTCTCCACCCGTCCCCCATGATAACGTAAGCTCCATGAATTCTATCTGTTTCTTGTTGTATGTCTAGAAATAGGACAATCCTTGGGACATAATGGGCACTCAGTAAATATTTGTGAAACAAAAGAACACATCATGGGTTTTCTCTTTGAATTTAATAGTGTAAGAATATGGAAAATCAAGAATACGGGAAATCTAGAATATGGCATTTTGACAAAACAGTTATGAGACTCTGTGACCCCAATGCTTCTTCTAACACTAGCCACAGCAGACCAGCATGTCCACATTTAAACTGAAAATATCTCATTCTCTCATCTCTGAGAACAATGATTGGAAACTTTTATGGTCACTATTTATTTTATTGAGGACAGGAAGAAGCAGAGGGGTGCTCAGGGGGTCATCTTCTAAGAGAATGTTCTCCCAAATCTTGGGCTCTGACAGTTACCTATCATTAAGATAATCCTCTCCTCTCACTTCTCAAGGATTCCCTCTGAAACATAAGTGTCCCAGGAGGGGATCACAGCTAATCCTTTATCATTTAACACTTGAGTTAGGTTTAGGATGTGGGGTGAGGACTGGGCAGGAAGACTCATTTTACCAATTTTACGGTTGTGCCTGGGGCAGAATATGACCAGCTTTTTTTCACACTTCAAAGTCCCCTTGCCTCTAAATATCGCTTTACAAATACTATGGATTGCAACTGATCAAGGAGGGTCTGTGTTTCTAACCAGCTACAATTCCATGAATTCTATCAACCTGATCTCTGCAATTGTAATTTCAAAGAGATCATACTGTGGAGAGGAGACTTGGATTCCTAACATACCAAACTGGTATCACAGAAAGTAATCCAGGTTATCTGCCTCCCAGTTTGTGCCCTGAGGTGTAGATTTGGCAGTGGGAGTGCTCATTGATTAGGTTACCTTGTGGTTATAAATAAGTACTATATTAGAGTTTATACCCAAGTGTTCATTATTAAGTCAAGTGACTCTTATGCCACATGCTGGGAGCAGTGCTTCTCCAACTTCTATCAGGGGACTGGCTATACCTGGAGCACTTGCAAAAATACAGATTCCTGGGTCCCATCTTAGATCTAACAAAACAGAAGCTCAGGGAGGCTCCAACCTGATAATCAGTGTTTTTAAACAATCACCTGATGATTATCATGAATGGCCAGGGTGGGGAACCCCTCCAAGGGATACCAACTAACTGTATGTGATATGGACTCTCATTTTAGGAACTTTATAGTTATTTGGAAAGTTAGAACTGAGATAAGAAATAACTGAACATGGTTTCATCACAGAGGTCAACATGTGGCACATTATATAAATGTTACCAATGTGAAGACAGAAGTGAAGTCAGTGGTGGAGAAGATTAAATGGAGTAAGTAAGATCTTGGTGGCCTTGATGTTCAGATAGGATTTGAATAAAGGAGAGGAACTTGTGGAGGAACATGTGGAGGAAAATGAACAAAGGTTCAGAGGCAGTAACATAGCATGTTTTTAGAACACTGGGTTTGGACAAATTAGAATATACACTTTGATAAATAATTAGAAATCTGGATTGATAGGTAGGGTTGGGCCAGATTATAGAAGGTCTTGGAAGTCAGGCAGAAGAGTTAAACCTGACTGAAGTGGGAACATAGGGAGTAAAATTAAACCATCAACTGAGCAAAATCCTCTCTAAGTGGCAGAAGACTATGGGTTGTGGTACACACTTGAGGGTTAAGCCTATCCCCTTCGCTTAATTCTGAGACTCTCTCTAGCAAGAGAAAGCTAGCAGAGGGAACTGTGGGAAGATATTATACCTTTCTCTTTCTTCTCACCTAGTCTCTATAGAAATTCCCTTTGCCTCTTTTGAAATCAATAGAAAAGTTCCCAGGAAACCCGAAAGCTGCTTCACAGTTTAAAGCAATGCTTATTCTATAACCCTAAAGTAGTTTTCTAAATCCTGAACACGTATTGGTCTAGAAATTCCCCATAACTCAGGAAGTAGTTTACCTACATTGAGTATGAATGTATGGCTCCAGTTTCTTCTGGTAAAAGGACATGTCGACCGTGATCCTACAGAAAACCATTCTGAGGATAGAAGGGCTCAGGGGCTATGGTATGTACCTAGGTAGGTAAGCTTTCTCTCTTTCTCTTGTGTTTCTTTGCTCACTACTGAACAAGAAGTTTCAGAAGCCAAGGCTCAAGCCAGAAAGCCAAGCTCCTGGGTGATTGAGGATTTTCTGGTTTCAAATTAAACAGAAAACTAAATTAGCAAATTAATTGTTGGATGTATTTTCCTGGGCCCTTCATCAGCTGCTGCAGGACCAGTAGCCAATCAAAAAAGACTTTTGGCTGCCCTGGAGAGGGGGCAGGGTTCAGAATCAGGTTCTGCTAGCTACCAAGTGTCAGACATGTTAATTTTAAATTACTTCTGTACAGCTTGGTGTCAAAATGATTAAAGCATGAAGAGAAAAACAGAGCCAAAGGAGAGAGAAGGGAAATCACTTATCTTGCATTTGGAGCAAGGACACTTGCAATTCCATTTCAGCCTGCTTTCTCCTATAAGTTACAGAAGTTCTAAGGTTTAGGTCTGTTAGTGATCACCTAAGATGTGAAGGTTGTGTGGTGGTCATTATTCTTCATTCCCTTTGTATAATGTCAGTATCTCTATATGGCAGAATCTGTATCACAAACACTAATGTGGCCACACTTTCTTCCCCACTTACCCAACTTTATTCTGTTAATATATTAGGCACTGTCCTAAGTGTTTTACATGTAATATATCATATAATCCTCACAACAATTTTATGAAGTGGCTGCTATTATTTCCATTCCACAGAGAAAACTTTGACTTGGAGAGGTAATTTGCTCTAATCACTCAGATAGCAGAGGCAGAGCTGGGATTCTAGTCCCAGGTTTGTTCTACTCCACAGCCACACTGCCTCCTAGCCATTTTCCCTTTTGGGTTCGAGGAACCAAGTAAGAATTTAAGTAAATTTGGTTGCTAAGACCACTTCACTGTCCCTTTTAATTGTCATGTATGCTTTCTTTCTGTTTGAAGGTGCTGCTGAGGTCAGCCTTATTCTCCAAGAAATAGCAAAGTCTTTACAGAACTAGTTTCCCAGAGTGAGCAGGTAACCAGCTCCCCGGTTGGCTTGTCTTTGTCTCCGTACCCAGGTTTACCCACTTAGTTCCATGGGCTTCATGACACCTTTTGCTCAAGGAGAACCATCTCATCTGAATCTTGTATGTGAAGTATAAGGCTGACCTCCTCTGCTAGTGCTTCTTTTCTTCATGACCTTGATTCTCCTCATTCTTCGCAGTGTAGTACTGATCTCTCCATCTCACATATGTTACATTTATTGCTTTTTCAAACTTCAACACAAAACTGTACTGTTTGAGTTCTCTCAGTCTGCCAGATTTTATTAAGTTTATTTTCTCTACCATTTCTATAGTCACCCCACATTATCTTACCATGTTGTTTACCAATGGAATTGCAATGTGGTGCTACAATTCAATTTTTAAGATCTTGGTATTATAGGATTTCCAGTATTGCTCTCTGGATACTACTAAATAGGTTTTAGTAGCACCAGGATATCCTAAGGGTGCCAAGTGATACACAAACCACCATTCAGGATAATATTGATAATACCAAAAAAAGTGATTTATAAACACCAGACTTAAGTAATTGTCCACTGATAAATTTAGAAATACCAAATCTTAGAACTTCAGGATGTTATTATCAGTTGACTTTTAATGAGTGCTAAGAGCTTTTCAACAACCTAATGAGGTAGGTTTTATCGTTTTCCCCTCTTTTCAGGGTTCAAGTGAATGACAGAGCAAGGATGAAAGGTACCTTAAACATTATATAGTCTAGCCACCACGTATATTTTGAATACTTCAAGTGATGGATGTGGAGCTTGTTACATTTTACGACAGTATTTCATATTTACATGACTTCTTCCATATTCTGAGCTACAATGTGTATCTCTGAAGCTCCTAATCATGTTCTGGGGAGCCCTTCAGGATAAATCTAATTTTTTTTAACACAATATAGCCCTTTGGGTATTTCAAGATGGCGCTTCAATCACTCATGAATTCTTCAATTCTTCCTTAAAAGCCAAGGTTTCAAGTCTCCTCACCATCTTGGTTGGTTGTTCTTTTTTTTTTTTTTTTTTGGTTGTTCGTAATTATACCCCTCTAAAACTGAACACTTTACTTAGATGTTCTCTAACACAGAATGAAGTGGTGCTCTTTCTTTCCTTGTTCCAGTATTTCTATTAATCCAGACTAAAGTTGTATTTAATTCATCTGAAGTTCCATGGGGGGAAGGGGGGCGTGAAAAATAACCTGACTCCCTGCCACCTCCCCTTGCCATGTACTTGGTTTTCATGTTTATGCTCCTTTTCTAGTTCTGTCATAACACGCCCACATGCTTTTCTGCATGACCTTGATCCTCCTCATTCTTTGCAGTGTAGTACTGGTCTCTCCATCTGCACATATGTTACACTTATTTTCTCTTGGTTTCCATCATCTTTTCTCTTTCCCACTTCATCTCAGGGTTTCTACCTAGCTCAACATCAGAGAATCCAAATTGCTTTCTAACCATCTTGCTTCTTTATAACGTGAGGTGGGCATGTTCTGAATCTGGTGAAGTTGGATGTGTCTGTCCTGGTTAGTTAGCATTTACGATGCATATGCTAACAGTTTAGGCTGGCTTCCAAGAAGAAAATAATCTGATTGGGGAATGCTTTTCCTAAGCAGACCTCAAAACAAATTTTACTTTACTGTAGTTCCAGAAGAAAAAGCATGGCTCAGGACTTGGTCATATAGGGGACATTCTGATTGTAACAAGTGTAGTGAACTGATGGTGACTCTTTATGATAGTTAAGCTGATAACCAGCTTGGATGATAAGAAGTATAATGAAAGCAGCCTAGGTTCAAAATCCTAGCTCTGTAGGTTCTAGACTGGGTGATCTTGTGCTAGTTATTTAACTCCTCTGTGTCTTATTTTCCTCATCTGTAAAATAGTGGCAACAATTGTACTCATCCCTTAGGCCTGTTGTGAGGAGGTAATTCATATCAAGAGCTTAGAACAATGCCTGGCTCACACATAGTAAAGGAGAGATATTATTATTATTATTTCTGCATGTTAGAAGAGAATTTAAAGGTAGAACAGAAAAGAGATTATTTCTCCCAGCCTACTTAGGTTTTCTGCCTGCATCTTTACAAGCCTAAATTCATTGAGGCACAGTACTGAGGTTTTTGACTTTATAAGGAAGCAGACATTCAGGAGGCTCAAGAGTCATTTGTGAATGAATTGCCCCTCGATCTGGGGCTGGTGAGAAGCAGGGTAGAATTGTTATTTAGGAAGGAGAGTAAAGGTTAGAAGAGTTAGAATCTGTCAGGGACGAAATCCAGCAAAATCACTTCCTTTTCTCCTTCTTATTGGAAAAAAAACCCCAAAAAACTATCTGACAAAAACGAGTAAATGTGGCTCCCAGTGAGGGCTGTGGAGCTACAGATCCTGCCAAAAGAATTATGTGGTATACAATGGCCAATCTTTTAAAATCTCTGGATTTAAGAAAACGAAAACATGACACGCACACCCCTCCACATACACACCCCAAAAAAACCCCACCCCACTTTTTCAGTCTTGGTCATAAAGCAACTTAGTACAAAATTCTACAAAATGTCAAAGATTCCACAGAAACTTATGTTTGGTTATGTTGTATGATCTACAGTGTAGGCTCTACACTAACAGAAGAAATTAGTTTACGTTGTGTCAAATCGTGTTAAAATACAACACTAAATAAATGCAAAGAGCCCAGAACAAAGGAAGTGATTAAGCTGGTTTAACTGCATTCAACCCACTATGCTAAATCCCTGTAGGAGGCTCAAATGAAACAACAAATTTGGTTTCTTGGCCTACATCCCTTTCTTCAAAGAAGAAATTTTTCTTGTAATTCTGATAAATTTGTTTTCACCTTCTTCATTTCTTAGTCCCTAGAGAAGCTGGGGTGAGAATAACCTGACTGATTGGGTTGCATTTAAGGAAGAGATAGATGGGCTGTGAAGAATGGAATAGAGGGCGCTCGGTTACACAGCTGAAGAGGCGTTGGACCAACTAAGGCATGGGGAGGTGTGTGATTGTTCAGTCCCAGAAAAAGGCCAGCTAGTGACACCCGGGATGAAGATTTTATCCGGCAGTGAATCAAATAAGGCTGCGAGCGAGATAATAAGGTGTAATTATAGCAGTGCTGTTAGTGCCTGTTTAAGGGGTCTGGCAGCAATTTGGTTGAACACCCCTCATTTTGAGAAATTTGTAATTCTGGCAGTAAGAATTCTTGCCTTAGAATTTGGCACAAATCCTCACAGTTTAATATTGCAAAATCTGGGAAATGTTGAAATGTGACTGCTATTCTAATTGAACTTTTTCATGCTCTTTCGAATTGCTTTTTTTTCTTGTTGGGTTCAGAAACAAACGCCTCTCTTTTTAAAAGTTCACGAAGGTTTTAAAACCACAAACTTAGTCAGCTTACAAGCAGATGTACTGCTGTAATAAACTCTCATGACTTAAATCTTTGTGTACATACGGGGAGTGGAAAGCCTTAACTTGAAAAACTCGGGTTCCTTCTGTCAGTAGCCCTTTAAAAATTCCCCACAATCAGTTATTTTGTTAATTTCCTCCGAGTCAGGGCGGTGCAACGTGGTGTTGCTCTTGGTTTTATCAACTGACTGCTTTCCCCAAGATTATTCCCCGTTGTTTTAAAGTAGAAGGGAAGTCACCAGCCTGTAGTGAAATGTGGCCAACTGCGGCTGGGACCAAGTTGGCCCAACGGGCTTCTCTAAACTAACTAGAAGTTTTCTGAAAGGAAACCCGTCAGTTTTTATAAGTTTCGGCTCCGGTTCCCACGGCCCCAACAGCTGCGGCGCCCAGGACGCCCTTCTCGGGGGCCGGACAGGGACGTGGGGTGCGGGGCGCTATGGGCGGCAGGGGGCAGCAGCGGGAACCCGTTGTTCTCTAGGCGGGGGGTGGGGCGGGAAGCCGCCCCCCCCCAGCCCCCGTTTCCGTGCCCCGCTCTCCCCCTTCCCCCTTTCCCTCCCCTCCCCGCGGGAAGGAGGGCGGGGGCGCGGAGCCTTCCCTCGGGACAGGGGGCGCGTGCGTCCCCTCCGCTCCCCTCCGCTCCCCTCCCCCCGGCCGGGCTCTCCTGGCTCCCCGAGGCGGGAGTTTCCAGGAAGAGCTCAGAGCGCGGCCGCACCACTGAGCGCACGGAGACATCAAGTAGTCCCTCGGAGCGACCTTATTAGAGAATCCTAGCTGCCAGGGGCTGTCCGAGTTGGAACCCCGAAAGGATAGAAAGTGGCTGCCGAGCCTGAGGCGCTCAGGGAGAGGTCCGAATTCCCACTTTCCATTCCTGGGGAAAGATGTGTGGGGGAGGCGGAACGAGTTCCGGCGGAGGGCTGGGGCGCGCCCGGTGGGGTGAAGCGCCGCGCTTTCGAAGCGCTCACAGAGTTAAAGTGGGCGGGAAAACCCGGAGCGGACTCTCCCTGAGACGCCCAGGACCTCCCACCCCATTCTTCGTGGGGGAGGGGGGCAAGCGCATGTGGGGGAAAACGTGTCCCCGTTCTCTGCTTCCCAAATCCCCACGAAAGAAACAAGTGGCGACCCGCCACCTCAAGGGACTCGCGGCGGGACTCAAGTCCCGGCGGGGTGGGGCCGCGTGGCTCCTCCTCTTCTAACGTCCGCACCGTCGGCGTTGGGTGTGCTGTCAGCGGCCCAGGTCTGCAAGCCTGAGGAGCTGAGCGCGCGCATGCGTGCAGTGGACTCGCGTTTCCCGCCCCTTTCCTGAGCGCGTTCGCTTCCCCCCTCCCCCCATGTTCCTCAGCCACCACCTCCGAGCTTCCCCTGCGCGCAGCCCTCTCTATTCGGGGGAGGTGGCCCGTCTTGCCCATCTACTGACTAACCCCTTCACCCCAGCTTCGCCCCGCCTCCCCTGAGCTTCGGTACAAACTCCGCTGCTAGGCTCGGCTTTCACATTCCCGCCTCCGCCCTCTATCTCCCCTCCCAACCCTGAAGCACTTCCTGCAAACTGCCCTGTTCTTGCTCTGCTCAGCGCCGCCTCCTACTTTCCCTAACTGGATGGCTGCTTTCACATTGGCGGAGCCGCGGGTTATAATCCTGCATTCTTACAAGCAGCTATCGCCTGCTCCATTTTACAGACGGGGAAGTTAAGGTCCAGAGCTGTGACAGGCTGGACTCTAAAGGTTCCTTGAGTTGTTTCCAAGTTCAAACGCTGTAACTAACACTGGAAAGATTAACCCTTGACCTCCTGCAATTTAACCTTAGAGCGCCAGTCCCCAAATCTTGCTCTTGGAACCCTCAAGCCTTTGGGCCAAGCTACTCCAGACCAGGTCAGCAAAAGCCACAGAAACAATTTACCCCAAATCAACTACGTAGCGGTTATTATGTTAGAAGATGGGCCAACTGGAGATATGAGCAGGCACAGAGGCATTTAGAGATGATGCAGGTGATTTGCTTAAAATAAAGTCACTTTTTAACATGATGTGTAATGCTATCTCCTATATTGTGTAATTCTCTTATTCCTATCCCCATTCGAGGGCATTACCGTTTTGAAAACATTTTGACGGAATTCGTCTCATTAAAATTTTTTTCTATTAAAAGATAACTTTTCCTTTTTGTTCAAATGGTTAGTTATTATCCGGAGTTTCCCCCAACCCTCAAAGTCAATTCTTCCCTGGGTTTCAGCTCTGACTAAAGTTATCTTGAGTTCATGAGAGGCAAGAGATGTCACAAAGAATCTTGAAGCACTGCCTCTGTACACTTTTTGTGTGCCACAAACTTTAAAGCTATAACTGGGAATTAAAAGAAACAGAAGACTTGTGTAATTTTATGTACATCTAGAGATTCATTATTTCAGACTCAAATGTTATGAGTGTCTCATTCCAAGCATTGCAAATATGGATCTGTTTTGTTAAGCTTTGTTTTGTTTTAAATGACAGTTTTATCATGATTTTCCTTTATTGCAAATATTTCTAAATTATTTATTGGGCTGGTGTCTTCTAAGCGTAGATGGTTGAAGAACTAGTCCAGATTTGTTACAAGACAGGTTTTTTTTTTTGTTAAGTAGGCTGAGAAGGTTGTATGCTAACACTTTCTGAATATTTGCTCCATAAATGAATGCTTTCTGTGCGTAGCACTATGTTAGGTTAGGTCTTTTGTGGGCTATAAAGTTGGACAAGACGGCTATTCTTTTTTTTTTTTAATGGTTTGATTTACATATATTTTGAAATGATTACCATAGTAGGTTTAGTTAACATAAGATGGCTATTCTTAAGAAGCAATCTAGTAGTGGAGATAAAACTCCCCACCACTGGCTCAAATCAGTACAAGTTCATTATTTCCAGATTATTTCATTTTTTAAAAAATCACTTAAGTTATATATTATTTGAGGTTTCCAAAATTTTCCCCCTTGTTCATGTGCAGTGAGTTCTCAAGTTCTCAACATGTAGATCAAGAGATGGGAGCAATGACCAGTTAAGCATCTAAACAGAAAGGAGCAGGAATGGGCAGTGATTTCATGCTACTATGAATAATGACACAATCCAATATTGAAAAATAAGATTGTAGTAATGGCAGAAAAGAGAAATTTAAATGTAAGGATGTCCAGGCCTTCAGATTTTAAATATTGAAGAAAGATGAGAAAGCCTTAGGAATTATGTACTGTTTAACTTTGCTGCATGAATGTTTACAAGCGTAGCTTTTATTTCAAGGATGAAATAGTCTTGCATTTAAGCACTTGCCTACATACATACATTTGGTGAGGAATTTTAAGGAAGACCACTGGTAGAGAAGTAAAATCTGGTTTGCAGTGAAATTCAAACTTACTAAAGTAGGAGGTGGGGAGAATCCTTTGCTTTAGGTTAGAGAGGCCCAAAACTCTTACCCCTCCCCCCCAAGAAAATCACTTAACAGTCAAGAGATTAAACATGTAACTTGAATCTAAATACCTTTTGACCAATGTAGAAAACATTGCATTTGAACTTTATTATTCAAAGTTACCCTTCTATAGTGATTTTATAAACTTCAGGTTCATTCAGCTACTCTAAATGTTTCTGCTGGGCTCCTGCTAACCCTTCCAGAGTTCACTGCAACTTCAATCTTGCTGTTACATCATGGTCTGCAAACTGATGCTTCTCATGGGGTTGGTACTGTAAGGTCATGTAACTAGGTTTTCAGCTCAATCCTATTTTATTTCTGATATTTAAATTCAGAAGTTAAACTGTAAGAACCCCAAGAACATAGTCTTTCTTAAGTAACATGAAAAAATTACATGTGAAAATGGATTACTTATTAAATCCAGGGATAATTTTCAGAACTGTTGTATGTGACTGTATTCATATTCATAACCTGCAACCCTGCCCCAGAGACATTGTAGTCCAGCTGCTGTGGTTTATCACTGAACTGGGAAGACAGTGGCACTATCTGATTTCTTAAGGGAAAATCACATTGTAGACTGAAACCTGTAGAAAAACTGACACAACTCATCAGCTTTATCATAGTGGAATTCAAGCCTTGTTTTCCCCTTTATTGTCAATCTTTATCATGTAGCATAAACAGATCCCTATTGTTGGTCTTCTATCCAAGCTAGAATTCATAAGGCTACTATTTCTTCAGTCATTTTAGAAGCCACGGTTTGAATAGATGCCTGTTAAGTCTTTTCATCACCAAGCCTTCTAAAGATGCCTTTTCTGGCCACTGCCTCTGACTCCATTCTTTGTGGGATCCTGGATAAGTCACTCCTGTTATACGGTCTTCAGTTTCTCTACCTTGGGTCTTGCTGGATCCACAAGCAACTGCAGGGCATTCTTCAGGGGGCTACTTCTTTACCTTAGGACCCTGGCCTCTTAACGCCATTTCTTCTTTTACTCAAATCTCTGTCCTTCCCAGCCTTATTTAATTTTTATATATTGATGAGAAAACTTTTATATTGGTCTTGAAGAATAATGTGATTTTAAGGTAGGGCCTTAGAGAGTGTTAGGGGCACAAAGAGATTATATCAGGGATTCTTAACCTGGCATCTAGGATAAAATTCATTGGGTCCATGAAGGTGGACAGAGGGAAATTTCATCTTTATTTTCACTAATTCGTAGTTGGAATTTAGCATTTCCTCTTAGTATAAATGTAAGAAAACCACAGCAGTACCATACTTGTGACTATCACTGATAAAAATCACAGATAATTTCATGTCACATTGAAGTTATAACAGACATGTTGATATAGTTTGCACTCACTACTAGGTCTTGTTATTTAAGGCATTAATAAAGAAACACATTTATTACTCTCATAAATTTTTAATATTTTGATAACTATTTCAGTATAATAGGTTTCTTTGTAATAGCCTCATAATTATTTGATACATTTAAAAACATTCTGAGGAGTGGCCCATAGGCTTCTCCACACTACTGAAGGGGCCCATGGTACAAAGAAAGATTAAGAACCCCTACTGTAATCAAAATAAATTCTATTAGTAATGGGTTATAAACTATTGAATAAAATAAGAATTCATGAGTCCACACTGACATAAATAAGTAAATGAATCATTATATAAGTTTAGGAAAAGTGAAGGCTTTTCCTTTTAGTAGGGAGACAACTAATAAATACAGATGGAATGATGGAGTGAGAAACTGGTGGATGAAAATTTGATGAGTAGCAGGATATTTACATGGCAAAGTATCTCTCCATAAATTACTTAATAGTTACAAAAGGAAAATAATGCAGGAACCTCACTGACACCACTTTAACCTACATCTCTGATATTGGGACAAACTGACATTATGTACCTCTTAATAAGGAGCACTGAGGATGCAACATCACTTCAGTGGTAATCCTGCCAAAATGCACAAACTGAATCTAATCATGAGGAAATGTCAGACAAACCCAAATTGAGGGCCATTTAAAAAAATAACTGGCCTGTACTCTTAAAAAATGTCAAGGTCAGGAAACAAAAAGAAAGGCTGAGGAACTGGTCCAGATTAAAAGAGGCAAAAGAGACATGACAACTAAATGCAGTGTGTGGCCTTAAATTTGATCCTGGGCCAGGAAAATAAAATAGCCCTAAATAATGTTTTTTAGGACAATTGACAAAGTTTAGTATGAGCTGTGAATTAGATGATAGTATTATATCAATGTTAAATGTCCTAATTTTTATATTGGGTTGTCAGAAAAGTCATGACGTATTTTTTTCAAAGACTTTTTTATTGGAGAATTGGGGGATGGGAACAGCGCTGGGGAATTGGGGGAAGGGGAACAGACAAGTTGCAGTCCTTTTTTTTTTTTTTTTGGGGAATTGGGGGGATTGGAACAGTGCTGGGGAATTGGGGGAAGGGGGACAGACAAGTTGCTGTAGCTTTGTTCTTCAGTCTAGTTGTGGAGGATGTTGCTTCACTGGCCCA
>NW_017731488.1:2566983-2568076 GCF_001890085.2 Hipposideros armiger
GCCCAGCTCCAGGTTGAGCTGTTGTTCAGCATCTTAGCTGTAGAGGGTAGTGTCACTGGCCCTCATATGTGGGATCCGAACTGGGGCCCTCTGGCGTCCCAAGTAAGCTCTTAACCAACGCGCCACTCGGCCAGCCCCATGACGTATTTTGTCTATGTTTTTCATTGCAAAAATGCGTCATGAGGGCCGGCCGAGTGGCGCAGTTGGTTAAGAGCTGGCTTGGGATGCCCGCTCTGTGCACAGGGCCCCGGTTCGGATCCCACATGAGGGCCAGTGACACTGCCCTCTACAGCTAAGATAGTGAACAACAGCTCAACCTGGAACTGAGCTGCCGTGAGTCACTGGCAACCGCGTAGGGTGCAGCCATTGCTGCAGTGGGCTGCCATAAGCTACCATGTGTAGCTGGCAGCCAGCGTGAGTGGCTGGCAGCCGGTATGAGCTGCCAAGAGCCAATGTGAGCAGCTGTCCAGAGGCCGGTGACCGATCTGCCTCACCTGGGAAGAGCACAATGATAATACCAACATGGGCCAGTGAAGTGACGTCCTCCATAACTAGACTGAAGAACAAAAGTTCAGCAACTTGTCTGTTCCCCTTCCCCCGATTCCCCAATAAAAAATCTTTAGGGAAAAAAAAAAATGCGTCATGATTTTTCTGACAACCCAATAGCTATACTGTGGTTACATAAGAAAATGGCTTTGTTGTTAATAAAGAGCACACTGAGGGTCGGCCGAGTGGCGCTTAAGAACTGGCTTGGGATGCCAGAGGGCCTCAGTTCGGATCCCACATATGAGGGCCAGTGACACTGCCCTCTGTAGCTAAGATGGTGAACGGCAGCTCAACCTGGAGCTGGGCTGCCGTGGGTCCCTGGCGATGGCGGAGGCTGCAGTCCCCTGCTGCCGTGGGTTGCCATGGGTGACCTTGTGTAGCCAGCAACCACCTGAGCGTCCAGCAGCCACTGTGAGCGGCTGTCCAGAGGCTGGCGACTGATCTGCCTAACGCGGGAAGAGCACAATGATGGTGCCAGCTTGGGCCAGTGAAGCAACATCCTCCACAACTAGACTGAAGAACAAAACAACAGCAACTTGTCTGTTCC
>NW_017731488.1:2568391-2570315 GCF_001890085.2 Hipposideros armiger
AAAAAAAAAAAAGAGCACATTGAAGTATTTAGGGATAAAAGAGTATGCTGTCTCTAAGTTTCAAATGGTTCAGAAAAAAATACATGTATTGGGTTGTCGGAAAAATCATGACATTTTTTCTGTTTTTCATTGCAAAAATGCATCATGACTTTTCCAAGAACCCAATATTTATAAGTCTTTATGTGAAGAAAGCATAATGAAGCAAATGAAACAAAATGTAAACAATTTTGAATTCAGAAAAAGGACTTAGGGAAGTTCCTTCTACTGTTCTTGAAATTTTTCTGAAAGTTTGAAATTATGTTGCTTGAGATCATTTATTCCATCTCCTTACTCTGAAGAAGTGAAAAACTCAGATTTTGGAAGTGGAAGACTTGCTCAAGGTCACACAACAAGTTAATGACAGGGTTAGAGCCAAAACTTAGATCTCCAGATATGGGTCCTTAACTGAATCTGGTGGTGTTTGTGTTTGAATGGGAAAGGTTGAGCCACCCTTTTTACTTCTCTTTTTATTTTCTTGGTTCCTTAGAGCTAGTTCCTTCTCCTAGAGAACTAGAGTAACAAAACTGAGTGCTTCTTTCAGTTCCTTCATGATTAGGCAAGGATCAATTTGAAGCTTTTGAGCCGTATGGTTAGGATACTCCTTTCCTCTTATAGGTTCAACATCTTTTTTATTGCCAACCTTTTTCTGTATGTGGTTGGCTTCTTTTGTATGGCATTATGTGTACCCCCTCTCCCACAGAATGATGGTGTGTTGTTGTCTAGACTTTTTTCCATAGGCCACTCCATTTCAAAGTCTCTTCAATATTATCCATTCTAAAGAAAATTGTGTGTTTTCATTTCTGTGATTCTATGACAGTTTCCTTAATTGGTGGAAAATGAAGTCAATATACTGAAACAAAGGGGAATATAGCATCTCAGAATTATAGTCTTGAAATAAGGAGATTAAACATAATAATAGGTGGTGGGGCTATTTAATATCAGCTTTATCAAAAAAATTAAGAAATGAGGGTGACCATTTAGCTCAGTTGGTTAGAGCATGGTGCTGATAACACTAAGGTTGCTGGTTCGATCCCCTCATGAGCTACTTTGAGCTGCACCCTCCTTGAAAGAGTCAACAATGCCATTGTAGCATGAAAGCAATGTGTAACCAATGACCATGGCTGTTCTCCAATAAACATTTAGGAAAAAAAATATTAAATCAAATCTATCATTTTCCCTGTAAATCAGCTACTTGTCATCATCGTGAAGACTCCTTTTCTCCAAATGAGATAATGGAAAAATTTTCAGTTTAACCATATGAAATTGCCATTTTTGGGTGACAATTGAATATCAACAATTTCATATGGCTCAACATAATAGAAGTAAGCATATTATTAGGTAGTGATGTATTTTTCTCTCCTCTTATGGCAATCGTAGGAAAATAGAGATAGTTCATGTGGTATCTGCTTTTGACTCCTCAGCTTCTGAGTTTCTTTCCTACCCTGGCTGTTCCCCTGTCCTGACGATCTGTAAGATTCTTGCTAGGCTTCAGATCGCTCCAAATTTCTATCTTGGCTTATATCAGCTTCCACCACCTGGGAGCCTTCCAGCAATTCATAGAAAGTTAGAGATGGAATATCAGAGGCAGTTTGTTCAATCTCCTTATATTTCAGATGAGAAAGCAGAGGGTAGCATCATAAAACTGTTATCTCAGACGTGTGGCAAGAATGCAATATCCTGACTCCCAGTACAGTGGTCTTTCTATATCAGCACCCACATTCTCTCTGGACCGTATATTTTCTTTTTTTTTTTAAAGATTTTATTGGGGGGTTAGGGGAGGGAACAGCTTTGGGGAATCGGGGAAGGGGAACAGACAAGTTGCTGTCCTTTTGTTCTTCAGTCTAGTTGTGGAGGATGTCGCTTCACTGGCCCATGTTGGTATTAT
>NW_017731488.1:2571265-2606375 GCF_001890085.2 Hipposideros armiger
TGAAGCAACGTCCTCCACAACTAGACTGAAGAACAAAAGGACAGCAACTTGTCTGTTCCCCTTCCCCCAATTCCCCAGCACTTTTCCCATCCCCCAATTCCCCAATAAAAATCTTTAAAAAAAAAAAGATACCCTTGTGTATTTGTATAGCTATTGTGCATTTTTTACACTTACATAATATTTTGAAAATAATTTAAGAAAAAATAGTGGTTGATAATATCTGTCTTTACAATAAAAACTTCCATAGCCCAAGAAACCAATTGAAAGGAATCAGAGTATTATTTTTTTTTAATGAATAAGTGATCTTTTGTCAAGCCCTGAAGAGTAGAGTCTTGCATTGCCTTTTGACTCTGTTGAAAATATGCCATATCTTTATTCCTAAAATACTTAATCGTTTATTTGAAAAGACTTTTGGGGACCATGTTCAGGAGAGCAGAGTTAAATATCAAGAAAATATATTTAGCATGAGGGAAGTCAGATTTTAGGGTAATGAGTAAATCTTTGGGTCCTAAGAATATTGAAACACATTTTAAAGGGCAGAGCTGAGGCAACTGCTTTCTTATAATTTATGTATTTTTAAGACAGTTCAGGTAGAAACTCAGTCACTAAGTAGCAAAACTTGGGAATGAATGTTTGGTGCATGAATCTGGGACCCTGAGGAGTATCTCAGGGACCTGGAGGAGTATGTCAGGTTACCTTTAAAGACTTACCCGTTGATAAGAAGTTCCTTGTAAACCCCTATTTTGTCAGCATTTGCATCTTTGGAGCCCAGGAATTTGGTTTTGTGTGCTTTCTCTGCTTTGGGACAAATTGGCCTTCTGTTGGTACATGTGAGGTATGCTAGATACCACTTCAGACTGGAGTTTGGATAAGCACTGGCTGTTGGATGTAAGAAGTCAATGGAGGTTAACCCTTAAAGAGAAAGGTCAGTGTTTGTATTTTCTTCCTTCTGCCATTTCGCTTTTCTAGAAATAGTCTTTGGGTTTCTTTTATTAGTTAATCTTCTACTCCCACACCCATGCTCACCTCCTCACCGTCTTTTTATGTGTAAACTATTGCTTTTTTGTTGAAAGCAATTTATGGCGAAGTTGTATCATTTTCTTTCGAAAATGAAAGATGGATATGTATGTATCTGTCTCTTTTCCTTTTCAAGCTTTAATCACCCTCTTATTCATAGACCTGATTTGGAAAAATGTAGAAGAGAAAGACCTCTTCATCTGTAGTAAATGGAGTTACCATCAGTTATTGTAAATGGGTTTTAGAGACTTAATGATTCTGTCTTAATAAAGTAACAACCCTTAATTCTCTAATTTTATCAGCTATGAACTTGCAGTTTTCTCCAACTACCAATTGTTCCTGTTAGATAGTCAGAGCTGAAAAGATGTAGTATTTATTTCAGGATACCTTCTAATTATATAGTGAAGCTGAGATGTGACAAATGTATTACCATTGCCTTCTCAAATATAAAGGAATCAGTTGCTCATTACTCATGCCTCTATTCTACAGGTATTTCCTATAAATACAGCAGGCAATGCATTTTTAAAATTTTCACTTTAACTTATTTTACTAATAGTTATTCTCTTTTATTTGTCGAATTTGCTCTAGGACTCCAGAAAAAAAGAGCCTTACTGATAAAGTTTAAAGAGTGGCTCACCATTAGTGACTACCCTTTCAGGTTTCTTCTTGACTGAAGAGCTTAGCTGATAAACTTGACCTTGTCAAGAAGCTACCTAGATTCATTCTACTTGCTCAGGATTTACCAGTCTTAAAATTTGTCTCGGGCCGGCCGAGTGGCGCGATGGTTAAGAACTCGCTTGGGATGCCAGAGGGCCCCGGTTCGGATCCCATATATGAGGGCCAGTGACACTGCCCTCCACAGCTAAGATGCTGAACGACAGCTCAACCTGGAGCTGGGCTGCCATGAGTCGCCGGCCACGGCGTAGGCTGCACTCCCTGTGGCAGTGGGTTGCCATGGGCTACCGTATGTAGCCAGCAGCCAGCGTGAGCGGACAGCAGCCGCAGTGAGCGGCCGTCCAGAAGCCGGCGACTGATCTGCCTCGCCAGAGAAGAGCTCAATGATGGTGCCAACTTGGGCCAGTGAAGCAACGCCCTCCACAACTAGATTGAAGAACAAAACGACAGCAACTTGTCTGTTCCCCTTCCCCCAATTCCCCAGCACTGTTCCCATCCCCCCAATTCCCCAATAAAATTTAAAAAAAAAAATTTGTCTCAAATGCCCTAATTTTCATACTAATTTCCTAATAAGATGGCCAAGATAATCTTGTTCTTCTAGCCATTCATTAGCACATTATACGTATTAGTATTTCCCAAGCCAGCTGGATTCCTTGAGATATTACTAGGTGTTCAGGGTGAAATAAATTTGGTAAACACTGTATATTGTATTTGTCTCTTGGGTATATTCATAATTCTGTTATGAATATATTATAAATGAATATTAAAGTCTCTGAGAAGGTCTCCAATAAAAGAAATCTGCTTAACTTTGTTTAGCCCAGTGTAGTTAATAAATACTTTCTAAATTGCAAGTTGTAATTCAGGTGTCACTTTCTATATGAAGCCTTTCATGATTCCCACAGACAGTATCCAATGTATCCACCGTTAAATTCAACATAGCTCAGAGTTACAGTATAAAGTGCTATAAAGATTTAGTTTCTGTTAATATTATGATGTAATCTTTTGTTTGTAAGCAACAGAAAATTTATCTCAAACTGGTTTAAGCAGTTAAGGGAATTTAGTAGTCATCAACCGAAAACTCAAAGTTTGGTCCTCAATATTGAGGCTCCGAGATGTTACCAAATACCTGGTTTCTTTCCATTACTTCTTCTAAAATACTTGATTTTCTGAAGTTTGCTTCTTGACCTCAATATGACTAACAGTTTCTAGAAAAGCTACTTGTGCCTCTCTCATCTCTAGTAGGAGGAGAACACCTTTTAAGGAAGCTACTTCAGAATAGCAAGGAAGCATCTTTTCCAGAAGCCTCAGTGAAGGTTGTTTCATACCTCATTGGCCTGAATTAAGGTCATTTGCCCATCACTGAACTAATCAATGTTCATGGACTTAGGATGGGCTGGCCTTAAGCCAAATATGGCTTTGGGTGTGAATGGATTTGGATATGAAGTCAGCTTTCTTGGAAGCTTCCTTATGTGATTACACATAAGAGAATATGGGTATTGTTACTAAGAAGGAGAAATAAGGGCTGGCTGAGTGGCTCAGTTGGTTAAGGGCTTACTCTAAGGGTTTGAGCTCTGAGCAACAGCAGTTCGATTCCCGGCCTGAGCTGAGCCACTGGTGAGCTGCCAACAGGTGGCAGGATGGCTCAGCTAAAAAAATAAAAAGAAGGAGAAATGAATGCTGGGCAGCCAGAACCAATAAAAATCCACTACATGAGACTCACCACATTCTATTTCTTCATTCTAATTGGTACATTAATTTATACATTATTAGTACATTAATTAATCATTCTATATTAATTACTTTGTTTATACAAAAACTTTACACAAATGTTTATTGCATAAATAATTCAAAATAGCCCAAAAGTGGAAACAACCCAAGTATCTGTCAACTGATGAATGGATAAACAAAATGTGGTATATCCATACAATGGAATATTATTCAGGAATAAAAAGGAATGAAGTACTGATTCATGCTACAACATGGATGAAACTTGAAAACATTAAGCTAATATAAGAAGCCAGTCACAAAGTGCTATATATTGTATGATTCAGTTTATATGAAATGTCCAGAGTAGGCAAATCCACAGGGACAGAAAGGAGATTAGTGAGTCACTAGAGGCTAAGGGGAGAGGAAAATGGGGCATGGTTGCTAATAGATACAAAGTTTCCTTTGGGGGGGTGATGAAAATGTTCTGGAATTGGTGATACTTGCACAACTTTGTCAATATACTCAAAACCACTGAATTGTACACCTTAAATTTAAAAGGTAAATTTTATGGTATGTGAATATGTCAATTAAAAAATATACATATGTATAATATATGCCTTAAAGTTAGGAGCTCATTTTCACCCTTGTATTTTCAAATCCCTTCCCCCCACCCCAGTGCCTTATGCATAGCAGGTGCTCAAAAAATATTTGAATGAATAAATGGAAAATTAAATTGAAATAATTAATTATATTTTTATCATTAGGACCCAGAAAAACAGTTACCTAATTCTCTCCTTAAATTAGCAATGCATATGAGTGCAGACCAACATCTTTGCAACTAAAAAGTCTAAATTATATTAAAAAATTATTCTTCACTTTTGTTGTGGTTTGCCACTTGAACAGATGCCATTTGGTCACATATCACAGAATCGAGCTGGTTAGTCCATGTTTTCCTCATTTCCAAGGTATTTATTTTTCGGATTTACTTGTAAAAATTGCTTTCACTTAATTTTCAACTTTGAGAGTGAAGAGTTGAACTGGGGCTCTGAATTTGTTTTGTCTGATCACTGCTTACAATATTTATATTATTATTTTTTAAAATTAATTTCACCTGTTTTTTGTGGGTTTTTTAAAAAGACTTTATTGGGGAATTGGGGGAGGGGAACAGACAAGTTGCTGTCCTTTCGTTCTTCAGTCTAGTTGTGGAAGACGTTGCTTCACTGGCCCATGTTGGTATTATCATTGTGCTCTTCCCAGGTGAGGCAGTCCCTCGCCGGCCATTGGACAGCTGCTCAAGGCGGCTCTTGGCAGCTCATACCGGCTGCTGGATGCTCACAGTAGCTTACAGGAGCCCACTGCAGTTCCACTACAACCTTCGCTGGCTACTCACCGCAGCCCAGCTCCAGGTCGAGCTGTTGTTTACCCTCTTAGCTGTAGAGGGCGCAGCCTCACTGACCCTAATGTGGGATCCGAACCGGGGCCCTTCTGCTCAGAGCTGGTGTTCCAAGCCAGCTCTTAACCAACGTGCCACTCAGCCGGCCCAATTTATATTATTTTTTAAAACTGTTACTTGAAGTTTGTGTTTCCTCCCCAGAAGGCTTTAATTATATTAGCACCATTCAATATAATGATCTCTGTACTTAGCTCCAAAAGGCAGGATGTAGAGGGAATTATATATGTAGGGGGAATTATGGGTGATGCAAATGATCATGAGTCGGAAACAAATTTTTTTTTTAAGATTTTTATTTGGGAATTGGGGGAGGGGAACAGACAAGTTGCTGTTATTTTGTTCTTCAGTCTAGTTGTGGAGGATGCTACTTCACTGGCCCAAGCTGGCACCATCATTGCACTCTTCCCAGGCGAGGCAGATCAGTTGCTGGCCTCTGGACGGCTGCTCACTGCAGCTGCTGGCTGCTCACGCTGGCTGTTGGCTACACACGATAGCTTATGGCAACCCACTGCAAGCAGGGGACTGCAGCCTACATCGTCGCCAGCGACCCATGGCAGCCCAGCCCTAGGTTGAGCTGCCATTCACCATCTTAATTGCAGAGGGCAGTGTCACTGGCCCTCATATGTGGGATCCGAACCAGGGCCCTCTGGCATCCCAGCTAGTTCTTAACCAACACGCCACTCAGCCGGCCCTCGGAAACAAATTTATCTTCTAAGTTCTTTCTGGCTTTATTTAAACTGGCCACTGTACCTTCTCCTTGCTACCCCAGTTTATAAGTAAGATACAGAGCCTGTTTAGCTCTGCCATTCCGAAGCAGTAGATACTTTTCATAGCCCTACCATCTTGAGGGTTGGGTTGGGGATATAACATAGCAGATCCTGCTGGTTTTGATTTGGTACTTCCAAGAAGCTTTCTGAAATAATTGTCTTCCACCCATAGATGCTGCTTTTAAGAACTGACAGTCCCAGTGTGGCCAGTAAACATATATATTTTTAAGCTAAAGAAGTACTCTTTTATTATTTTTTTAAACTTTTAATTTTTTATAAATTGTAATTCTACCTAAAATTGGAAAGAACAGTGCAATAACCATGCCATATACCCTTCATCTAAATGTATCAATTGTTAACATTTGCCTTATACACAATATATGTGTGTATAAATGTACATATATCTAAAATGCACACATATATACTTTTATAAATATTATTTTATGAACCTTTCAACAGTAAATTGCAAGCTGCAGACATCATGGCATTTCTTAAATATGCTAAATATTTTAGCATGTAATGCCTAAGGAAAAATACATGCATTTCCTACTGTATTTGTTTCTTGGTGTTGCTGTAACAATTTCCACAAACTTGGTGGTTTAAAACAACAGAAATGGTTTTACAGTTCTGGAGGTCAGAAGCCCAAAATCAAGGAATTGGCGGGGTCGTAGTCCTTCTGGGGGCTTATGGGAGAATCCTTTGCCTCTTCCACCTTCTGGTGGCTCTTGGTGTTGCCTGACTTGTGGCCACATCACTCTAATCTCTGCCTTTGCGGTCACCTTGCCTTCTCACCTCTGTCTCCTCTGTGTTTCTCTTATAGGGACATTTGTGATTAGATTTAGTGACCACTCAGATAACTCAGGATGATCTCCTCATCTCAGGATCCTTAACTTAATTACATCTACAGAGACCCTTTTTCCAAGTAACATTCAAAGGCTCTGGGGATTAGGTCATGGACATCCCTTTTGGGGGACTATCATTCAGCCCAGTATACCTACATATCCACAATACAATTGCCATCCTTAAGAAATTTAACACAGATACTATTTTGTTACCTAATATATGGTTCACATTTAAACTTTCCCATTTGTCCTCATAATTTATCGTTTTGGTTTTTTTTTTAATTCAAGATTGCATTTTATCCTCAGATATCTTTTGTTCTTTAGTTCCTTTATTCTAAAACAATTCCCCACTTTTTTTATGATATTGCCATTTTTTGAGGTAAGGCCCTTTTGGACTTATGTAAATATTTACTTATGATTAGAGTTAAATATTTTGCTAAAAATATTGCATAAATAGCCAGTTGTTCTTTAAGAAAGAGTGTGCTCCGGGGTGATTGGCCACTTGCTACATCCCTAGTTCCCCCCCTAATGCTTCCTTGCCAGCCATTTGTTCATCTACCAAGCATTTGCCAAAGCAGCCTTTAAAAATGTGTTGGCCTACTCTCTCTTTTCTTTAGCCCTCCCCACAACTTAAATTTTTTTTCTTTTGTATACAAAAATGCAAATATTGGGTTGGGACAGGTGAGATTCTTGAACATCATGGCTGAAAATTCCCATGTAGACCTTGGAAAATTATATTAAAGCCACTTGAGCTGCCACTAATGATTCGTGGACCTAGAGGCCAAAACTATTGAAAAGGAAGCCTTTCAAAAGATCAAAGAAATGGCTCAAATTATCAACACCTATGGAATACCAGAAAATTCTCACTATTATTAAACGAGCATATTTTAGGAACAAAACTAGTTAATCCACTTTGTGATTCATTCTTTGGATAAAACTTTATTATTCACTTTATTTTGCTTTTTCTTTAGTTTTGGACCACTGATGCTTTTCTAAAGACAGTGATCATCTTCACATTAGAGTTGAAGCAACTACTTAATGACATTTTTTTCTTGCATCCTATGAAGCTTTGTACAACTGATCACACTTTCAACCTTTCTTTTTGTTCTTCCTGAAATAGCTACTATTGGTTTTCTGTTTTCTTCCTAATGTCTATTTTTTAGTTCCTAGTGTCTATTTTTGGGGGGAATATGGTTAAACAGGTGCTTTCCGTTTTCCTTATCCTGGTGAAGGTGATTGCTGATGGGTGGCTTATGTGACCAGCCACACTTTCCTCCTAATCTTTCTCAAGAAGATCTTCAAAAGGTGGCTCCTTGGTACTCACAAATATTTGGCCATTTCTCTCTTGGAGTGGAACTGTTAGAACTGGTTGATAGGGGTCCCTGAGGAATGCTCTAAATTTGTTAGTAATTGCTTTGATTCCTTATTATATTTGATATATGCTTAAGGTCTCTGATTTTTCATGTAAGTTACAGAACTGTGTAGATAGAAAAATGTGTTTGTTGTTTGTTTGTTTGTTTGTTTGTTTGTTTGTTTGTTTGTTTGTTTTGCTGCATTTGACCAGTAGTATGATCTCAGTGAATGTCCTTTGTATGGAAGAAGGAATTAAAAGTTAGAAGGAAGAAGGGGTGAAAATCTGGAAGGAAAAAATAGGAGTTTGTTGGAATGAAGAGGTAGCTGGATAAATGTAAAGTAGCCCAAAAATCAACTCATGAATCTGTAGCCTTGTCTTCCAGGCATGAAAATAAAGAAAAAGAATCAGAATCTGAGAGTACCAAATCTATTAAGAGTAAAAGAAGTTGGGAAATTACCTCTAAAATGATGTTGTCTACTCCTCCTCAAAACACACCTGTATCATTTAATCTTAGAAGAAAGGGGGAAAGTTAAGTTCCAGTGAATTACAAACCACCAAAATGAGCTAATTTTGGAGTTGAAATTTATAGAATCATGACACTTAAGATCTGAGGAAACTTAGAGAGAATTATTCTTTACTCACATTCATTTATTCAGCAAATATTTGTTGAATGTGACTGGCACAATGTCAGGTCACATAGGTGAAAAAATAATTCCTGTCCTGAAGGATAGGATAATTGCTACAAAAATGTTTATGCACATTACAAAGAGCATACACAGGAAGATGTATCTGTTTTTTTGTTTTTGTTTTTGTTTGCTTGTTTTTGAGATGAGGTAGCAATACTTGAGTTAAGCCTTGAAAAAGAAATAGGACTTTGCCTAGTGAACAGGAGGGGAAGAAACCCTTGCTGAGGAAACAGCATATGAAAAAGCACAGGAATGTGATATAGGAGGGTGCATTGAGAGAACAGCAAATAATTTGGTATATTAGAGATGCCAATCATTTCTCTTATGCTCACATCCCCGTCTTAGGAACCTGTCCTCCTCAAAGCTAATATATATTGAATGACCCTGTTCCCCTGGCCACAAGACCAGGAATGGGCCCCTGACAGGAGCTAATGAGGTTTTCTCTTGCAGGCATAAAATAAATCAAATGGACTTTCATTGTTAGTAATGGTAGACTATATAATTCAAGTCAACCCTCCTACTGAAGACAGCTAAACAAACTGGATGAAACATAAAAAGCATTCTCTAAAAGCATCTAATCACTAACAAGATAGTGAGGAATTACTGGGCCAAGATTTTGAATAGGTGAGGAGTTTGGAGTGATGAGCCTAGCACTCACGCTGCTTTTGTCTGGAGGCATTTACTGATTCAGAAGAAGTAACTGGGAAGCCAAGCTGTACTTTTGGCAGCCTTGACAGCCGTTGGGGACCTTACACCATATACAAAAATTAACTCATAAAGGGTGGTAACCCTGATATATCACCACCCCCTGCTTTAGCTCAGGACTTTAAAATGCTGCACTGTAGATATAAGGGAGCACTAGAAGTAAACTCACCCTCCTACAGACTGTAGGCTGACTTTATACCATCTAAGTGGCCTAGAAAAATCCCAAGGCCTGAACTTGTATTAAATTGGCCCTAACTGCTAGTGGCAAGAACAAATAAAAATTCTCTTGGGAGGAAAAGATCATCATCCTAGGCCTCAAATTATTTATGTATTGGGTTGTCGGAAAAGTCATGACACATTTTTGCAACGAAAAACATAAAAAAAATACGTCCTGACTTTCTTGACCACTCAATAGTATGTTTTTCTCAAATACAGTGTCCAACACAAAGATAACCAAGCACATGAGGAAACAAGACATGATGAGTTAGGAGGAGAAATAACAGATGATAGAAACAGATTCATAGGGATTCTGTATGCTGTAATCATTGGACACAGACTATAAAACAACTCTGTGTACTATGTTCACGATAAAAGCCAAACTTGAAAACCTTGGCAGAGAACTAGAAACTACAACACGTGACAGAAAAAAACAACATAGTAAATTTGTAAGTGAACAAAATGGAAACTCTAGATTGAAATAGTGGTGAACACAGAAATTTGTAAGTTCAGAGAGACTCAAGTCTAGTGGTTGGTCTATCTGCAAGTCTAGGAAGAAATACAGAAAGAGATGAGAGAGCATGTGACTCCAGGGAGAAAGATGCAGAGAGAGTAGCTACCTGACTATTTTTCAGTTCAGCCTCTTCCAACCACAAATGATGCCACAATAAATATCTTTGTACACATATGCTTATGCACCAGTATTTTTATTTCGATAGAAAAGATCCCATATGCTACATGAAAAGGATGTCTTAAAATTTGAAAGATACTGTCACATTACTTTCCAAAAAGGTCATAGCAGTTCTCATTTCCCCCAGTAATGTGTGAGAGTTGTCATCTCCTCACATTCTTTCCACTACTAAATGTTATCAATGTTTTGGTATTTTGCCAATCTGGAGAGTTAAAAATTGTATCTTAAAAAGTCTATTTTGCATAAAACATACATGACCAATGGAATAGAAGAGAGAACCCAGAAATAAACTCTTCCCTATATGGTCAAATGATTTTCAACAAGGATGTCAAAACCATTCATTGGGGAAGTATAGTCTTTCAACAAATAATACTGGGAAAACTGGATATCCACATGCAAAGGCTCTTACCTTACACCATATACAAAAATTAACTCAAAATGTGTCCAAGACCTAAACGTAAGAACTAAAACTATGAAACTCTTAGAAGAAAAATTAGTGGAAAAACATCATGTCATTGGATTTGACAATGATTTCTTGGATATGACACCAAAAACACAGGCAACAATAATAAAAGAAATAGATAAATTGAACTCCATTAAAATTAAAAACTTTTGTGCATCAAAGGATACTATCAACAGAATAAGAGGGTAACCCACAGATAGGAGAAAATATTTGCAAATTCTATATCTCCTAAGAGATTAATATCCAGAATACATTAAAAACTCCTACAACTCAACAAAAACAAAACAAAACAAAAAACCTAATTAAAAAATGGACAAAAGATTTGAATAGACATTTCTCCAAAGATATACAAATGGCTAATAAGAACATGAATGATGTTCAACATCACTGTTCATTAGGAAGATGAAAATCAAAACCACAATGAGATGTCACTTCACATTCACAAGGATGGCTGTAATAAAAAAGACAGATAATAGCAAGTGTTGGTGAGAATGCAGAGAAATTGGAACTCTCACATGTTGCTGGTAGGAATGTAAAATGGTGCAATATTTTATTTATGTATTTATTTATTTATTTTAAAAGATTTTATTGGGGAACTGGGGGGAGGGAACAGCGCTGGGGAATTGGGGAAGGGGAACAGACAAGTTGCTGTCCTTTTGTTCTTCAGTCTAGTTGTGGAGGACGTCACTTCACTGGCCCTATGTTGTCATTGTGATCATTGCGTTCTTCCCGGCTGAGGCAGATCAGTCGGCGGCCATTGGACGGCCACTCACGGCGGTTCACGGCAGTTCACGCTGGCTGTCAGCCGCTCACGCTGGCTGCTGACCACTCATGGTATCTCACGGCAGCCCACTGCAGCCCCACTGCTGCCTACGCCGTAACTGGTGACTCATGGCAGCCCAACTCTAAGTCGAGCTGTTGTTCACCATCTTAGTTGTAGAGGGCACAGCATCACTTGCCCATGTGGGATCTGAACCGGGGTCCTGCTGCTCAGAGCTCGTGCTCCCAAGCCAACTCTTAACCAACGAGCCACTCGGCTGGCCCTGGTGCAATATTTTAGAAAACAGTTTGTATTTCCTCCAAAAATCAAATGTAGAATTATCATATGATTCAGCAATCCCACTTCTGGGTATCTTATACCTAAAGGAATTGAAAGCAAGGACCCAAGCAGATATTTGTATACCAGTGTTCATAGCAGCAGCATTCACAATAGCCAAAGGTGGAAGCAACCCAAGTGTCCACTGACAGATGAATGGCTAAACAAATGTAGTAGATAAATACAATGGAATATTATTCAGCCTTAAAAAGGAGTGAAGTACTGACATGTGCTACAACATGATGAACCTTGAAAATACTATGCTAAGTGAAATAAGCCAGATGCAAAAGAAAATAAATGATTCCACTTATATGAGGTACCTAGAATAATTCATAAAGACAGAAGGTAGAATAGTGGCTACCAGGGCCTGGGGATAGAGGGGATGTGAAGTTTCAATTTGGTATGACTGTACTTGTACTTAATGCCACTGAACTATACACTTAAAAGTGGTTAAAATGATACATTTTGTTATGTATTATATATAATATATTCTACCACAATGAAAAGAAATCTATTTTGTGTATCCCTGACAATTAGTGAAGTTGAGCACCTTCTGCTTTTTTGGACATTTGTGTTTCATTGTTTATAAGTTGTCTGCTCTTAGCCTTCTCCCACTTTTTTCCCCTGCTATGTTGTTTATCACTTTGGTATCAATTTATATGAGTTCTTTTTACATTAATAGTATTAGCTCTTTGTCTACAAGGGCTTTTTCTTCCACTTAATTTTAATTTATGGTGTCTTTTGATATACTAAAATTTCACAAAATGGCTGCCAAAGACCCAATACCATTATCAGGTGAATTTAATGTGGTGACAGCTGGAGAAAGCAGTTCACAGAAAATAGGATGCTGGACCCAAAATCTAATAGGTACCCACTAACTGAAATTTTGTAAAGATGTGGCCACTCCAGCAAAAAGAACCGCAAGGAAATGACAGGAGGCACCGGATATGTACACCATTAGCTAACTGAGTCATGGTTTACTTGTCACGATTCACTCATTAATTCCTCCAATAATTTATTCACTTATTCAACAAACATTTATTTAGCCGCTATAACATACCAAGCACTGTATTATAACAGAATACAAAAATAAATAAGACATGGGTCCTGCTTTTGAGAAGCTCATGGTATATTTGGGGAGGTAGAAATGTTAAATTACAAATAAATATCAAAAGGATGAGGACCACACTAGAAAGATGATGGTGTCTCAGGCTAGGAAGCTTTGGACATAAGAAGTGAATGAATTTGGGTTATATTTTAAAGGTAAAACTGAAAGAACTTATTGATGGCTGCTTATAGGTATCAGGGAAAGAGAAATCAAAGATGACTCCTAGGTTTTGGACCTGAGCCACTGTGAATGTCTAGAAGTGCCTTTTACTGAGCTGGAGAAGACTGAGAGAGAGATAGGCATTTGAAAAATCAAGAGTTCTGTTTTAAATATCTTAAGTTTGAGATGACTGCTAGACATCCCAGTAGATTTGTCAAGTGTATATTTAACATATGAATCTGAGAGCTCAGGGAAGAGAGGTGAGGCTGGATTATAAATTAGATGGTCAATGGCAATATTTAAAACTATGGGACTAAATGAGATCACCTAAGGTGAAGTGTGGCTAGAGTAGAAAAGAGCCAAAGGCAGAGCCAATCTTTGGTAGAGGAAGAGGATGATCCTACCAAAATGATTGAGTGGTGACCAAGGAGGCAAGAAGAAAACTAGGAGAATGAAATATCCTAGAAGCAAAGAAAAATTACTTCAAGGAGGGAGTAGTCAACAGTGTTGAATACTGTTGAGAGGTTAAGATGAAAGTAGAGATACGGCCATTGGATTTGGCAAGATGAAGAATGGAATGACCTGGACAAGGCAGTTTCAGTAGAATGGTGGGGATAAAAACTAGATTTGAATAGGCTGAAGAGAGAATGGAGATGAGAAAGTAGAGACAGCAAAAAGAGACAAACCCTTTGTAGTTTTGTAAAGAAATAGGATGTTAGCTGGGAGGGAGTCAGGGAAAACTTTAAAAATATTTTTCTAATTTTTTTTTTAAAGATTTTATTGGGGAGTTGAGGGAGGGGAACAGTGTTAAGGAATTGGGGAAGGGAACCAGCCAAGTTGTTCTTCAATCTTCGTTGTGGAGGGTGCCAATTGCCATCTGGCTTCCTGTCAGCAGCTCGTGGCCTCTAAGCTCAAGGTGCTGTGTTCAATGTTAGATGCAGGTGGGCGTAGCCAGCATCCCATGCGGGAGTCGAACCAGCAGCCTTGTTGTTAAGAGCACATGCTCAATCCACTGAGCCATCTGGGCGGCAGCTCAGCTCAAAGTGCCGAATTCAGTCTTAGTTGTGGGCAAGCGTAGCCCACCATCGAACAGGCAATCTTGTTATTACACCAGCTGAGTCATCCTGCCACCTGTTGGCAGCTCAGCAACAGTTCAGCTCAGGCACAGCATCACTGGCCCATGTGGGAATTGAACCGGTGGCCCTATTGCTCAGAGCTCGTGCTCTTAAGCCAATTGTTAACCAACTGAGCCACTCGGCAGGGCCAAAAATATTTTTTAATAAAAGCAAATTTTTGACTAGATTACACATTGTGTGGCACAAAGTTTTAAAGGTACAAAAGAATATACAGTGAAAATCTCACTCCCATACCTTTCCCCCAGTCACAGTGTTTTCCTCCCTTATTTCAATGTTTCCAGTCTCTCATGAATCCTTCAGGAAATATTCTCTGTATATTCAAGCAAATATTTATATCTATTTTTCCACCTTCCCTCCTTTAAAACAAATACACAAGTGGTAGCTCACTGTACACATTGTTTCTGCCCCTTGTTTTCTACTTATCAACGTATTTTGGAGATTGTTCCATGTAGGTATATAAAAAGGTCTTCTGCTTTCTTTCTTTATGGTTACATTGTGTTGTTGTACCTTAATTTATTTATTCAATCTCCTAGTAATCTCTACTGATAAATATTTAGGTGGTTTCCAATCTTTTGCCATTATAAAGCTGTAATGATTAATTTTGTACATAGGTCTTTTTACATGTGTGGCAATATATCTGTAGGATAAAATTATTTAGAAGAATTGCTGAGTCAAAGGGTAAGTACATTTGAGAGTTTGATGGATATGGTGCCAGAATGCTTCTATATAATTTGTACCAATATATCATATTAGCAATGATGAGAAGGCCTATTTCCCAATACAGTGTGTTATCAAATTTTCTGTTTACCAATCTAGTAAATGAAAAAGGGTCTCTTGGTTTTCCACCAGAAATGGTCTCTTTTATTTTGCATTTCTTTTTTTTTTTTAAAAGATTTTTATTGGGGAATTGGGAGGATGGGAACAGTGCTGGGGAATCAGGGAAGGGGAACAGACAAGTTGCTGTCCTTTTGTTCTTCAGTCTAGTTGTGGAGGACGTTGCTTCACTGGCCCAAGTTGGCACCATCATTGCGCTCTTCCCAGGCGAGGCAGATCAGTCGCCGGCTTCTGGACGGCCGCTCACTGCGGCTGCTGGCCGCTCACTCTGGCTGCTGGCTACACACGGTAGCCCATGGCAACCCACTGCCACAGGGGCTGCAGCCTATGCCGTCACCAGCGACTCAACGGCAGCCCAGCTCCAGGTCGAGCTGTTATTCAGCATCCTAGCCATAGAGGGCAGTGTCACCAGCCCTCATATGTGGGATCCGAACCGGGGCCCTCTGGCGTCCCAAGCCAGCTCTTAACCATCGCGCCACTCGGCCGGCCCTGCATTTCTTTTGAGTGAGGTTGAATATGTTCTTAAAAGTTTAAAGGTTATTTGTATTTTTTTTCTTTGAATTGTCCCTTCCTACCTTTTGCTCATTTTTCTAATGAGTTGTTGGTCTTTTTCTTATTGATTTGTAGGAGCTCTTATTATATCAGGCATGTTGGCCATCTATTTGTGATATGAGTTGCAAATATCTTTTCACTTTGTTTATAGTGTTTTTTTCCTGCAGAATTTTTTTTTACGTAGTTGAATTTATCTGAGTTTTGTGCCATACTTTTAAAAGCTTCCCCACTCTAAGAGCATTTTAAAAAATTTTCCAGAAGAGTTTTTTAAGTACGGGGAAAGAGATACTAGGGCATGCTCGCACCTTTGCAATAGGAATTGGGGGATTGATGATGCAGGAGAGGTTAGGGAAAATTTTAGGAGCAAAGTCCATGACTAGGCTAGGACAGGATGGGATACAGAATCCAAATGGGACAAGGATACTTCTCCCTTTGTCACAGGAGATAAGACAGAGAATATGGGTGTGATGCAGATGTTGGTGGGTTTGGTGGTGAGAGGATGAGAAATTTCCTGTCTGAGTTTCTGTATTTCCCCAGTGACATAGAAGGCAACTTCACTGGATGAATTTAGGGCAGGAAGGGGTTATTAAGATTTGAGGAAAGATGAAGATTGAGAAGGTTTAGAGTCCTTATGGGATTAGAAGTTCTAACTTCTGTTTATCTCCCTCCACCTTGGAACAAAAAGTAATTTATTTAAAGTTTGTATTGATACCATGATTTGATCTGATGGAATGACTTGGTTTCCCTTTGAAAACTCCTTTATCCTTGGAGAATGCTTCAGATGATTAGATTAGTATAAATGACTTGGCCTCAATGTGCTATGATGGGTTCCTAGTGGTCTAGAGGTGTTTGGGTTCACTCTTTGGATGACAGTTGAAAGCTTCTCCACAAATTTTTCATTTTCTCTACTTACCACACAACTGTGAAAAGCTGAAGAACTTGGGCTTGAGTTTCTTGCCTTCTCTTTGTTCACCTGGCATTTATATATCCCTAAAGAAAGAATTTGATTGGGTTGATTTGCCATTACTCTGTATTAAGTGCTGCTTTTGAACACTACTGCTTCAGTGTCAGTTGGCTAGCATGTCCTAGTTGCCTTTGGTTTGTGTCTTAGCTGATGGCTAATCAGCTATGAAACCAGGGTTTGTTTCATTCAAAACAGGTTATATGAGTCATAGTACTTGAGCAGGACAGGAAAGGACAGTTTACTTTGCCTAGAAGGGGGCCATGTACCTGGCAAGCCTAGATGGCTGCATGGACTCCTTCAGTCCTCTCAGTAATTTCTTCATATCCTTTGTCAAAGTAATTAATTCTACTTCTGGGAATCTAATGTAAGGAAATAATCCGTAGGAGGCGGTATAGCAGAGTGGTTAAGAACACACAGGCTTTGGAGTCAGATACACTTAGAACTGAATTCCAAATGTTGTTAAGTATCTACTAGAGTTTTATTTCTCTGCCCCTCAAGTAATCACTATGCGTTTTTTAAAAACACATTCTCATTGAGATATAATTTTCATACCATAAATTCTACTCATGTAAAGCATTCAATTTAATTATTTCAGTATATTCACAGAGTTGTGCCACCATCACCACGATTAATTTTAGAATATCTTCATCATTTCTAAAAGAAACCCCCTGCTCATTAAATCACTCTCCGTCCTATAGAATCCTATACAACTTTTTGTCTATATGGATTTTTTGTCTTTTTGTCTATATGGATTTGCATATTCTGGACTTTTCATATAATGGAATTATACAATACGTGGTCTTTTGTGACTAGATTCTTTCATTTAGCATAATGTTTTAAAGTTCATCTGTATTATAGCATATATCCATACTTGATTCCTTTATATTGCTGAATAATAATTCCATTGTTTGAATATCCCGCTTTCATTTATCCATTCATCAGTTGATGAACATTTAGATTGTTTCCATTTTTTAACTATTATGAAAAATGCTGCTGTGAACATTCATGTACACCTCTTTGCATTCAAGTTTTTGTGTGGACATATATTTTTATTGCTCTTAGATATATACCTACAAATAGAATTGCTAGGTCATAAAGTAACTCTATGTTTAACTTTTTGAGGAGCTGCCAAACTGTTTTCCAAAATGCTGCATCATTTTACATTCCCACCAGCAATATATGAGGGTTCCAGGTTCTCCCCATCCTCATCAACGCTTGTTATTATCTGTCTTTTTATTATAGCCATCCTAGTGGATGTGAAATGATATCTCTTTGTGGTTTTGATTTGCATTTCTCTAATGGTTAATGATGTTGAGCATCTTTTCATGTGCTTATTGGACATTTACATATCTTTGGAGAAATTTCTTTCAAGTCCTTTGCCCATTTGAAAAAAAATTTTTTTTATTATTGAGTTGTAAGAGTTTTAAAAACTGGGGGCCGACCAAGTGGTGCGTTGGTTAAGAGCTGGCTTGGGACGCCAGCTCTGTGCAGCAGGGCCCCAGTTTGGATCCCAGATGAGGGCCAGTGACACTGCCCTCTACAGCTAAGATGCTGAACAACAGCTCAACCTTGAGCTGGGATGCCATGAGTCGCCGGAGACAGCGTAGGCTACAGCCCCTGCTGCAGTGGGCTGCTATAAGCTACAGTGTGTAGCCAGCAGCCAGCGTGAGCTGCCAAGAGCCGCTGTGAGTGGCCATCCAGAGGCCGGCGACCGATCTGCCTCACCCGGGAAGAGCGCAATGATAATACCAACATGGACCAGTGAAGCAATGTCCTCCACAACTAGACTGAAGAACAAAAGATCAGCAACTTGTCTGCTCCCCTTCCCCGGTTCCCCAACACTGTTCCCCTCTCCCAATTCCCTAATAAAATCTTTAAAAAAACCAAACAGTTTTAAAAACTGTATTTCTGGATACCAATCCCTTATTATATGTTTTCTCCCATATTATAGGTTGTCTTTTCACTTTTTTGATGTTATCATTTGCAGCAAAAAGTTTTTAATTTTGATATAATCCAATTTATCTATTTTTCTTTTCTTGCTTATCTACTCAATGTTTTGAATTCCTCTCCTCTCAGTCTCTCTTGAACCTACTCCAACCAGGCTTTTGCCCTCACCACTCCACCAAAATTAGTCTTGATGAGGTCTCCAGTGACCTCCATGTTGTCTATCCAATGGTCAAGACTCATCCTTCATTCTTTTTTTTTTTTTAATTGGGGAGTTGAGGGAGGGGAACAGCGTTGGGGAATTGGGGAAGGGGAACAGCCAAGTTGTTGTCCTGTTGTGGAGGATGCAGCTAACTCATCTCCAAGTCCAGTCATCAGCCGGCTGCTCATAGGCAGCTCAGCTCAAGGTGCTGTGTTCAATCTTAGTTGCGGGGGAGGGGGGGCACAGCCCACCATCCCATGTGGGAGTCAAACTGGCAACCTTGTTGTTAGGAGCACATACTCTCACCAGCTGAGCCATCCTGCCACCTGTTGGCAGCTCAGCTCGGGCGCAGCTCACTGGCCCATGTGGGAATGGAACCAGAAACCCTGTTGCTCAAAGCTCACACTCTTTTTTTTTTCTTTTTTAAAGATTTTTATTGGGGAATTGGAGGATAGGAACAGCGCTGGGGAATTGGGGAAGGGGAACAGACAAGTTGCTGTCCTTTTGTTCTTCAGTCTAGTTGTGGAGGACGTTGTTTCACTGGCCCAAGTTGGCACCATCATTGCGCTCTTCTTGGAGGAGGCAGATCAGTTGCCGGCTTCTGGACAGCCGATCACGGCAGCTGCTGGCCGCTGGCCGCTCACACTGGCTGCTGGCTACACACGGTAGCCCATGGCAACCCACTGCCAAAGGGGCTGCAGCCTATGCAGTCGCTGGTGACTCACAGCAGCCCAGCTCCAGGTTGAGCTGTTGTTCAGCATCTTAGCTGTAGAGGGCAGTGTAACTGGCCTTCATATGTGGGATCCGAACTGGGCCCTTTGGCGCCCCAAGCCAGCTCTTAACCAACGCGCCATTCGGCCAGCCCAGAGCTCGCGCTCTTAACCAACTGAGCCACACAGCCTTCCTTCTTATTTGACAGAGCGTCACCCTCTCCTACTTGAAATGCTATACTTTATTCATTAGGCTTCCAGGATACTATACTCTCCTAGTTTTCCCTTGCCTCATTCACTGGCTGTTCCTTCTCAGTCTCCTTTGCTGGTTCCTCCTCATCTCTCTGATCTCTAAACATTGGAGTGCACCAGGATTCAGATTTGGGCTTTGTTCCTCTCCTACATTCACTCTCTATTGGTGGTTTCATCCAGCTTGATGGCTTTAAATATCGTCTATATGCTGACAACTCCCTAACTTGTATCTCTGGTCCAAACTCTGCCTAAAATGTTCTTCCCCCAGATACCTGTATTATTCACTCCTCTTATTGACTGAATTGTGCCCCACCCCCCAAATTCATATGTTGAAGCTCCAACCCCCATATAACTATTTGGAGATACCCTGTTTCCCTGAAAATAAGACAGCCGGAAAATAAGCCATGATTTTAGGTGCCAAAATATGGCACCTTGGCATACTGAATATTTTAAGCTGAAAGAGTTTTTGGAAAACGCACCCTTCTCCCTGAAACAGGTTGTAAAACCCTCATGTGAGGAGTGCGTGCCCTCCATATCCTGGAGGAATCATGCTATGGCTTATTCTCCGGCTAGGTCTTATTTTCGGGGAAACACCATAGGACCATCACAAAGGTAATTAAGACTGAATAGTGTCATGATGGTGGGGCCCTGATCTAATACGATTAGTGTCTGCATGAGAAGACTAAGGAACCCTTCACTCTCTCTCTCTTTCTCCCTCTCTCCCTCCCCCCACCCCACTACCCCTACCCATGTGCACACACCAAGGAAAGGCCATGTGAGCACACAAGAAGACTATGGTCTACAAGCCAGGAAGAGAGCTCTCATCGGAACCTCAGCATAACCTCATCTCAGATTTCCAGCCTCCAGCACTGTGAGAAAAGCACTGTCTGTTGTTTAAGCACCCAGTCTATGGTATTTTGTTATGGCAACCTGAGCTGACTAATACACTCCTCCAATTTCTTCAGGTTTTTGCTCAGATGTTCCCTTCTCATAAGGTATTTACTGATTGTCCTATTTAAAGTCACAGCCCTGCCTAACCCTGGCATTCTCTTTTCCCTTTGCCTGCTTTATTTTTCTCCAATGAATCATCAGACATATATTCCACTTATATTTTTGTTTGTCTCCCACCACTAAAATGTAAGTGTAGAGACTTTTGTTCACTTTGTTCATCTCTGTATCCTTAACACCTAAAATAATGTCAGGCAAAACATAGCTCTTTAAAATATATATGTTAATGAATGATAAACTTTGTAGCTTGAGAATATATAATGAAATTGGATATATTAAATTGTGATATAGGGCCAGCCGAGTGGCGCATTGGTTAGGAGTTGGCTTGGGATGCCAGCTCTGAGTAGCAGGGCCCTGGTTCAGATCCCACATGAGGGCCCGTGATGCTGCGCCCTCTACAGCTAAGATGGTGAACAACAGCTCAACCTAGAGCTGGGCTGCCATGGGTCGCTGGCGGCGGCGGCATAGGCTGCAGTGGGGCTGGCCGGCAGCTGGCTTGCACTTTCATGAGCTGCCGTGAGCCGCTGAGCGGCGGTCCAATGGCTGGCGAACGACTGCCTCACCCGGGAAGAGCGCAATGATAATACCAACATGGGTCAGTGAAGCAACGTCCTCCACAACTAGACTGAAGAATAAAAGGACAGCAACTTGTCTGTTCCCCCTCCCCGATTCCCCAACGCTGTTCCCCTCTCCCAATTCCCCAATAAAATCTAAAAATAAATAAATAAATAAAAAATTGTGATATAATGAAGTTGGCTACTACTGTGGTGGTTAGAATTCAGGTTTTCATGGTTATTCGTAGGCGTAGGAACTGTTAACAGCTTTGTCGGCTTTATCAGTTAACAGAGCTCTTTCCTTAATGACCATTGCAATGAAAGACACTTGGTGAGCAAGCCATAGTTGGAGTTGAGATGCTCTTTATATCAACATCATATAAACTGAGCCCAGTCCTAGAGCATCATGCTTGAATGTTCCATTCAAATACCATATGTACATTGGTGGCTGCTCTGAGTTTGTTAGATCTTCTTCAAAGCTATGTGGTCCATGGCTGGCATTACTGTACCCTCCCTTTTTTGGGCTAGATATGATCTATATGAAAATGTCTGAATATGGGAGTACCTTCAAAGAGTCAGCTTAAATGTTGTCTTTGCTTCTTTACCAGGATCTGTGTTTTATGCTGGTCATTGTACTTTGGCAATTTAAGGTAGATTTGTTTTTGATATTGCTTTATGGCAATTCTTTGTACATGACATGAGAAGGTCATCAACAGAGAGACCACCAGTGAAAGATATGACCTCATTATTTTGATGATAGAACTCTATATGGGATACATTAATGTGAATAAGTTATACTAGTAGCCACTGTGACCAGAATTGTAACAGGAGAAAATTAACTGAGTCAACTCTCAGTCATCTTTAAATCAACTGATACTTTTGCTAGTTTTGATTAGTGTGTACATTTATTATATAATTTGTATCAGCGGCTTTGATTGAAGTCAGGACAGATCATGTTTGATATGTTCTGGTATAATATACTTTAGATGTACTTTTCCCACTGAGAATGACTTTACTACAATAGTTCTCTAAATTTTCACAGTAACATAAAGTAAAAATTAATTTTAAAAGTATCTGCTGACTTGTTGATATCATAATAATGACATTTGTACCCATGGCCATTTATGAATATTATTGTAAATACTATACAATCTTGAGGCATTTTGCTCTGGGCTTTACTGTTTCATGTATCATAAATCATCCAAATCCTCTGTTGTCACTTGAACTTTCTAGTATTTTGAATGACATTCTCTCTCAAGGGAGCCCTTCTAATTGCAGAATCTGTACCTAGTATCCTTGGATTTGCTGGTTCAGCATAAGCAGGGATAGATTAGTCTATGGATCCACATATCTTATGGAATGTATATTTCCTGTGTTACCTGCTGAACTGAAACAGCTTCTGGGCCAGAAGAAGCTACTATCCTTCCTCTGATTTACTGTCTCTTTGAGTTTTCCTCTTATTTAAATTTGCCTTGGTCAAGAGACATTAATAGAGGGCTTTATTTTTAATTCAATATAATTGATGATACCACAAAAAAAGCAAAGAATCCCCCCAAACTACAATCTTGAGTGAGATGGCATAACTTCAAATCTTGAATAATATCATGGGTAGTCTATCATCAGTCATTCCACAAATTAATCACGTCTCTTGATTTATCACTCAATAGCATTTATTGGACACCTTTGTGGCGGGCACTTCAAAGTGCTGGAAATATATGGTGATATGCTAAGGTCCTCGCCCTCATGAAGCTCACAGACTGCCAACTATTACTTGGTGTGATAATGTTACAATAGAGGCACAGAAATATTTTAATTCTGTGTGGGAGACACAGAATTGCAATATGTTTTAGGGATGGATACAAAATGTTGGGAACAAATCACTCTTGGGTTTAGGATTTTCTATTTTGTTTGTTACTAGAAAATTACTAAAAAATATTTGAATGCCTCTTGAATGCTGGGAGTTGTGCTTGATGAAAAATTAGATGTTGTCTCTTCCCCAGTGCAGGAGATAGACAAAAATTAAACAAACATAGAATTGGATATTTTAAATGCAAAGAGGAGAAGAACAAGGTGTTCTGAGGGACTACAGGAAATTTAGATTGAAGGAAAGCCACTTAGCAATTGTATGTTATCTATGCCAGATAATAAATAATTTCCAAAATTAGCAGCTTAATACAATAATAAACATTTAATATACAGTTCCTATGGGTCAGGAGTTCAGGAGTGTCTAAGTTGTGTGCTCAGAGTGTCTCATGAGCTTATAGTAAAAATGTCAGTCAGGACTGCAATCATTTGAGGCTTACCTGAGGAAGAACAATCCAATTCTAGGATCGTCCACTCACATGGTTTTTGGCAGGAAGCATCAGTTCTTTGTCCCATGGACCACTCCACAGGGTTGCTTGTCTTCAAGGTATAGCAGCTAGTTTCCTCCAAAAAGTGATCCAAGAGAGAGAGCATAGCAGAAGCCACACGTCTTTCGTGACTTGCTTCAGAAATCATATATTTTTATTTCCACAATATTCTATTGGCCCTATTCAGCATGTGAGGGTGCCTAGAATACCAGGATGTAAGGATCATTGATGGCCATCTTGGAGGCTGGCTACCACATATATGAATCACGAAATGCAAGCTTGCTGAAATCAAACTTTTTAGAAGAGCCTAGTGCAGCCATTTTATAAACAGCATTTGTTTGTGTTTCCAAGGGAAAGTCATATTTAATTGCATATCAGTAGAGGATTTGTATGGTCCTGTTTCCTGCTTAATTAGGAGCCCCACCTCTTTCCACCTTTCTTCTCCACTTTATTCCAGAAATGTTTTTAGAGTACCTATAATCATTAGGAGCTCAGTTTTGCTCAGTTCAGAGAGATGTAAAGACAGAATACTTGCCCTCAAGGTGCTCATGTTCTAGTGGAGGTAAACTTACAGTACAAGTGGGATAATGGATGCATTGAGCAATTAGGCTGGAGAAGAAATATCTAAGTGAAGTAAGGGTCAACAAGCTGAAGGTCATGTGCCAAATCTATCCCACTGCCTATTTTTGTAAAAGTTTTATTGCACTACGGCCTCTCCCATTTGTCTGTTATCTGTGGTTGTTTTTGCATACTGCAAGAGAATAGTTGAATTACTGAGATATAGACTTTATTTAGCACTCTCATTGCTCTTGGCCTCATTGCTCTTGGTCTATAAAGCTTAACATATTTACTATCTGGTTCTTTACAGAAAAATTTTGCCAACCCCAGATTAGAGGAACTAGAGACTGCTTCCAAATATCACTAAAGAGGTGATATTTAAGATGAGACTTGGGGGAGCCATAGGAGTGCCTCTGCTGAAGGAAGCAGCATGAGATAAGGTATGAAGAAATACGTCATAATACATTGGAGAGGAGTCTTTATTGGAGCAAGATACACTAGGTTAATCCCATTCTCAATCATTATAGCTTACAGCTATAGGAGCTGAAAGAACAAGAAATAAGAAAACATAAGATCCAACATCAAGATGGTGCCATAGATCAAGGTCCACACTCCCTCTTCTCTCTCCTCCTCACTCAAAGATCCAAAGCAAAGCTTCCAATGGTGAATTGTTGACCTTTGTTAACTCTTAGTTAAACTGAGTTTTGACCACAACTGAGTTTTAGCCCCAACTTTGATGTGGTAGAGGGTCTGAAGAAAGGAGAACCTCTAGAATCCCAACCCTGTTTACCACAATGGAGAAGAAATGTTTCACACCTTCTGGGTAAAAAGATAGTAGGTGTACAGAAGGCCAAGTAACAACCAAAACTGTAATTCTGAAGGAAAAAAAAGTCATAAAAAACCCAAAGATGGATTTGGCCAGAGACTCATGGAATAATATAACATAGTTCACTGGGTAGAAGCAGCAAATATATGTATATATATAAAGCAGAAACAGAAAAAGAAAGAAAAAAACATGAATTAATTAAGGCAAACCAGAATTGGTTTGTCACAATTAAAGAAACAAAACTAAAGAAAGACTTCAAAAAGCTGCTATAAATATTAAATAAGAACTCAGAAAAGCATAATTCTATTGTCATGTATTCATTAGGGGACCATGCCACTGACGGACAGAACTTGTGAATGACTACTATGAGTCAAGTCATCTCACATATCTTCACAGAAGATCATTTCTCCTTTAAGCCAGGTTGACCACTTTACATATTTTGCCATCACTGGAGTTTTAGGAAATTGCCTAAGATTTCTTCTTATTGAACTACTCCTATACCTGTTCTCTCCAAGGTCTCAACTCCATATTCTATCAATCTAGTATTTGCTTTCGCACTCTGGATGGAGGTGTTCATATCCCTGATGGCCATCTGACTTTCATCGGGTGGTTTTAGATCTGCTTTTATGGAACCCAACCCTGGCCTTTAAACCTGGGCCAAACCAGATGGGCTAATCCAAGTCACTCCCAACCCTGCCCTCAGGGGGAGAATCTAGCAGCTGGGAAGAACTGCTTCCACTTTGTAATAATAATTGCTGATTATAGATTCGGTTGGTTAACATTTATTACCAGTATGTCCATGGTCAAGTTGGCCACATTACCAGAATACACGCTGAACACCCTCTTATTACCTATTACTTATTACTTATTATACTATTACTCTCAGCAGTAGTACAAGGAAGGCAACTTGATTTAATAGAAAGAATTCAGACTTTGAGAGTAGCTTTCTAGGTCTGGGTACCAAAGGGAGGTGGGGAGATAGGCACCCCCAGTCCTTAGCTCTCCTCACTCATCCGGGGGCACCCAGATCCCCTATTCCTCCTTTCTGTTAACACACAGGCACTTGAAGCGTCTCTTGCCCACTTTTGTCTCATTGCTGCCGCTCCAGAGCAAACTACCAGATGTGCTTGACACTGAGCTTTGACCATGCAATGAGGTGAAATCCTTAAGGAGGGCAAAGGAACAATACGAAAGGGACCCAAGTCCCTAATTGACCAGATGGAGCAGAGCTGCCTGCTGTCCAGGATCTTCCAGACTGTTATTTGAGAAATGAACTTCTGGTTTTCAAAAAAGAAAATGCAGATTTTTGATTCAGGGTTGAATTTGAAACTCACCTCTTATACTTAATATTCCTGTGACCCTGATTTAGTCACTTAATGTCTATTAGCTTCAGTTTTCCACAAATGTAAAGTAGGGTTGTTATATACTTTACAGCACTGTTCTAAGTATAGGAAAGAAAATATGTGCACCTGGCATATAGTGGACACTCAATTCTAAATGGTAGCTGTTACATTTTCTAAATTGAATACATTGGTTTTAACTTAAAACTACAACTCGGGCCTTTTTCCTATCAGAAAAAAAAATGTATTTGGAAGGCCCCCTGTAATCTATAAGAAGATCTGTAAATCTTACCAGGTTTCTAAGTTATTTAGGCTCTCTTTATGCCCATATTGTAAGGACTAATGGTTTGAAATCAGAAATCAAGAGGAGCTAAAAAGAACAGTTTAGAAACAAAGGAGAACTTTTGATGGAGAAAATCATATCTGGCTGAATTGTGTTAGCAGAAAAGTACTGTGATAACACCTCAGTTTTCTACAGCAGGTAATTTATCCAACAATCTAGGGCATCTGTAGGGGAACTGAGAATACTAGAGCAAGTGAAAAGGAACATTGAACTGCTTTTGAAAAGCCTATACTACGTACTTCCAGGAGAGACTCTCATATTCTAAGCCTATTTGCTCTTACTTTACACACAATGCTCATAAACTTGCTTATCGGTTTCCTAGGACACAGATTAGGAAGAGAACCGCCAAATTCAGGCACCCAGGAAGTAGCAAGAGGTACTAATAGCTTAACAAAAGAGGGAAAAAGCAGAAAGAAAATTATTAGAAGGACATAAAATAACACAAAAAACACACCAGCCTTGGATCATTTGGGGTAGAGCAAAGAGCCTCACATCTTTTAAAATTTCCCAAAGATGCATTACTTCCCATTCTAGTTCTGAATGCTAATAATCCAAGAAAATAAGAAGAGGTTAAATTATATTTGCTATATTTCATGAAGACAGGGATATATTTATGTAAAATAATATTTCATTAAAGGCAGATTTTTAAACATCTTGTATTTAAAGGGATTAGTTTCAATTATTTAGAAAACTAATTCAGACTTTTGACATTCTCCAAAGGTGTTAGATAAATGAAGCTTTTCTAAATTGTAATAGCAAAGTCAGAGTAAATACACACCTGTTTATATCAACAGATCTTCCAAATATGTCTTTAGGCCTGGTTGGTTGCTTTGAACCCCCAAGCAAGAGCGAATAAATAATGTATTCCTCTCCAAGCTGACTAACAGTAAAAGTTTAACAAGCTCCCATTGGTATGCCCAGCCCTGTGGAAGACAAAGAGTATAAAATGGGAAAGGTATGTAACCCCTTATTCTGAGTTCCCAAGGCTTAAAGGATGATCATACAAACAAAACCACGATGTGATTTATATTGCTGAATAATATGAAACTATATAAATTAACAAAGATTATATATAAGAACAGTTTCTAAATAATGCCTAATATGTAAGCTATTGTTTAAGAATTCAATAATGTCACGAAGCCCATTCATGCTATCACAAAGCTCCTCAGCCTTTCTGATACCTCTGTGGTTCTCAGGGGTTCTCAGGGGTTATTCAAGGGCCAAAGTCAGTCAAGGTTGAAAATTTGCAAGGCTACCAGCCAGGACCACATGAGTCCATATGCTTTTCTTACTTGCTGTCCAAGACAGCAAGGTCTTTCTTTCTTTCTTTCTTTTTTTTTTTTTTTAGCTGAGCCATCCTGCCACCTGTTGGCAGCTCAGCGGCTGCTCAGCTAGGGCCGGGACTTGAACCGCTGTTGCTCAGAGCTCAAACTCTTGAGCAAGCTCTTAACCAACTGAGCCACTCAGCCAGCCCTAGCAAGGTCTTTCTTGCCTGACTCACCCAGGGAAAGTAGAGCTCATGAAGACACACTGAGGGAATCAGCTAAGCACATGACAGGTCTATTAGGGCTGCAGTCTACCATTATATTTCCGCCTCCAAGCCCCTGGAACAAAATCTCATGAGAGCTTATGTACAGCACAGGGCTGACATACAGGATTATCCAAACATTTCTTGAATGAATATGGTAGAGTGGCAATGAGGCTTAAAGTACCTGGAGCCTTAATTTGGAGACTCCCAGGAATAAGGGCATGACCTGGGGATAGATGGGATACTCAGGGAGTATGGGGTAGTGTACAACAATCCATAATGGAATTACAGGCCCCAGAATGAACTCAGAATGAACAAGGTCCCAAGTCCAGGCATGAGCATCTAGGGAAAGTGCTTTTGTCACCATGCTAGTTTTTTGAGGGGACTGATCATTTACGTTTCATAACAAAAATTTGGCTTTGGATAAGCTTTATTTATCAAAGAAGAACACTGTGATTTTGGAGAACAGAAAACCTTTTCCTGGTTTTGCTGTTTAGTTGGGCAGAATGTTTAGACAGACTCTCTTTTTTATAGAAGTGACTTAGCGTATTCAAATGTCTAAGTACACAGCTGTTGTGCTGCTGGAAGTGGCAAGAGCAAACAATCCAGGTAGAAATGGACAGGGAGAGATGTTTAGGTTCCCTGTTCTGTGAAGAATAACATAGGGAAATGAAAGTGAACTGAGGAGAGGAAGAGCAACAGGAGCTGAAGAAACAGCCAAGAGAATCAGGAAGAGAGATTGCAAAATCAGGCCCCACTTTAGCCCCAAGTGCATTTGCACTTGCTTCTTTCTCTGCCTCTTGGTTGTCTGAAGGTGCCAGGCATGGGTTCCCACACGGCACACCCTCGACCTCTCCTGGTCACACTCTGTCATGAGTCACAGCCTTGACTGCTATAGAAGCAGCAAAGAGCAGGCTGCGCTCTTGGGGAGGAAGACAGTGCCTGACCCAGTGTCCACTACTTCAAGAAATGGGCATAAGGTGGCAGCACTGGTAGTGTCTGCAGGTGTTGTGGAGAGAAACTTGGCCAAGGGCCAGCTGCACTTGAGCTGCTAAATCCCAGGGAGAAGATGGAAAAAGGGAACTCTGTTAAAGACCTCCTTATTAGGGTAGTTAGTAATGGGAGGAGAAAGGCTTCTCCTAGGGGAGTAGTGGCACCAAGGAGCTCCTTTGGGTAGAGTGGGTGATGAGGGTCATATTGCCTGGCACCCACACATCTGCTTGGAAGAATAACAGCCACTTATGAGGAAGGATTAAGATGAATTGGTGAACAACATGGATGGATCTTGAAAACATGGTAAGTTTTGAAAGAAGCCAATCATAAAAGATCATGTATTGTACAATTCCATTTATATGAAATGCCCAGGATTGGCATATCTATAGAGACAGAAAGTAGATTAGTGGTTGCCTAGGCCTGGGGGCTGGGGAGAATGGGGGGTGACTGCTAAAGGGTATAGGGTTTCCTTTTGGGGTGATGAAATGTTTAAAATTGATTGTGGTGATAGTTGCACAACTCTAAACAAGCTAAAAACTATTGAATTGTGCACTTTAATGGTGAATTATACATAATTATATCTCAATACATCTGTTACTAAAAAGAAAAGAAAAGAAAAGAAAAAAATAGACTGATGAACATTTCCTTAAGAACCAGAGAGGAAAGGTTATAATGTGAGTGCATTCTTACCATCCTCTCCCTCCTAGGTCATGAAATGAATGGCTTCAATGGGTGTGAAAGGCATCCCTTTTCCTGGAATCACCCATCTTTAAGACAGTGCCTCTTAAACTTTAATTTGCATACGAATCACCTGGAGATCTTGTCAAAATGCAGATTCTGTTTAAGAAGGTCTGAAGTAGGGCCTGAGATTGTGCATTTCTAAGAAGCTCCTAGGTAATCCTGAAGCTGCTAGCCCCGAATCACACTTTGAATAGAGAGGCTCTAAGAAACCCAATGAAATTATATTTATTCTTTAATTGGAATCATTATGTCAGCTCTGTACTGAAGTTAAAGTACCAATTAAATATTTTCATTTATACCTGCTCATACTTGCTAGTGGTATAATATATATGATGATTCTAATAACAGTTAATACTGGTATCTTGAAAAAGTACATTACTAACATTATGGGATTTATTATCCATTTTTATTGAAAAGCTCATTTTTTGGAATTTAGAAGAGAGCTGGATTTGAATCTTAGCTCTATCATTTATCAGTGTCATGGCCTTGGATGACTTAATCTATCTGAGCTTCAGTTTCTCCATTTATAGAATGGACATAATAATACTCAGTGGATTTTTGTTGAGTACTAGAGACTATATGGTTCACACAAAATAGTCACTCATGAGATAACTACTATTATTGTCATCAAATTTGTGTAAGATGGAAGGATCTACCCCACTTTCCTTTTCATGTCCGTATCACTCCATATTTTCTTTTAAAACTCGTAAATCTTGAAATTTTGGTTGTGTAGATGCTTCTCTAAGATTATTTTTCTTCATTTGAAGAAGGCATTGTTGTTAGAACTCTAGTAAAATCCATATGGAATAAAATTTTTTTTTGTTTTTTTGTTTGTTTGTTTTTTAAAGATTTTTATTGGGGAATTGGGGGATGGCAACAGTGCTGGGGAATTGAGGGAAGGGGAACAGGCAAGTTGCTGTCCTTTTGTTCTTCAGTCTAGTTGTGGAGGACGTTGCTTCACTGGCCCAAGTTGGCACCATCATTGTGCTCTTGGAATAAAATTTTCAATGTATAAGTACGTGCTTTCTTTTTTTAGGGGTTAATTCTGATATTAAGGGATTTAAAGTAAAAGTTCAGGGTATTCAATAAGGAATTTTGGTCTCCCTGGTTCTTAAATGTGACAATGAAATGATTTTTATTTTTGATGAGAATTTTTTCAAACTGAGTTACTTCATTTTGTTTTAGGGCCTCTGCTGTTTTCCTTTCCCTTTCCAAGTACAGCAGGCAAGTCCTAATGCCTGGCCCTCAGGGAAGCCTACAGAGCGAGCAATTTGGGAAACCCTGCTTTGGAACTGAGCTGCTCCTCAATAGCTCCCCGTGGAAGAGGGATTCCTGCTGCAAATGACATGACATCACAGGCACAGCTTGGGCTGGAGTGAGCACTGCCGCTTCCTCTTTCTGGAGGTGCTCTGACCTGGATAAGGGGTCCATGGACTATTATACTTGGGCTATTCTCCGAATGTTACAGAGATGCAAGAGGCTGCCCAGTGTGTTTGTTTCCTTTTGTTTTTATATTCTTTCAACTTTTAAGCTGACTTTATCTCCTTGGTTTTCCTGGTTTCTGGAAGAAAATGTGGCAAATACTAATTGTCACTGGCAAGTTCCTGGTATATGCAGTGTTCGTGAAATTTGTTCCTTCTTTTTTGTTGAACCATATATTTTTTTACACTTATAAATTTAACCTCTTGCCAACACCTTTCTATCACTGTGTACTTAGCATTACCAACATGAAGGCCTAAGTAGCATGGAGACTTCAGAATTTGTTTTCTTCTTTACACGTTTTTAAATGACAGAAGAGTTGAATGCTGGCAACTCGTAAATGTTTAGAGTTTAAGGTAAACATCACTCCAACTTTTTAAAATACTGGAATAGAAAACTGGTTTTGGAGATGACATTTTTTTAAAAACCTGTTTTATAGAGAATTCTGTTGAGCACAAATTTTCAAATTTGAAAAAGAAAACAAGGGATTCTACCTGTTCAGTGCAGCTTTGAATATTTAGGATTTCTTCTGTTAACAATTCTGCTTTGTGTTGCTGCTGCATGAGGTGCTCAAAAAGGCTGAACTGGAGGCACCAGCCCCTGAAAGGATCAGTCACAGGTTCATGGAGTGAGGAAGTGCTAGCTGCTGGTCGGGGACTTCCCAGGTCACTAATTTTGAAACCCTCCAAACACTGATCTAAAGATCAAATTCTCATCTTCAATAGCAAGGATCAAAAGGTTGGAAGTCTGTATTCTGTTTCCTCATCTAGCACCAGGATTCTGTGGGAGAGCTGCAGTTAAATGGACTCTAAGTCGGGCTGCTTCTTTCATTTTCTCGTCTGTCCAATTAAGGACATTATTTGATTTGGTGCATCTTAGCCATTCATTTTGGTGGACCGTTGTTTCTCTTGTTACAAAGACCCAAGACCACTCTAACCCAAGAGTCAGCAAATAGGTAGAATAAAGATCTCATAATTCCATGTAGTTGCCTTAGGAGCACTGGGTTCCAATCTATGCAGGAATCCCTGGCATGAACACTACTATGCCCAAGAGCCTGAACTTTGGGAGCAGCCAGTGTGCCATAAATTGTACCTTGTGGACATTCCTGTGCCATTTAGTTCAAGTACAATTACCCAATGTGAGAGCCTATGTGACACTGAGACCAAAAAGGAGAGAAGAGGAGGGAGCAGAAGACACGTTATCTTAATTCTCTTCTCCTCTAGGGAAAGAAAAAGATGAAATATAACCTGAGAGTAAGAGCATTAGTAATATTAATAATAATACCTTTGATAATTAGACCAGTGATCTCAAAGTACTTTCAACATCCTTTTTTTTTTTTAATTGGGGAATTGGGGGGATGGGAACAACTCTGGGGAATTGGGGGAAGGGGAACAGACAAGTTGCTGTCCTTTTTTTGTTCTTCAGTCTAGTTGTGGAGGACGTTGCTTCACTGGCCCAACTTGGCACCATCATTGGGCTCTTCCCGGGCGAGGCAGATCAGTCGCTGGCTTCTGGATGGCCGCTCACGCTGGCTGCTGGCTACACACGGTAGCCCATGGCAACCCACTGCAGCAGGGGCTACAGCCTACGCCATTGCAGGCGACTCACAGGAGCCCAGCTCCAGGTTGAGCTGTTGTTCAGCATCTTAGCTGTAGAGGGCAGTGTCACTGGCCCTCATATGTGGGATCCGAACCGGGGCCCTCTGGCGTCCCAAGCCAGTTCTTAACCAACGCGCCACTCGGCCGGCCCTCAACATCCATTATATATGTAATCACCAAAATCTCTTTAAGTTCCCATAGAGTGGGAATTATCTTGTCTTAAGTTTTTCCTTGTTTTTCTTTCCTCTTTGTTCATCAGCTTTCCCAGAAAATGAGGGATCTTGACCTAAGTGCTAGAAACTCATACATTTTGAATGAAAAAGGCCTGTACTATTTTGGAGGTATGCCTTTCCTCTTAGGTAGACATCAGCTTACAATGTACTTTATGGGCAGTACAAAGGTAGTATATATACAATGTTGTACATCACAGCAGGGTAATAATTGTCAGAGGGCCTCCCATTTATAGTAAACTGAATGGAAAGGACTGGCATCCAGAATCCAGAAGTGGAAAATTCTAGACTGGTTCAATGCATCACAGTGAAGAGATAGTTATTTGATTCATGGAGAACCTCTGCTCTATGCTTGTGAGCATACATCATCCATATGATTAGATTTTGTGAATCTATTTGAAATCTTGATCATTACAGTTTATAAATGGATATAGCTATTTGGAAATTTGACTTAGAATGAAAGTCTAGACATTTGTCTCAAATGTTGAGATGGCTTTTAAACTGTAGGCTCTTTGCCTTGAATATTAGGTAGGTCACCCTCCTTTAACTCTTGCCTTCCCTTTCCTCATTCCCCATCTCCACTCACCTCCAAGAACACCTCTAGCAGAGTTTTCATCTGTTTTTGTAGTACTCCCTCCATTCCTGGAAATTCCTTCTCCATGTTTTTGTTCTGTTTCATTTAGTTTGGAAAATGGCAGTGTAGAATATAGTTGTTATAACCCTAATCCTGGCCAACCTCTGTGATCCCTTTAAAAAATGTGTGTGTGTGTGTGTGTGTGTGTGTGTGTGTGTGTGTGAGTATGTGTGTTCTGGGTTGAAAGTATAGAAGTAAAAACCTTAAATAAAACAGAAAACAAGCACCCCTTATTATCCAGTTTCCCTCCATAGTTTTTTTTAGTTGTTTAAAAACGCTTCTCCTGTTATTCCTGTTAAATGTTTCTCATATTTTGGCATCACACACCAAAATATGATATCAGAGGTGTGTGTGTATGTGTGCACGTGTGTATGGTAGAGCTGAAGGAGAGACTAGGTCAGATAGCATAGTGTGTGCAATGGCGAAGAGCTTACTCACTAAATTAATTAATCTTCAATTAGCAGATCACTAAGGATATGAATCACTCACAGGCGGTCAAAAGGTGATGTCAGTGAACGGTTATGGCTCAGCATGACTGCTCCTGTTTTTCTATTGCATTTAGTCTCAGTGCTATTGCTACTGCAGGGCTCTCCTGTGAATTTTATTGTGGGACTTGAGAAATGTCTACTGCCAAGGATAGCATTAATAAGTATTCTGGGGGGTAGTTAAAACAAGGAACAAGGTACTTAATGAAGTTTATAAACAGGGCTTTGGAATGATCTTATTATTAGCAATAGTCATACTATTAATTTCTAGTTGAGAGAATAACATGATCACGAGATTTCTGAACCTCAGCAGAAGATCCATTTTGGTGAAAATTGGGTTGGAATAGCACATGCAGTTCAAGGATTGCTGAAGAAGGGCAGGTGCATAGGTAAGTTGCTTCATCGTGATAAGTGAATATTTAAGGTGGAGACTGCGTGCCCTTGGTCTACAATATTTGGTTAAGTTTATAAAATGGTTTCTGTCTAACCTCTCCATAATCAGTTACAAGTTGTGCTAATGATGGGTTACTAAAAATCCTCAGTAGCCAATCAGGTTGTGACCTCCTTACCTCTAAGCTTCTTTCTAGAGAATATTTTCTTTTTGAAGGCTATGTATTACCTCAGCTCTCCTATGGTTTCATCTTGGAAACACTGGATGGTAGGTCATAAAGAAACAGAGTAGGTGTGGAGTCCACTAGAATCCTTCTTTTCTAGAACACTCTGGACTTCCAACTTTAGCTAGGCTAAAGGGGAAACACAACATCAGCCAGGAACTCCAGTTTTTGCTGGACAGAGCGTCCATATTTTTAGGTAGCTGTGATTGATTGGGAAAAAAAAATACTTAAATGAGCTCTTGTTCTCACTTAAATGAGCTCAGGACTTTGTTCTGAGGTCAAAAGGGACTTCACATTA
>NW_017731488.1:2606440-2612017 GCF_001890085.2 Hipposideros armiger
GTGTGTGTGTGTGTGTGTGTGTGTGTGTGTGTGTGTGTGTGTGTGTGTGTGTGTGTGTGTATGTTTCAGCGCTGTTTTTAAATGGCTTGTTGGATAGGCTCCATGAAGTGTGTTGGATTGTTTCTTCTTTGTCTCCGGTTCTATCCCTCCACAGCAAGACTGGAGGAACACATTTGTACAGAGGCCTCCAGTAGTCTCTTTGGAGGGGTAGGCCAATAAGAATCAACCTACTGGTCCCACCCCACAGCCTGTGGTACCTTCTGAATCCAGTTTCAATGTTGTTGAATTTCAGGGCAGAAAGTGATAAATTGGAAAAGTCCCAAAACCCACTGTAATTTTTCCTGGGCGCTTTCCCTTGGTGTCATTGGGAAGTTCTGCATTTCACTAGAATGCCACACTACTAGTTCTACAGTATTCCACAGCTGACTTGTTTAGTTCACTTTTCTTCTATCTTTGAAGAAGTTATTTTCTGTTGGAATAGATGGGCTTAAATTCTATTAAAGCCAGTCAGAATGCTTTCCCTTAGGGGCCATTCACTTCCTGTCTTATGCCTAATAGGTTTCTTTGGATTTTCTTTGATTCTTACTTAAAAAGCCTGGGATGATCATACTGGAGTATTCTCTTGAGATAGCCGTGTTGCAGAGAACAGGCAGCACATTTGCTGTTTTAGCCTCCTATCCTGTTTCACACGACTGCATGCCTGCCTCCTTCCATTTTGTCAGTGCTCACACTGTGTTTATCCTTCTTTTTCCAATTCTCTTCTACAGAACTTGTGTTGGAGCAGAAGACTCCATTCCGGATCCATTCCAGAGTTGCTATGAGAAACTTACCCACTCTCTGCTTCTTTTTCCTATCTCAGTAAAATGGCAGTGTAAGAAAGCTTTATGCAATCAGGGCTGCAAGAAATACCCACCTAGAATATTTGATTTTCCTCTGATTTCCTTCTCCACCCTCAAGTTTCAAAATTTTGCCTTACAATCATCTTACATCTGTGCAAATTTTCTTGATTAATTTTAAAGACTAAAGCAAAACAAAAGCAGCCTACATTGGTTTAATATGGGAAGTCAAAGATAACAGACTTTTCCTGTTCCTGAGCAATAGCCTTCAGTATTAAGATCTGTGGCTTTATCTTTCCTTGGTAATATAGTTGGTGCTTAGCTCTCCAAATCTAAAAACAGCTTAGTGTAGTAAATACTGAATACAAAATTGTTAAGTTTCTCTTCTTTTTTTTAAATTAAAATTTATTGGGGGTGACAATGATTAGTAAAATTACATAGGTTTCAAGTGTACAATTCTGTAATATATCATCTATATATCACATTTCTCAGTTCTCCTTCCATCACCATACATTTGACTCTGCATTTCTCTTCTGATGGACTATAAGAGTGGCTTTCAAGCTTCTTTTCAAGTAGGTTTTTTCATATACTATTTTTGTATCAGTTGGTGAATATAAACCTTCAAGGAGGCTCAGCAGAAATGTACAAATTTCTGATCTACCCTGTGATATTATGAAACTCCAGTCCAGGTTTGTTTGGCTTTAAAATATTATTAGTTTTACTCTGTCTTCTCCAAAAGAATAGTCAGCAAGCTCATCAATGAGATTGGTAGATAAGGACAATGTAGGAATTTGAGTGTGAGAGAGTTGGTACCTTTTTCCTTGTGTTAGACTGACCCTGGGTGTTATGTTTTGTTTGAAATCCGCCACAAACCAGACCAGCCTGGACCTTTATTTATTTTATTTTTGATTTTAGCTTTTTGAGGAGGTGATGGTTAGGGTAATTCTTATTTTATGTTGGTAAAATTAAAAAGCAAGTTGACTGAAATGTCAACGGGTATTTCTGCAGAGCTCTTCTGGTAAAAAAAAAGTCTCATTCAGAAATTAATATTTTAAAAAATGTGTTCCTTATTATTCTGAAATGTAAATTCCTCCAAATTGTTTAAAACAATGAGATGATTGGGAAAAGCTTCATCTAGACAAGCGGTTGTTGAGCGCCCACTAAGTTTGATGCCTCTGGGGTTGCTCCTTTGAGATTCTAGTTGCTGGGCAAGCACAATTTTACCGCGAAGAGTTGTGGAGCGCCATTCAGACTCCATTCCATTTTTCTCTGTGGCGATCCAGTTCGTATCTTACAGTTCCCGTTTGGGAGCCGGTAATATAATGAATTGCCTTGACTCTCGCTTCAATCCACTTTCCTCGCTTAATATGCAGCCCAAAGTTTTGCAGCTCGCTGTCAGATGGTAGTGCTAGACTTTCACACTGCTCCCAAAGCCTCCGCTGGGGCTGTTTCTGAACACAGAGTTGCAAACTTTAAGAAACAGACAGCTCCAAAAGGAAATCCACGCCAGGCTTTGAACTCTGCTCCTGGCTTCCGTCAACTGACATAGTTGCCCTTTTGCTCAAACTCGCAGCTCCAGTTCGCACTAGAGAGAGCTCTGCTGGGTGTCAGCTCCTTTGCCACGGTGGGGACGCCTGTGGGGGCCACAACCTGGCGCTCCATCTATTCCCCGCGCCTTAGTTCAGAACCAAGGCAAATCCTCAATGGGTCCCTGGGCTTAAAACATCTTTCCCCAAAAGGAGTGGGTAAAGGAAGGAGCCAAGTTCCATCTTTTGTTTGTTGAATTTTGTATTTCGGACACTTAGGGGAAACAAATTGCGAGAGAGGAAGGACTGTCTACCCTGCAAACGTTTCCCTCTCTTTGCAAACCCACCAGGCCTCTATTCCACATTTTGCAGTTGACTGCCTGGATTTTAATAGGCTCTTCCCTTGTTCTCGAGCCGAATCCATAAAATGAGAGCACATCCTCTGCCATTTTCAGTCAGTTTGTCCTGGCAGCCCTGCCCCCTCCTTGGCTGCCGCAGCCACGAGAGTTATTGCTCGCAGAAACTCCGCCTGATCCTCCGGGCGGGAAATCCAGTCCACATTTGCCTAGTGCCGTGCGGTCGGGGATGGTGATAAGAACTCTCTTGTGAGCGAGCGAGCGAGACTTTAGTCCGGTTTCCATGTCAACGATTCAGTCCATATTTGCCATCAGGCTGTTGGTGGCAGAGGCGCTTTCGTGAGGGTACGCGCTGTCCTAGTCCTAGTTCTCTAATCTGCGCCGGGATTCCTGCGCTGCCTGGGTGTAGGGTTAAAAGGCAGGGGCCGTAGGGGAGAAAACTCCACCAAGGGGGAAGACCCACGGCCCCAAACCCAGGGCTCGCAGCTCGGGCCAGCCACGTGCCCAGCTCCGCCCCTCCCCCCTTTCCCGCTGCCATTGCCCCTAGGGAAAGCTGATGGGCCAGTTTCTAAGAAAGTTCCCCCTCAACTCGGGCGGTCCCTGGGATAATGGTGTGGGGCTCTAAAGGTAGGACTGTAAGAGGACACTGATTTGAGATTAAAAAAAAAAATAGTGGGAAAGGAGAAATCCCACATTACCTCGTCCAACCCAGGTGGATAGGTTTTTTTTTGTGCACTTTACCTTATTGCTAAATAAAAATGGTGGCTGTTTTCTAAACAGCTTGCCCACGTGTAGGAATGGATTTTGACACTCCGAATTTCACAGCCATTTGAAGAAAGGGGATGAGGGCTTCCTCTGGAGACACCCATTCTGCTTCCAGATTTTCACTGGGCTTAGGTTTCCTATTACACTCTAGCTCTGAGGAAAATGGCAGGGTAATTGCATGTAAAAAATTCCTCATTTGTGTGCAGGACTCAGGACTGTTTGCCAGCTCAGAGGCAGTTGATTAAATAGCCAGGCTCCATTTATGAGGCAGCCTATAATTTGGTTTCTAGGACCTAATGCATGGGGAGAGCTGTTGCCCCTGAGAACTGAGTGAAGTGGCACTGGCCCATTCCAGTCAGGTCCAGGCGTTTGATTCCTAGCTAGGGGGGTGGGGTGGGGGACACCACTCAGGTTGACAGGAAGGTATTGCCTTTTTAGTGTAGGATGCTCTTAGGTGTTTTTGGGGTAGGAATGAGTTCAGGTTTTTGGAATTATTCACGGTGACCAGTGGCACAGACAGAACTCCAGGGGCCTGCAGAATCTGGAAATTCTAAGGTAATGGTTCTGTGGCCAAGAAGTCTCAATTTATAAAATGTGAAGAGAGAAGAGGCCCGGGTGTCTAGTGACATGGGCCTGGGCTTCTTTTTCCTAAGGCAGCCTTGAGCCTGGTGAGGAGCTGGAATCTCCTCTGGCTTTTGTAGCCTGTCATGTCAGAGCATTCAAAGTCAGCCTGAGGAGGAAAAGGCTGCTGCTGGGGTTTGGTTGGGCCTGTAGATCTGGGGTTTTCTATGTAAGCTTCCAGCTCAATCGGCATCTCTTAGAATGTAATGGTAAAACTTGGAAGAATCTTTTCAATGGAGAATAGAAAACAAATTGGGTTGCATTCATTTTCAAAGTGACATGTCAGACTGCCCTTTTTCTCTTTTTAAGGAGAAGATGGTTTCCCTCTGTTTAGCCATTCTTCTTCTGCAATGGTTCCTTCAAACACTCACATTCCTCCATCCCTTGTAGCCTCTTCTGTGGTGTTTACAGTGTCACAGGTACTGTCTTTGGAGACGGGTTATTGGTCACTGTGGGCTAAGTTCTCTTAGGAGACAAAGATGGGGCTTGGGTTCTCCTCCTAGAAGGCTATCATATGCCCCAGAATAGCTTCATTGGTGACCATTTTAAGTCTGTGTTGAGAGGACCAGTTTTGATCTCAAACCCATTCTGATATTCTGATCCCATTGTTGGAATATGACACAACTTGACCTTTTTTTTTCTTTTCTTAAAGGCTAAGTATACAAGGACAGCTTTGGGGACTCTGCTACTTTTTGAAGCCACCCTCCTCTGTCCTCTAACTTTAAGTCATGAGGCATTCCCTTCCTTCCCCTGTCTTTCAATTCTGTAAAATGGGGATAATCTGACCTCATGCCCACAGAGCCTTGTAAGGACTGAGGGCGGGAGAGAGGGAAATGGAAAGTCTGAACAATATGTCATTATGTCATTCCATTGGGCTTGCAAAGTTTTAAAAGCAAGGCCCGCTCTCTCACTCAGCTGGGTCTTTAGAGCGTGTTTGTAAAAGGCTTTGAAGAAGTACGGTAGAGGTGCTAAGTAGCAGCCAAGAGACCAGGCCCGCTGCCAGGGGGTCAGGCCTGGGCCGAGGCGGCCGCGGTCTCGGGCTGAGGCCAACTCTGCAGACGCGAGTAAAGTTCACGCTGCCCGGCTCCCCTCGGTGCGGCCTGGAGGAGACCGACCCGGATAGGAACGGCCGGAGGAAGGCGGCGCAGGTTCCGGAAAGGCGCAAGCTCCGGGCCGGGTTTTCCCCGAAGCCTTAAGCGGCGGCGCTGCCGAGCGAAAGCAGCAGAGGGCCTGCTGCCGCCGCTGCTGGTTATCTCCCCTCCTCCTTTGTGAGGGGAAGGGAGCGAGTCCGTTCCACGGCCTGCGCCCGCTCCGCGCTCCGTTCCGGGTTTGCCAGGCGGCCGCGACGGCGCTGGGTAAAATGGCAGTGCTGAGCCTCGTGTCGGAGTGAGGGGGACTCGGAGGAGAGTGGGGCGCTCTAGCCGCTCAGTCCGGCCGCTCGCCCGCCCGCCCGCCCGCTGCCGCGCAGCAGCC
>NW_017731488.1:2612190-2679690 GCF_001890085.2 Hipposideros armiger
CCCTCGCCTCCCTCCCTCCCTCCCTCCCTCCTCCTTTCTCCGGCAGCAGAAAGCGGAGAGTCACAGCGGGGCCAGGCCCTGGGGAGCGGAGCCTCCACCGCCCCCCTCATTCCCAGGCAAGGGCTTGGGGGGAATGAGCCGGGAGAGCCGGGTCCCGAGCCTACAGAGCCGGGAGCAGCTGAGCCGCCGGCGCCTCGGCCGCCGCCGCCTCCTCCTCCTCCGCCGCCGCCAGCCCGGAGCCTGAGCCGGCGGGGCGGGGGGGAGAGGAGTGAGCGAGCGAGCGCAGCTCAGCAGCGGAGCCCCGCGAGGCCCGCCCGGGCGGGTGGGGAGGGCAGCCCGGGGGACTCGGCCCCGGGGCGGGGTGGGAGGGGGGGAGAAGACGAAGACAGGGCCGGGTCTCTCCGCGGACGAGACAGCGGGGATCATGGCCGCGCAGGTCGCCCCCGCCGCCGCCAGCAGCCTGGGCAACCCGCCGCCGCCGCCCTCGGAGCTGAAGAAAGCGGAGCAGCAGCAGCGGGAGGAGGCGGGGGGCGAGGCGGCGGCAGCGGCAGCGGTCGAGCGCGGGGAAATGAAGGCAGCCACCGGCCAGGAAAGCGAGGGCCCCGCCGTGGGGCCGCCGCAGCCGCTGGGAAAGGAGCTGCAGGACGGGGCCGAGAGCAATGGGGGTGGCGGCGGCGGGCCCGGCGCGGAGCCGGACCTGAAGAACTCGAACGGGAACGCGGGCCCTAGGCCCGCCCTGAACAATAACCTCACGGAGCCGCCCGGCGGCGGCGGCGGCGGCGGCAGCAGCAGCAGCGATGGGGTGGGGGCGCCTCCTCACTCAGCCGCGGCCGCCTTGCCGCCCCCAGCCTACGGCTTCGGGCAAACCTACGGCCGGAGCCCGTCTGCCGTCGCCGCCGCGGCGGCCGCCGTCTTCCACCAACAACATGGCGGACAACAAAGCCCTGGCCTGGCAGCGCTGCAGAGCGGCGGCGGCGGCGGGGGCCTGGAGCCCTACACGGGGCCCCAGCAGAACTCGCACGACCACGGCTTCCCTAACCACCAGTACAACTCCTACTACCCCAACCGCAGCGCCTACCCCCCGCCCCCCCAGGCCTACGCGCTGAGCTCCCCGAGAGGTGGCACTCCGGGCTCCGGCGCGGCGGCGGCCGCCGGCTCCAAGCCGCCTCCCTCCTCCAGCGCCGCCGCCTCCTCGTCGTCTTCGTCCTTCGCTCAGCAGCGCTTCGGGGCCATGGGGGGAGGCGGCCCCTCAGCGGCCGGCGGGGGAACCCCCCAGCCCACCGCCACCCCCACCCTCAACCAACTGCTCACATCGCCCAGCTCGGCCCGGGGCTACCAGGGCTACCCCGGGGGCGACTACGGCGGCGGGCCCCAGGACGGGGGCGCAGGCAAGGGCCCAGCGGACATGGCCTCGCAGTGCTGGGGGGCTGCGGCGGCAGCGGCGGCGGCGGCAGCTGCCTCGGGAGGGGCCCAACAAAGGAGCCACCACGCGCCCATGAGCCCCGGGAGCAGCGGCGGCGGGGGGCAGCCGCTCGCCCGGACCCCGCAGGTACACAGCTGAATGGGGAGGGGCCTGGGGGCGAGCGGGGTCCGGGGAGAGGGTGGCGGCTGCGGGGACTAGGCCACAGCCGTGGGCTACCCCCAGTCCGGGGCCCCCACTGCTGGGGGAGCTGCCATTGTCTGGCTCTTCTCTCTTAAAATGGCTGCCTGTCTGCCTTCCTTTCCTTCCCTCCTTCAGCCTTTGTGTGGGGCTTTCCCTGAGGTGTCTGCTCCTCTTCTCCTCCCCTGGTCCCTTTGAACTCGGGGGATCTTCAAGGGGGTGCGGGGAAGGGGCCTGGTCCGGGGTGAGGGGGTGCTGGGGGCTCAGGTTAGAGGTGCAGGCAGTGTTAGGAGCTCAGGTGTTGAGTGGACAGTTCTTTGCTCACCTGCCACTCCTCTCTGCTCCCCCTGCCTTCCTCCAGGCCGTCCCCCATCTGTGCTTTTAAGGAGGGGCCCCTTGGACTCGGGGGGACCTCGAGGGAGGGCAGGGGCCTGCTTGGGGGCAGCTAGAGGCCGGCCGCGATTCACCCAGGGCAGCCCGGGCCATCTCCTGTCTTAGTCTCCTTCGGCCCAGTGGCCTGGGCTTCTCTCTGGAAGTGCTGGTAAACAGCTGAGTGATTGGAGTAGTAAGTGCAGATTGCTTTGGTTTGGGATTTGAATTATGGAGGTAAAATCCTTCTGTCAAAGCCAGGAGACAGTTGGTCTTAGGTTGACATCCTATCTGTGATCTGATTGGCTCCCCATCTCCTGCTCTTGGCCATTTATAATTGCCTCTGATGTAATGGTACAACAATCCTGATGAGCTCATAAACTTTTACACTCTGCTTTTCTGCCAGTGATAACCCAAACCATCGCTGCCACTATCTGCCTTTTATTCCAGAGCTGAAATTGGCTGTGACCTTGAGGAGGGAGGTTTAAGCAGCAATACTGTATCAGCAGGAGCAGAGCCCCAGACAGGCTGCCCTTGTTACATTGTGCCTGAAACAAAAGAGGAGGCAGTGGCATTTTGCTTGTACCTTGGATTTATTTTGCTTGTTATGTTTTATGCAGCCTGAAATAGATTCTGTGTTGTCAGAACAGTAGCTGGGTTTTTTTCTACAATGGGCTTGCTGTTTGTTTTGTGACTTTTCTGATGGTATAAATGACTTCTTTGATGGCTCTGAAGATCCATTTGTCTTGAGTAATTTTGACCCTGTTCACTTTGTAGAATTGAAATTATCTTACTGGGTTTTTTATTGAGTGGCAAATGTGGGGTCTTTATGGGAGGGGGTAATAGGAAACTTTTTGTTGTTGTTTTTAAAAACTGGAAGCCTTCAGAGAATTTCATATTAGGTTCAAGAGTTCTGTTTTAAGGAAGGCTGGCTTATTCTTTGTTTACATGTTGAATCTTGTTAACACTCTTTTGTTAATTGAATTTTGGTAGAGCAGTTCAATTTAAAGGGAAGCTGACATCTTTCATGATCTTGAGAGGGACTTTATGCTAAAGGCTTGGTTTGTTGAAGTTTATCATTTGTTCCTGGAATATCAAAAAGACTAGTTTTCTATTTTGTCGTCATTTTAGAGCTTTAAAATAGAGGTCGACCAATTTTTCCTTTGCATTTTAAGGTATGTTCTCCCCGCCCCCCCCCCCGCCCCCCCATATTCCAAGAAAGATAGGACCTATAGTGATATTTAAGATTTGCTTAGAAATTACAACTTTTAGGTACTTTTTTATGCATTCTCTTTTATTTTGCTCTTTTTCCCTCTTCATGTTCTGTTTACAGTGCTTTGGTCAGAAATATTGGATATTTTACGGAGTCATGTACCTTTTCAAAGAGGAGGAAAAAAGCTCCAAAAGCTCCCTGCATAGTACCCCTCCCAGCAGTACTCAGTTACACCTTTGTGGTACTAGATTTTGTTCACTTATGCGGCCTTATTAGCTGTATTCCCTCCCCATCCTAGAACTGCTTTTCTACTCTTTCACTGATCGGGGAATTTTGAAAATAGTTGTGTTAGATGGCAGGTTTAGAGCTCTGTGCCTTGACTCCATGTCTTCCATGATGTACATCTGGGCAAGAAATAGGGGAATTTTTTATTGGATTTCTAGTGTCTGGAGGATAAGTTTTTTTGTCTTAGAAAACAGCATTCTCTTGTCTCTGGGTCATTCTATAGTCTACACCTCTTTCCCTTCATGCCTTCTTTTGTGGGGGGGCGGGTGAGAGATTTACCTTTCTTAAACTTAGAGCAAATAATTTGGGGTAGCAAGTCAGGCTCATTTAAAAGCGAAAATTAAGTTGAATTCTGCTGGTTTGGAGATATTCAGGCAAACGTGTTTTTTGGGGGGCAGGGGGGAATCAAACCAACTTACTGTATAGTGATTTCTGTTCTTCAGTCATTAAACAAATATTTGAGGACTTTCTATGTGCTAGGTACTGTGTGCTCTGTGCTGAGTAGATGGTAGGAAAATAGAGATACAGTCTCTATTTGGAAGCTTGTCTATGCTGCTTTGGGGTGAATTTTCTGATTTCCTTTTAACATCACCAGACCTGGCACTTCACACACTGTAGATTCCTATTGGGTTTCAGTTCAGTTGTCTGCTACCCTGAGACCCAGAGATTGAGCTGGTGAGCATACACTTGTGGAAGAGACAGTACAACTTCCAGTTTTATGGGCTGTTTCAAGTGTGTAGTCTAGATGAGGGTTGTAGGTAGGTAGAGTTTGTTCTGAATTCCTCTTTGCTATGTGAGGATAAAGTTCTTGTCAGACCATGATACCCTAGTAAGCATTTTTAAGTAATAGGGTCTTGCTCTGTCTCCTTATTTCCCTAACTCAGTCTTGGATTATGAGTATTTTGCAGAAATTTGATTGACAGCTAAGGTGGTAGTGTTCTCATTTGACTCCGTCTTTATGAAATAATGAATGAGTAGGTAAGTGTGTGTATTGTGGCTATGTCTTTTACAGAGGCTTTCTTTATCTTTCCATCAATAAGTACTGTGTCTCAAGGTGTTGAATCCTGCTACTGATGAAATACTTTTTGGTCACCTGAGCTTTTTACTTGGGATGCTTCTAGCTGTAGTACCTTGAGAGTAGTACCAGCTCATCAAAGTAAAAAATGAAATAGAATATGTAGTCCAGAATCAAGCTGGATTTGATTGTAGAAGTTTGGCTGTTAGTTCCTGCTATGGAAATATCAAATGTTATTTCCAACTACTGGGTAACAAATACAGGAATCGTGGGCTTAATGATGGGAATGCCTACTGGCAGAAACTCTGGGCTGGCTGAAATACAGGACTCTTGGAGCTCTCTCAAGTAGGAGGGACCAGGAAAACCACACTGAGATGGCACTTAGTTGTGGGGGCTTCATGTTTCTGAACTGTCCATGAGAGAACTGGGGTTGATGGGGCTTGGGGTGGTAGTGAAAGAAAAGAGAAAGCAGCTAGGACCAAGGTTGGCTTCTTTGTATTGGGCCCTGTGAGGGCTTTTTTAGGTTCCTTCCTTTGTGTATGACATAGTAACCATGACAAGTGGCACCTGCTGTAACAAGATGTCTTGGATTGCATTAAACATTCATATGTTGGATTGACTCCTATAGGGTATGATATCTACACTAGACCTTTTGCAAAGAGGTTAATGAACTTCTTAAAAGATGTGGAAATAGACTAACAAAGTAATGGTTAGAGCCCCTTCCTATCTTCCCCCCCCCTTTGTATTGATTGATTAGTTTCAAATCCCAAAGTTCTATAATAGAAGCAACTGAAGCATGCAAATATGGTTAAAATATGGCATTCAAAATAAATTGTCACTGAATAGTTTTTCCTGCCAGTGAGCTAGGATAACTTGGTCTCTGCAATGGAGTCCTGATTCCCTTGACTTTTATTTCTGGGTTTTACCTTGTTTAGATTGGTTATTATCATTACTGTTGCGCATCAAGTTGTATGTGGCACATTGGTGAGGGGTCAAGAGCACAAGACTCAGGAGGAGGCGGCTTTGGTCCCACATGCAGCTGTGAATTAAGCTGTGTGACTTTGAGCAAGTCATTTGCCTTCTCTGTTTCATTTTCTCTTCAGTAAAAAATTGGTGGACTGCATGACCATCTCTGATGCTACACATTTTTCTGTGCTTCCATCCCTGGGTCATTATGAGGGCAGCATCTTCCTGTACATTTATAGGTAGGGGTCTTGAGACCATCTTTTTAACCCTGGGCTCAAGGAACTCAAAGCTGTTTTCTTCTGAGGATTTACAAGAACAAGCTCTGAACATCTGGGTGCCATGGTGGTCTGTAGCCCTTTGCAGAAAAAGCCCTACCAGACTGTTTTGCCTTTAAATTGTTAATCTGTTTGTCATTAGTCATTCCACCTGGCTGGTGGTTTAAAAACACTAAATAGTAATTGAAAAGTTAGGCAAACTTCATTAAAGCAAGGCTTGAAAAATATTGTAGTTGCTTCAAAATCTCCAAGAGGGGATTTGGGGGATAGATTAGGGGTGGGGTGGGGAGTGGATATGCATAAATTCAACATTTAACACTGCTTTGGGAGGTGGGGTGGGATAGGAAGGTGGGAAGAGGTAGCATTAAGCTCTCTAGACTCTTTTGGTGTTTGGGCAGGTCTAGGTCTGGTTTGGGCAGTTGGTTGTAATCTGATTGCCTGAACTTGCCCTGTAAGTTTTTCTGAGAGGAGCAAAAGTTCCTGAGAGTGGAACAGGAAAAGCTAAGCGTCTCAGGGTCAGTTTCATAGGTGTATTGCCTTTTCTCATACCCTTGTTTTTTAAACTATGTGATGTGGTTTGCAAGTGGTCCTAAAAATGCTGTTCTTTCTTTTCTCTTAGCACACCTGAAGTTCCATGCTTTCTCCTCCTGTCTTAGTAGTTTAAAAGTGTAATTTAGGCATATTAGAGGTGTGCTAGAAGGAAGCTTCCCTTTATAAAAGAGGGAAGAAGGTAGAGGGAAAGGTGTTTGATAATTCTCTGCTTGACGCAGCAGCTTCTTCCCCTCTGAAGAACCAAATGTTTCAGAGCTTTGTGTAAATACTTGCTGAGCTGTCAATATGTACCCAGGAGGTTTCTGTAGTAAGATGTGAACGGCTCTATAGAATGTTTGACAGGCAAATTAATAAACAGTTTTCAAGCAAAGATAATGCTAGTCTCTTCTCATGTGGTGCAATAAAATAACACCAGAGAAAAAGACATGGGAATATGGAAGAGGGTAGTGCAGGGGGTGGTGGTGGAGAGCTCGGAGATGAAGGGAGATGATCTAAACGAATTTTGAAGTGAAAAGATGCTGCCCTTGAAGGAGAAGCTTCTGTGACCCTGGCTCCATGCTAAGTTCAGGGCATGTGGAACCTTGTTCAAAATCAATTACAATTCCAGAATGAAAACAGAAGTTTGGAAACAAGGCCCTAAGTTTCAATAGTGAGGTAAGTGTGTTCCAAAAGCTTGGTGTATGACACTTTGAGTTTTAAAACCTTGTCCTTTCAGAAAGGTTTTGTAGTTTGGTGAGATGTTTTTAGGGTTGGGTTTGCATTTTTGGAATACCGGAAAGTAGAAAAAAAGATACTGCAACTTCAGCGTTGTCTACTCTGTTCTGCTGTGGCGCTCAGGATTATAAGCCCCCTCCCAGGGGTTTACTCCTAAGTTTTTACTGGACTCCTTCTGTGCATCACTTACATGTATATTAAAATTAATACTCCTAGGTTCCTGGGTCAGTACAAAGTCCAAATGTTTGGGGACTCAGTAAATCCTGCTTGAAGGGTTGTGTGGGTAGATTCAGTCTTTGTTTTTTGTTTTTTTTTTAAGATTTGGGGAATTGGGGGAGGGGAACAGACAAGTTGCTGTCCTTTTGTTCTTCAGTCTAGTTGTGGAGGATGTTGCTTCACTGCCCCATGTTGGTATTATCATTGTGCTCTTCCCAGGTGAGGCAGATCGGTCGCCGGCTACTGGATGGCTTCTCATGGCGGCTCTTGGCAGCTCACAAAAGCTCACGCCAGCTGCCAGCCAGCCCCACTGCAGCCTACCCCATCGCAGGCGACTCAGGGCAGCCCAGCTCCAGGTCGAGCTGTTGTTCACCATCTTAGCTGTAGAGGGCGCAGCGTCACTGGCCCGCATGTGGGATCTGAACCAGGGCCCTGCTGCTCAGAGCTGGTGTCCCAAGCCAACTCTTCACCAATGCGCCACTAGTCCGGCCCCAGTCTTTGTTTTTGAAGTTGCCATTTTAGGATTAAAAACATTTTTGGGTTCCGTTAATGAAACACTTTTTTATGAAGTTATTTTGGAAGTACAGTATCTTAACCTGTCTGCCTGTATACTCTGCTTTGGTAGTCTTGCGAGATGACCAGGTTGACCTTCTCAAAGTCTCTTTTTAAACTTAATCCACTGACTTTGACACCAGTTTTCTTCGCATGAAGTGTTTTGTGACCAGAGTCCTAGCATTGTAATAGGGAATATGAATGTAATTATGACCCTGACCATAATTTTTAGATTCAGCTAACTTACCAAAGCTTATCAGCTTGTTTTGAAACAAAATACACAAATTTGGGTTGACACTGACATGGTTGCTGTGGCCTTTCGCGATATGGTGGTGGTAAGGGTATTAGAACTTCAGACTTGTTGCTGAGAGCATGATATATAGCTTAGGGAGACCTGGAGATTCAAATGGAGGCAGGAAATTGCTGTTTGTGAACATACCAATTAGATACTAAGAAGGGACTTAAAAATGAAAAGATAGAGGCAATCTTTGTTTCAGAGGAATTTAGTTTCTTGGGGAAGCATGCTTATGTGCATGCGTCTGGAAAACTTATAAAGCAAGGTTTTATAAATGGATAGAGACCAACCTATGGGCTGAAGGAATATGAGAATAAGGAACAGAGTTAGACACGTTACCTTGGGACAGCTTTTCAGAGGCAGTGATTTGTGAAGCTAAATGTGCAAGAAGGGGAAAGTTAAAATATTAATTTAATTTGCTTTTTCATAATGCTGCTCTGAGTTCTATGGGCTTTATAGAATCCAGATTATACATCCATCCACAGACCAGTAGTTGTCTCATTCCAGTGACTTTGAGACTGGACTATAACCATAAAATTCCATGAAAGAGAGTGGTTCCAGGATCTTAGTGGTTATGTGGGGCCTTTAGTACAATCTGCCAAGTTCTCGGCCACTTCAGGGGCTCTTTTGTAGTAATTTTGGGTTTGGAAGGTCATGTCACCTTTAGAGTTGTGTGCCCTGGACAACTCTGCAGTGGTGGTTGTTCAGCTTTGGTTGGAGAGCCTGGGTTTTTTGTTTGTTTGTTTGTTTTGCCGAGTTGACCTTTCTTAAAACAAGAGGCATGAGGTACCTGTCAGGACTCTTGGGTTGCTGTTATTTCTGAAGAGCTGGGAGCTGAGCTCAAGCTGAGTTGCTTGTATCAGGCCTTACATTGAGTGTTAATGGGTGGGTAAGCCTGCACTTCTGCAGTTTGCCCATCTGTTCACAGAAATAGCCTTTAATATTGTTTTTGATTAGGTTGGCTGTGGCCACAAAGCTCATAAATGCTGCAAATATTTGCTTATTTCTTATGGGAGTCTCTGACATGTAGTGATTTGGGTTTCTCTTTACCTGCTGGTCCATGTGAGATTGGACCACACATGATTTCTGGTACTTTTCAAGGGCTGTAAGTGGATGCTTTAACAGCTGGAGATGCATGGAATGTCCAGTGCCAGGCTACTACAGTGCTTCCACCTGGAGAGAAGGATGGGTTACCCTGTTCCAGTATAGAATATGGAGTGTTGACTACAGATTTCAGGTTAGAAATATCTTCCAACTTCTTTTGTCTTGACATTCTGGCATTTTGCAAAAGCAAGTTACCGGTAACTCAGCATTGGGCACAATGGTTCATCTGCCATGGACAGCAGGTATATAGCGGCTTTGAGATAAACTCCTTAGTCAATCCCAGGTTTTAGAGGAATCCATGTTAGGGTGAATGTTGACTTTACAGCCTTGACTGCTCTTCCCTGCAATCACTTTTCCCCCTATTTAAATGGATGGAATAGTTTTTATTGAATGTGAAGGGACATCTGAGTGAACTTTTATTTGCTTTTCTTAGTCATTTGTGCATACTAGAAGATGGTCTTGGGACAGGTTGAATCTTTATTTCCCAGTGGCTTCTGCATTTTCTAAGGGTGTACTGCAATGGGAAGAAGTCTGATGCCAAGAATGCATTCCAACATGCTGCAGAGTAGGACATTTGATCCCTAAAATGTTGACTTAGTGTTGGTTATGGTACATATTAGAAATCACCCAGTAATCCAGGACAGATTTTTGTCGCCCTCCTGGAAGTTAATGTTGATATGAAATACTAAAGGGCTTTGGGCACTGGGGCTATGTGCTCTGCTGGCCAAGAGTGCTGCTTGAAATTGCCACCCATATGAAGAGGAAATGTGCCATGTGCTTTTTTTCTCTTGCATTTGGGCTTCCTTATGGCTTCGTCGTTGCTTCTGGGCTCCCAAGTCTGCAGTGTTAGATATTAGACTTTCTCCTCTCTTGGCACAGGCACATTCATGATTTTCTGTGGCTCATCACTAGCAGCCAAGATTTTTGTATGCTTTTCCCTCTTAAACTTGTTAGCTTTCAGCTTGCTTATTTATAGACAGCTCTGTTAAAAGGAACTCCCCCCTCAAGATCTAGCATGAGCATGACGGCAGCAGGGGATTTTAGGGGTTGATGTGATATCATTTAAAAATGCATTTGCTGTGTGCTTGGTGCTTTTTATTTTGCCTCCTGTTTTCTTTGAGGTAGGTCATAACTTGCTTGCCGGGCATGAGTGCTTCTGGGTCCAGCTGTTTACTCTCAACTGATTTGTGCCTGGTGTACTTTGACTTTTAGGAAGAGTGTGAGTTCAGCCTCGTGGTGGATGATTAAAGGCTACATGGTTCTGGGTGCTTCCTTTTGGAGGAAACAGACATGTCTTTGGGCTCTTCTTGCCCAGTGATTTCCCCTCTCTCTTGGGTATACCTGATTATGGCTTTCTGTTGTCCTTAGAGAACAAGTCATCTGAGCAAGAATGCTGGGAATTAGTTGCTGTTTCTCACTATGTCTTCTCTGGCAAATACAGATGGCTTTCTCGCTTGCCCTTTGGGCAGTTTTCAGTTCTGGTCCTAAGGTGGTGGAGTTCATGAGTTGGTCCAGCATTAGTTTAGGAGTGTGAAACTCTTGATAATTCAGATTTGGATAAACCTGCCTTTCATCTCCAGACTTCTAATTTTTTACCTGGTTAGGAATCTGGGCTGCTACAGATAACTATTTTATAAAGAATTTGGGGAACAATTCTCATAGGTAGTTTATCCACAGCTTTGTCCTGGGTCAGGGATAGGCTAAGAAATTTGCCCTAGGGCAAATAGCTAGTAAAAGGAGGTAGAGTTTGGATTTGAATCAAGGTTTGTGTGATTCTCTCCAGAACTATAACACTATAAACTACAAAAATTGCTGCTCTAGAATAAATTATTCGAGCACTAAGTCTTATTGGGACATTATTTTTGCAATAGCCTGGAACTCTTAAATGGGGTGAAAGACTGAAAAGCCTTCAATTACAGTTTGACATTATGCCTAGATTTTTGTCCCATACGTCTCTTCCATTTAGGATTTTATTTAGGTTTCTGATGAATGGCCATGTGATCCCAGTGGTGAGAATTGGCAGCATTTGGTCCTCAGCTCCTTTCTTGGGAGGGCTCTTGGGGAGAGAGGCTGGGAGTGAGATTCAGGCTCAAAGATAGAGTCATTTGCTTTGATCTAAGCAAGAGTAACTTGCTTTATGAAAATATTTGTAGAGTGATTTTACTTTCTATAACTTGGAGCACTCACTGGGGAGCCCGGGATTATTGTCTTAATTTTCCAGTTGGGGAAAGTGAAAACATAAAAGTTGAGTGCCACACACAAAGTTTCATAGCACAGTCAGCTCTAAAACTGAGGTTTAAAGTTCCCTTAGGCTGTGTGACTTTAGTCAAGTCATTTAACTTTTCTGAATCTGTAGCCTCAATTATATGAGGAAAAATACCTACGTTGTATGCTGTGGTAAATATTAAATAAGATATGTGAAAGTACTGTTATTAAATAAAATTCAAACATGACTCCTGGTTGGTAGAGGCCCCTGCTTGAGAGGGAGTAGAACTGAGTGGTTACAGACAGTATTGGTCTCCACTAAATTAAAAGCCATAGTTTTTAGCTACCTCTGAGTTATATTAATGTTCTCATTTGAGAGCTAGATTAGTACAGTGATTCTCAATGTGGTCCCTAACCATCAGCATTACCTGGGTCCTGTATAGAAATTTAAATACTCAGTCAGACCTATTGAATTCAAAACCCTGGCTCAGTGTTTGAATAAGCCCTCTAGGTCTTTGTGATGCAAGCTCAAGTTTGAGAACTACTGGATTTATGCTCAACTGGGCTACAGAGTATATCCGAATTCCCTGAGGCGCTTCTTCCAAATTACACCATAGGCTAATGTTTCAAATGTATCTGCCCCTCCCATGATGTCAAAGTGTAATCGGATGGAGAAAAGGTTAAAAGTGCTTGAGGTTGGGGGAGAAGAAAGAAAATACTTATGAGGTGGATCTCCTACTACACAATAATTAAATACTCTAGTGACAAAACAAGTCTGTTTATTTGTAGGACTTGGGGACTTGCTGCCTTTCATTCTTCTTTCTCTTATCTCTTTAGTGACACAGCATGAGGATAATCTGAATCTGTGGTTTTGGTTGTTTGGAAGGTGGAAAAGATCATTTTAGGATGGTAACCTATGGTGTTCTCCAAGTATGACCAGTTGATTAAACTACCTAAGGAAGTGAGTCTTGAAAATGCTACTTGACGGCCAGTATTGGAGCATTAAATAAATATCAAAATGTCCCTTCTGCTCATGATGGCCAGCTGATCTGAGAACAGGGCCTTTGGTGACCTGGTGATCTCTCAGTAGGCTTCTCTCACCCCCTGCATCCCAGTGGCCACTCTTGAGTTTTGTTGTGATTCCTTTCTTTGTGTCCCTTGTGAAGTCCTAGCAAATAAATCCTCTAAATAGGCTCCTGACAAGTCGTCCCATCTCTGAAGTAGATGAGGTCTCTCTGAGGAGTGAACATTTGAGCCAAGACCTGTCCCCGTTGTATGACTTAAATGAGAATTGTGTTTGACACAGAAATGGAAGTTACAGAGATGGTCGTAGTAAACATTAACAATGCAGAGACCAGTGAGAGAACCAATGTTCTAGTTCACCTGGGCTTTCTGAAAACCCAGTGTAGTTTCTGTATCCTTCCCATTAAAAACAAGTTTCCTTGTACCAGAACTCTTTTTCCTCCTGCCTGAGAAATGAAGCTGTTGTGATCACTGTGATCTGACTACGATGGAGACAGAAGCTTCCAGGAGGCAGTATGCTGACACTTTCATCTGTGATTTTGATATTTGTATGGATAGGCAAGTGCTTTAGTAGGGATTCTTTTGTTCTTTGTGTGTGTTTTGTGTGTTTTAAACTCACTTTATCATCCTTCTGACTTTTACCTTTATTTTTCCTATTCTTGTTTTTTTTTTTTCCCTTTCCTTGTTCATTCTCTTTTGGCATCTAACTTTAGTAGAATTGCAAAGAACATGGAGACCTCAGTAACTTTACCACACCACAGCTGGTAAAATGCCTCCTTTCAGGACTGGAGACACAATTTATACCACTTTCAGATCCATATCATTCAGTGAAGATTCCTGGTATCTGCTTACCTCTGTTGGAATGGCCTGGCTAACTCCTGGCATAAAGTGCCTTTCTCTAATTAACTAATAACCAGAAGTTTCCTAATGAGCCCTATCTCTATCCTTTTCTGCTTTGTTGTCTTTGGTGTGGAGACTGTTGGCTTAGCTCTCTTCTTAATCTGTTTTTAGGGCTCTTTTGGCCTGGGGCAGATTTGTAACATTCTTGTTTTTCTTTCTAGTCTGTGATTTGAATCCTTTGCTTTCCCAGTGCAGCTTTGAATTGGCTTCTTTAAAACCCTACAGAAAACCTCAAGTGACCAATATGTGGTCGCATTATAGTATTTTGGGTTAAAATAAAGTGAGATTGAGATAGCTGGGTGCCCCCCCCACACACACACACAGACATTCACCAAAGGGAAATTCTGTGTGCCTTTGAGTAAGACAATCTCAAAAGAGTGTGTGAGCCAAAACAGACTTGTGGGCTGGGAGTGGGGGGAGAGAGACATTTTAGCTAGATTTCCATAGCTTAGCATGCCAAGTATCCATCCCAATTTCATTATACTGGCCAGAGATAGCAAATAAAGACGAGAGACAAATAAGTTTCAGAAAAGACAGCTGGTAACTTGGGTCTGGTCCCATGTGTTTCTGGTATAAATGATGATGAAGCCAGGGTCTCCTGCACATTTGTGTGGACAGTGTTGTAGAGGAGGTTGATACCAATATACTTTTGGAGCTTTGAAAAGAACTGGAAAATTTACAGGACTCTGGCTTTTCATTCAGGGAATTGCTGGCTTTTAAGAAGCCTGAGGATTTGGAGGCACCTGTATAGTCTTTAGAAGGTTGGCTGTGCCCTGAGCCATTCTTTAACTTAAATGTGCCTGCTATAGTTCAGAGTGGACTTAGGGGGACCAGGTGAAAGATTGGCATTTTTGTAAAGGGGTCCAAGGCAGTCTTAGGAATTAATGAAATAAACACAGTGGCATTGCTGCTGCTTCTGAGTGTCTTTATCAAAAGACCTGACTTGATTGGATTGATGACAATCAATGAAAGCACTATAAATGGAATCCCTGACTGCATGTAAATCAAGTTCCTACAGTTCAGTGATGTGTCACAGATACCTTTTTTAGTATAGAAGGAAAAACTGGCAGGACATAGAACTGTGCACTTAGAGAAATTTAGGATCTTCTTATAACCCCTGCAAGACCAGTCCAGGTTTGGACTTAACAGATGAAATAAAAGGAATAGGCAAAATGAGAGTTTTTTTAAGGAGAAAATAAATGAGGCCTTAAAGTTTTATGATTTAGGAGCAGGTTTCTTTTGCCTTGCCTTTTTTGTTTGTTTTTGAGCAGTATCTGCAAAGCAGTTTAATAGGGAAGAGGGAGGAGTATTTTAGAAACTAGGTCAGAAGAAGTAGGTGTGATTTGGAAGTGTCTCTATTAAAAAGTTGGTATGCACCCTCCTGGGTGATGCTCTGTAAGGTTACATGACCCTTGCTTTTATATGTATTCCTTAAGTGTATTTTATCACTTAACAATGAATGGCAAATAAGCAGGACAGAAAATGTCTTAAAAAACTGCCCCGCTCAGTTGGGTTTGTAATCCATCCGCACTAAGGTCCTTTCCCTAGTTGAAGCACCAAAGGATGGTTTATGGGAGGAAGTACCTTTTTCTGGTGTCAACCTGTACCACCTCATGTGGGTAACAAGATCTGTACGTTATTGAGCTTTTAATTATTGAGCATGTACTGGATGCAGTATACCAACCTACCTTTCTTGCATACCATCAAGATTTCCTAGACTCTGATCACATTCCTATTTCTTGAGAATATTCAGGATAAGAACTTTTTGAAATTCACTTAATTGCCCAGTCCTTTTGCGGATATGTTGTCTAAAGCATACACTACTTGGGACTTGCCAGTACGGCAATACTTCTTTTTGAAAAACCTGTGAGTCCCTATCATGTGTCAGTTGCTTACAGTAATGCAGTAAATACTTACTGAGCTTCTACAGTGTGTTAGGCACTGTGTTGTGAACATACGATTCATAATTCCTGCCGCTCATGGAATACTTTCTAGTGGGGAAAGATTTAAGTAAATAATCACAAATAAGTATGTAATTATAATTCTATAAATACACTGGAGAAGTACTACCTTCATTAAATTATCTTACAACTTTTTTTTTTTTTTAGATTTTTGTTGGGGAATTGGGGGATGGGGAACAGACAAGTTGCTGCCCTTTTGTTCTTCAGTCTAGTTGTAGAGGACGTTGCTTCACTGGCCCAAGTTGGCACCATCATTGCGCTCGTCCCGGGTGAGGCAGATCAGTCACTGGCTTCTGGACGGCTGCTGGCCGCTCACGCTGGCTGCTGGCTACACACGGTAGCCCATGGCAACCCGCTGCAGCCTACGCCATCGCCGGCAACTCACGGCAGCCCAGCTCCAGGTCGAGCTGTTGTTCAGCATGTTAGCTGTAGAGGGCAGTGTCACTGGCCCTCATATGTGGGATCCGAACCGGGGCCCTCTGGAGTCCCAAGCCAGCTCTTCACTAACGTGCCACTCGGCCGGCCCACCAACTATTTTTTAAAGTAAATTTTTATGTATGATTACCTTGGCTAGTGGATAGTTTTGTACTCTTAGGCTCTTGGGATGGGTGCTGGTCGCTTTTTTCCCTTAACTGCTCAGGGTCAAATGTTACAGGAAATTCTCCATCTGAGATTGGACTTGAGTCCGTTAACCTCTAGTGGATTCTAATGGGCTAGAGGCCATTGTTTCTTAGCGAGGCTCTTTGTGTGGAGGTACATTGCAGGACATTTTGCATTCTGCTTCTCAGGCAAGAAATGCCAGTAACATCACAGTTGCTGTGATGGCCAAAAGAGGTGCTTTCATACATTATTTTAAATACTTCTCAGGAGTTAGTATTGCCCTGGGTGAAAATTATTGGGTTACAGTGTCAGGATTCTTGGAAGGAGCTATTGAACAGATTCCTTTGGGAGAACAGACTGAAAGTAGGTGGAGCTTGAAAATTGGACTGGTCAATCCTTTTGGTGCCTCATGTGTTGTGTTCTTGGTTTGTTTTTGTTTTTGTTTTTAAAGATATTTATTGGGGAATTGGGGGATGGGAACAGCGCTGGGGAATTGAGAGAAGGGGAACAGACAAGTTGCTTTCCTTTTGTTCTTCAGTCTAGTTGTGGAGGGCGTTGCTTCACTGGCCCAAGTTGGCACCATCATTACGCTTTTCCCGGGCGAGGCAGATCAGTCGCCGGCTTCTGGACGGCCGCTCACTACGGCTGCTGGCCGCTCACGCTGGCTGCTGGCCGCTCACGCTGGCTGCTGGCTACACACAGTAGCCCATGGCAACCCACTGCCACAGGGACTGCAGCCTACGCCGTCGCCGGCGACTCATGGCATCCCAGCTCCAGGTCGAGCTGTTGTTCACCATCTTAGCTGTAGAGGGCGCAGCATCACTGGCCTTCATGTGGCATCCGAACCGGGGCCCTGCTGCTCAGAGCTGGCGTCCCAAGCCAACTCTTAACCAACGCGCCACTCGGCTGGCCCTGTTTGTTTTTTAAGATTTTATTGAGGAGTTGCGGGAGGGGAACAGACAAATTGCTGTCCTTTTGTTCTTCAGTCTAGTTGTGGAGGACGTTGCTTCACTGGCTCATGTTGGTATTATCATTGTGCTCTTCCTGGGTGAGGCAGTCGCTCACCAACCATTGGACAGCAGCTCACGGCAGCTCACGCCAGCTGCCAGCCCCCTCATGTTGGCTGCCAGCCACTCACAGTAGCTCATGGCAGCCCACTGCAGCAGAGGCTGCAGCTTATGCCATTGTTGGCGACTCCTGGCAGCCCAGCTCCAGGTCGAGCTGTTGTTCACCATCTTAGCTGTAGAGGGCGCAGCATCACTGGCCTTCATGTGGCATCCGAACCGGGGCCCTGCTGCTCAGAGCTGGCGTCCCAAGCCAACTCTTAACCAACGCGCCACTCGGCCGGCCCTGTTCTTGTTTTTTAAGTAGGTATTTTGAAACTGCTTTCAATCCCATTCTGCTTTTTCTCCTATTGAGGGTGGAGTGTAGAATGTAATGTCTATTACGAACTGGTACTATAAAAAGCATTTCACGTACTAATTATTTGAAGTATCTCATATCTTTGTTAGGAAGTTTTTAAATTCCCATTTTACAGATGGTTCTTGTGCTAAGGGATGAAGTCACTCAAAGGAGTGTCAAAAACAAAGCCTATGCTTTTTTCCTTTTCTTAAAAGCATAGCCTTATTTGATTGCTGGTTAACTTGTAGTTTACCACTCTGGATTTCTGGTATTGAGTATATGGGACCAGACCTTAACTATTATTCTGGTTTCTGAGTTTTATTGCTAGGAATTTGGGACTTGTGTAGGATGAGACACTAGCTAACATTTTGGGTGATGGAAGATACAGCAGTCAGACACATACAGACACATACCTACTTCCTAGAGCTTATATATTCAAGTCTAGGATATAGACATTAAACAAGATAAATAAATAAACTATATAGTATGCTAGTGATACATGCTCAGGAGAAAAAGTTAATTAGGGACCAGGTATAAGAAGTGTGCAGGATTGAAATTTTAGATGGGTTCACCAGGGAAGGCCAAATTGAAGTGATGCTTGATATGAAAGAGGGAGCTATACTGGTATCTGGGAGGGGAATAAGAAAGAGTATTCCAGGTGGAAGGATCAGTGAATACAAAGGTTCTGAGGCCGGAGCATGTCCAGTTGGTTTGAGGAAACAGTGTTTTGTATTAACACATTTCATTCAACCCTGAGGGTGGTCTACTATTATCTCTATTCTGTTGATGTGGAAACTAAGGGACAGAGAAGTTGAAGGCATTGTGGGGGCAGAGCCCTTAACCCTTGCCTGGGACTGGCCATGTAGAATCAAAGCATTTCCTCTCAGCACGGAAGAGGTTAGGAATTCCAAGACCTCTAGAATTTCACTTTCTCTTCCACAGTCTCTTTTCCCTTTCTACTTTTAAATTTTTACACACAATTCTCTTCCTCTCCAGAGCATTATATTCTAGTCTAGGATACAGACAATGAACAAGATAAGTAAGTAAAGCATACCTAGTGTGTTAGTGACACGTGCTCAGGTGAACAAGAAAATCAGGGACTGGGTGTGTATAGGAATTTGGGAAAGCTTGGCTTTGAGAATGCTGCTTATTCGGGAATCTGGGAATCTGAGGTGCTGGAGATGGGAGGAGCTTTGGAGGGAGGCCATGTAGCCCAAATGCTCCCAGACTGGACATGCGAATCGCCTGAGGAGATTCCTGGCCCCATCCCAGAGCTGCTGATTCCGAATCTGGAGGGCAGGGTTCGATTGTGCAGCTGACAACGTTAAGGTAAAGCCTGGTTAGTGCCTTGCGTGATGCTCCGCGAAGTTGCAGATAACTGGAATCAGAACCCAGGTGCTCTCTCAGTCTAGCACTCTTTTCACCATGTTGTACTGCTGCCTTACTCTTGAGATTAAAAAGTTGTAAAGAAGGGATGTTTAATTTTATCAAGTGGTTTTTCAGTTCCTGTTGAATCATCTTCTTGGGGCATTACTGTTTTTAATAACCCTGGGTTTTAAGCAGTACCTGAAGAGGAATTCTTTCTTTAGTTGTGTGATTTCCTTACAAGCTTTTGTACTTTGTTGGAAATTGGGAGATACTAGTTAGTTAAGTTTGGTCTTCTGAAAAAGCTATCTTCATCATTTTTGGAAGAGCATTTTCTCTGTTGAAAGGTGGCTAATGAGAGTGCTCTGGATGAGGAGAAGGAATTTATCATTTGTTGGGGAATTCATTAGTTTGGTGCTCTAGCTGTATTCGAAGGGCCCTTTCTGGGACCAAAGATGAAATAAAGAAATAACAGCCACCTGGTTGTGGTTTTTCTAGCATGCCTCTTGGGTGGACAGCTGTGAGGTGGTTAGTACAGTTGGCTCCCATAATCTGAGTTTTGCTAGATGATTCAGTGACTCTTCCTCCTTTGGTCTCTTCTACCCTTAGTGAGTTTTTCTCAGATCTTCTGGTCTGGAAAGATAGAGCACAGCAGCCTAAATAACTCAGCCTGGGAGAGAGCCAGGCCTCTTGTCTTGCTCTCTATTACTTCAGAGACAGTACGGGTTGGAAGGTCCTAAGTCTAATGTCTTGTTGCAGTCCCTCCAAGGAGTTTGGTCAGGCTGGTGCTTTGGTTGATGTCTTCGAAATGGATGGGCTCTTACCAAGTCTCTAAAAAGGAATGTGCTGATCTTGTAGAATTGTTTCTGTAAGCAGAATGGGGTAGATAAAACTTTTCATTGACTTTGAATTTTTTATTTATATTTAACTTGGACACTTATGGAACTTTGAAAGAATTGGGGGGGAAAAACCCCAAAACCTGTCTCTTTTGCGTGGTAATTGCAAACTTGTTGGTAATCTCTCACCATAAGCAGATGACCAATTTGTTTAGAACTTGAATGAACTAGAACTAGAATGAATCATTTTCCATCTTTCGTGAAGTAGAAAACTGGGCTTTAATTCTCAGGTTATGAATGATAAGAATCATAGGCTAGGGGTGGCCAGTCAGCTCAGGTGGTTGGAGCACAGTGCTCATAACACCAAGATTGCTGGTTCGATCCCCACATGGGCCACTGAGCTGCGCCCTCCACAACTAGATTGAAGACAACTACTTGACTTGGAGCTGATGGGTCCTGGAGAAAAACACACTGTTCCCCAATAAACTCCTGTTAAAAAAAAAAATCATAGGCTTTGATTTCCTGGGTCAGGTGTTGGTATATCTGATGAGACATTTTTATTTTAATATCAATTTAACTTCAGAAAATCTTTAATGATGTCTTTGGTGAGGACAAATAGGAGGCTAGGAATCTGTTATTGTCCTGGGTGGGGAAACATGACTGTTTAACAAAGGGAAAGGAGTCTCCTTGTTTTAGGAGGCAGGGTCTGGGGATAGAACTACACAAGCAGGTTTCTGGGTAATTTCTCCTCAGTTGGGGTAGGAGGAGCCCTTGACCAGTCTTCAAAGCCATGAAGTGCAGGAGGAGTGAGGGTCCAAAGGGTGGTTTTTCTGGAAGTCTGCTGTCCATTTAAGATGTGAGTGGGGCCACGTGGAGCTTGCACGTTGGTTGGGAGAGGCCTTAACTTTTATATTTGTCCCTGCCTGGAATGCTTCTCAACAGGGGAGGGTCCGGTACGGGAACTGGATCAACAGCTGCCGCCTGTCCCTGTAATCACAGGAAGCTGAGGCCTGGTGCCTTTGTATGGGAGCTCTGCAGCCAGACAATAGTTTGTGCTGGCGGGGCCATGTGGCGAGTCACGTGACCTGGGGCTGTTTTCTTGCCGGGGTCCTTACCCATCTGTTCTCTCGGCTCTTTCTGGGTTATCAGGCGCCAGTCCAAGTCCTCCCAGGCAGCCAGCTTCATGGCCAGAGATTAGGAGCACTAACCTTCCTGGCAGGGGCGGTGTGGCTTCGCGTTTATGCAGATTAGCCATGTGTTTCTCACTTCAAGGCGTTCTACAGGAAAAGCCTTTTCCTGTGTTTGGCTCTCAGTGGGCGGTTCCCAGCTTACTGTACTGGGACTCAGCAAGCAGCAGGCGTGCACGAGAGGGATCACAGTACACTGGCCCCCTCCCATTCCACCTCCAGTGCTACGTCACCACAACACAACCGCTCGCGCTCTCATACTGTTGGTGTCATTCATTCGGTGCCAAGATTGCTTTAAAAAATTCCCTTGGCCCCAGTTCAAACAGGAGTACAGCTGGGATGTGTTAGATTTTAGGCAGTCTGCCCTCAATTTGAGATGAGTTATAAATAGCAGTGCCGACTTCCTTAACTACCGCTCTCTGAGGTAAAATGCAGGTTAATTACTGTGGGAATCAATTAGGGGGTTCTTTCAGTTAAAGAGCCAGGGATGCTTTTTTTTTAATTGTTATTATTAAAAGTCATACAACAAATCTGGCCAGGAATAAATTGAAAGCACAAGGATTAAGGAGTAATATGTAAATGTCCAAAATCCAAGATTATGGTTCTAGGTTTATACTGGCTCCAACTAGTTGGCATTTAGGGTGACAGAACAAGTGGTAGTCAAAACTTTCTAATGGACACCTTTTCCAGCCCTGGCCAATCCCTCTTGACTCATGTTCTTGCCAGTCCAAATCTGGCTCCTTAGAGTTGCTGCCTGGTCACTTCCTTTCTCCATCTTAGGTTTGAGACTGAAGCTTGGAGCTTTCCTTTGTTGGACTTGGATTTCAAGAAAATTAAGAAGTTTCTCTTTCCTGATAGACTATCACATGGTGTGGTGCATTTTGGTGAAAGTATCTTTCTGGGATGTTTGAGTTCCTGATTCTTTCTTCTGGGCTCTCTTCAATTAATCAGTCATGGTCAGAGGTTGGAGAATTTGAAGTTCAGTCTTTATACCTCAGCAACCCCTGAGGGTCGTTATGGCTTTCCTTGGTGCAGTAAGAAGCTGTAAGGGGTTCCATTAGCCCACTGGTCTGGAGGGCCTTGCAATTCCATGTGCTTGAAGCAGGAGAACTCAATGCAAGTGGTTAGTCTGCAAGCTGTTTGTTCTGAATATATTCAGAGGGACCAGCATGCTAAGGCATCCTTGCCTTTGATGCCCCCAAACTGCATCTTTTGATGCATTTCATTTGGCAGGCAGTTTGTAACATGGCCAGTGATCTGGAATGAGATAAGTGGTGGATGGAGATGGGGCCTTTTCTTATGGCTCTTTTCCCCTTTTTTTATTTTTATTTTTTATGAATGCAGGAGAGTATATAGCAGGGGGCCCCACTTCCCTGATCAAGGGGGCAGCATTTTCCTCTCAATTATGTGTCTTTATGGCAGAGCCTTTGCTTTTGAAGTATAATCACAGTAATCTACTCCTGTGGTTTCCCATTGAAAGGATTTCCTTTCCGTCTTTCCCAGAGAGGAATCTCTGGCTTTTTGCAGCCAGGGTTTGGTGTTTCCCATCGTTGCCTTTTCCTTGGTGCCTGCAGACTGCTGATGATACTGGTTTTTCTGGCTTGTGTATAGAGGGATTTTTCTGGTCTGAAGTTGCTGCTTTCAAATAAACTGATTAGTGAAGATTTAAGGCCCCTTCTCTGTTACCAGAGATTGGAAGATGGCATTTTATCTATAACTGCAAATCACAAATCTTTCACAATGGTTTTAAATGTCAGAAGTGTGAGTTAGGTCCCTGCCCACCTCCCTTTCTGATATGAGCAGATGTTTAACTTTGACATGAGAACAGAGTAATCAGATTGTTGGAGCCGAATGTATTTCAGTTTGCTAAGTTACATATTCTGTTGATTAAAACCCTTTGATAAAGGGAGGGGTGTCAGCAATCTGATGTCCAGGAAAAGGAAATGTCTTAGTTTTACTTTTAGAGTAAGAATTTCTTTGACTTGTGTTTATTTTTGGTCTGCAAAGATTTCCTAAAGTTGACGGAGGAATCATTGAACCCTTTATTAACTAGCCCCCATGTAAGTAGCTGTCCTTTACTGGGAGTGCAGGTCACCTGCTGTGTGAGAGGAAAAGGTAAGGTAACTTGCCTTTAGCCTTTATAGTCTTTTGTTTTTAAGCAGGGTGTTTGGGGGTGCCTGTACAGTTTGAAGACCTTGGGTATAGGTTGGCACATAAGATTCTTCTCAAAAGTGTGCTTGTTCTCCCTTGGCTGTTCCACCCTCTCCTCTTCTCTTTCAGTTCAATTCACTTGTTTTTTTGCCCTCAAAGTCATAACCTGGTTTAGGGTGTGCTCCCTGGCCCTGTGTTAGAACGTTTGATCTGGGCTTGTGTGTGTGTGTGTCTGTGTGTCTGTGTGTGTGTGTAAGTGTAACTGAAATGTTATTTTAATGTATTTCATATGGAATTACAGGAAACCCCCTTTACTCCTATTTCAATATGCTTTAACCTCAATAGTTGCCAAAATATTTATGCTACAACAAATTCTTCTTTCTTTTTTTTTTTTTTTTTTTTTAAGATTTTATTGGGGAGTTGGGGGAGAGCAACAGCATTGAGGAATCGGGGAAGGAGAACAGACAAGTTGCTGTCCTTTTTGTTCTTCAGTCTAGTTGTGGAGGATGTCGCTTCACTGGCCCATGTTGGTATTATCATTGCGCTCTTCCCAGGTGAGGCAGTTGCTCGCCAGCCATTATGACGGCAGCTCACGAAAGCGCACACCGGCTGCTGGCCAGCCCCACTGCAGCCTATGCCGTCACCGGCGACTCAGGCAGCCCAGCTCCAGGTGGAGCTATTGTTCATCATCTTAGCTGTACAGGGCGCAGCGTCACTGGCCCACATGTGGGATCTGAACCGGGGCCCTGCTGCTCACAGCTGGCGTCCCAAGCCAACTCTTCACCAGCGCACCACTCAGCCAGCCCAACAAATTCTTTTGTAGTCTAATTCCTGTATTTCACAATAATGACTATATAAGTTTTTTTTTAATTTAAAAAATTTTAAATTATAGTTGACATTCAGTAATATTTTATATTAGTTTCGGGTGTGCAGCATAGTGGTTAGACATTTATATAATTTACGAAATGATCTGCCTGATTAGTGCCCGCCTGGCACTATACATAGTTATTACAATATTGTTGACTATATTCCCTATGCTGCAGTGATCTGGGCTTTCTCCGCATAGTATCCCCTGCCTACTTCTTGCAGTATGGCAACCTGACATGTTCAAGTTACTAAGCCCTAGCTCTGTACTGGGGGTCTTTGGGAGGGGGGACTTGGAAAATAAAAGACCTTATCTCTGGCTTCCCAGAACTTAGCCTTGAGAGATGTTGTCAGTTAGCTGGACAACTAAGTGCCAAACCTTATGATTCTGACTGAATTTACAATAAGACATTTGGAAATGTGGGAGATCAGAGCGTGCTGAAGATTTGGGGAGTGGCTTTGTGTTGAACGGGTTGGGTTCCTGCAATGTATCATTGCATAGAGCTGGGCATGTACTGTGTGTGGGAACTTTGGCATGTGACTGAAAATGTATAGAATTGAGCATGATGTGGAGGGCTTTAGATCCAGGCAGAAGTACTGTTTATCATTATTGATAATACCTACTATTTATTGGGCTTCTAAATACCAGTCGCTGTGTGAAATGTGTTATGTGCATTTTAGATGAAAAACTGATATGTTCAGGGTCAAACAGTGATAGAGTTAGGATCTGAACCCAAGTCTATTGATTTGCTATGCTCTTTGCTTTTTCTGTGCGATGCTGTGCAGGATGTAGCAGGTTAGTACATAGGAAGTTTGGAGCTGTTGTTGAACAGGGAGAGACAAAAATGATTTGTGAACATTGTTTAGAGCTGTGAGTGGTTCAGTGTGATAGCCACTAGCCTCATGTGGTTATTTGGATTTAATTTAAATGAAATAAAAAATAATTCATTTCCTCAGTTGCTCTAACTGTATTTCAAGTTCTTAATAGTCACACCTCATAGAAGATTTTATTGGATAGTGTTTCTCTAGATCACTGGTTCTCAGCTAGTATGCATTAGAATCACCTAAGGATCACAGGGGCTGGGCGTGGGGGTGGGGGGAGCCCAAGCTCTTCCAGACCCACTAAATTGGAATCTCTAGGGAGAGGCCTAGGCCTTTGTGAATCTTCACAGAAAATTTTGATCTGTAGTTCTGATTAATAGCTACTGCTCTAGAAGCTCCATGGTAACTATGGTAACAACTGCCCCTCGATATGTTGTGGGGAGACCTGGACTGACAGAGATACTCAGAGTGGGCTGGTCTCTGTTTAGCAAACATAGTCTCTTCACCTGGAGGCCACATGGACAGCAGCTGCAGTCTGGGATGCGATGAGGATTTCCTCATTATATCTTCTCATTATGATGTGGCCTGTGTAAGCTCCTGAGATCTTCACAGCAGAGAATGGTGATGTTTTGGCTCCATTGCCAGGTGTATCTAGGGAAGACCACATGCTATTTATTACTTACTAGTCCAGTTGTCAAATTTGAACTTCCTAAACAGTCCCAAAAGAGTCCATGTAGCTCCAAAATTATGATTGGGAACATTATTGAAGCTTCTGATACAGAGGCAGGATTTAGGCAAAAATTGTTTAGTTATATTGGAAACAGCACTTTAGTAATATGGACATGTAGTAGTGATTTGGGACACGGTTTTACTATGATTGTAGTTTAGAAACTTGCAAGGTACTCCCATCATCACTTACCTTTTTAGCTGAGATTTCAGCTGCAGCCTAAGAGAACTTGACTTCTGCTTTTTCCCCTCTTTTTTTTTTAAAGATTTTATTGGGGAGTTTTGGGGAGGGGAACAGACAGGTAGACAAATTGCTGTTTTGTTCTTCAGTCTAGTTGTGGAGGATGTCGCTTCACTGGCCCATGTTGGTATTATCACTGCGCTCTTCCCGGGTGAGGCAATTGGTTGCTGATCGTTGATCAGCCACTCACAACAGCTCCCGGTAGCTCACACTGGCTACCAGCCGCTCACGCTGGCTACCAGCCACTCATGTAGCTCACGGCAGCGCACTGCAGCCCTGCTGCAGCCTACACCATTGCCCGCGACTCACAGCAGCCCAACTCCAGGTCGAGCTGTTGTTCATCATCTTAGCTGTAGAGGGCGAGCGTCACTGGCCCTCAATGTGGGATCCGAACCGCAGTCCTGCTGCTCAGCTGGTGCTCCTAAGCAAGCTCTTAACCAGCTGAGCCACTGGGTCGGCCCTGCTTTTTCCCTCTTGATATTTAGAAGAATAGTCTCTGTGGCTTTTTTTCTTATCCATTTTCCTCATGGCAACTTGATTTCCTCTATTATAGAACACTTATATAGTACTATGCCACCCCCATCCCAAAAAGACATACAGAGAACCAGTTGTTTAAATGCCCCACCCACTCCATTTTGTCATTTTTAAGGTTTAACACATCTTTTTTTTTTTTTTTTTTTTAAAGATTTTTATTGGGGGAATGGGAACAGCGCTGGGGAATTGGAGGGAGGGGAACAGACAGGTTGCTGTCCTTTTTTGTTCTTCAGTCTAGTTGTGGAGGACGTTGCTTCACTGGCCCAAATTGGCACCATCATTGTGCTCTTCCCGAGTGAGGCAGATCAGTCGCCGGCTTCTGGATGGCTGCTCACTGCGGCTGCTGGCCGCTCACACTGGCTGCTGGCTACATACTGTAGCCCATGGCAACCCACTGCCACAGGGGCTGCAGCCTACGCCGTCGCCGGCGACTCATGGCAGCCCAGCTCCAGGTTGAGCTGTTGTTCAGCATCTTAGCTGTGGAGGGCAGTGTCACTGGCCCTCATATGTGGGATCCGAACCGGGGCCCTCTGGCATCCCAAGTGAGTTCTTAACCATCGCGCCACTCGGCCGGCCCGGTTTAACACATCTTAAATTATAAATTATTAATTGTGAAATAACAGAACTAGAAGTGACCCTAGGTATAATCTCGATTTGTGGTTCTTAAACTGAGGTCCCTGGACTAGCAGCATAAACATCACCTGGGAAGTGTTACAAATGCATGTCCTATGCCCAACCCTGAGCCATCAGAATCCGAGACTCTGGGGGTGAGTCTCAGCAGTCTGTGGTTGAACAAGCCCTCCAGGTGATTTTAATGCATACTAAAGTTTGAGAACTGAACTCCTTAATTTGAGTTAGTGATATTCAGGCCCAGAGTATTAATATCTACTTACCACCCCCAATTTAAGATTCAATTTTCAAGTTTCTGTCAGGTCCAGGCCTACTCTCCAGCTTGGGTGTATCTATCTAAGGTGCTTAGAGAAACTCCCTATCCTGTCCACACCAGCAATAGATATATATAGGTAGGCATCTCTGGCAGGGGAAAGTGTGCTGAGACTCTGTCCTATAAAGCTCCAATGGGATAAAGTCATGTCAAAAAGTGAATGAACTAATTGAACCTCTTACCCTACAAAGAGCTAAAAGAAATCTATGTTTGTAGCCAAATACCCGTGAATTGAACTTAGCTTTCATTATTGGTACTATGCTGTACCTCTATAGCTTATTCTTTAAAGAGTCAAAAGTTCTTCTGTTCTTCTTATACCCTGAAACTCTTGATTATCAAAGGAGGTGAACTTTTCAGTTGAGATGCACAAGCCTCTAAATTCAAAGTCATAGTTCCCTCAACAACTGTAACTTAGCCATGTTACCCATTTGGAAGAAAGCATAAATTTCAGTGCTTGTGCCAACATGCAAGCAGGCTATAGATGTGCAAGGAAAAAAGACTCCACTATTTAAAGGATAGAAACATCTAGATGCTTGTGTTTTTTAATTCCCAACCACAGTATTGAAGCATTGGTTTTGGCGTTGAACAGGATCGTGGGAGAGTACAGCACTATCGTCCTCTCCCAGCTGCAGGGCCTTTGCTCTGATTTTCTACACCATGGAGTACATATGCTTATTGCTCCACAGCTGACCTGTCCCTTGGATCTCAAGTAGTACCACACTTACAAAGTGGTATATAGCTTACAAGATGCTGTCACAAACTGGTGGTTTTTTTATTTTACATATGAAATCAAGGTTCTGAGGAAGGTTAAATGACTAGCCCAAGGGTTACTGGGTCTGTAACTTTACCATTACTTTTTCATAGTAACTGTTTTCCTATTTAGCATATACACCTATATACTTGGGTTTGTGTTTATATTGGCCAGAGGCCATGAAAGCTTCAGGTTAATGAAATGCTCTTTATTTTGTAGCCGTCCAGTCCAATGGATCAGATGGGCAAGATGAGACCTCAGCCATATGGTGGAACTAACCCATACTCGCAACAACAGGGACCTCCGTCAGCACCGCAGCAAGGACATGGGTACCCAGGGCAGCCATATGGGTCCCAGACGCCGCAGCGGTACCCAATGACCATGCAGGGCCGGGCACAGAGTACCATGGGCGGCCTCTCTTATGCACAGCAGGTGACTCCAATTGCCTTAACCCTTAATCTCTCCAGGCAGGGTCTGGTCTTGAGCTATAGAAGCAGAATGCGCTTTGGCTTCCAAACCTCTTGAAAGGAGGATAGGCCAGCTGGCTCAGTTAGTTACAGTGTGCTACTGACAAGGCCAAGGTTGTAGGCACCATCCCAGATACACTCAGAGGAAAACTGCTCCCTGGCCACATATCTGTCGTCTTCTTTGACTTGGCTGGCCTGCTGCTTGTGCCCACTGAGTGGTGATCTCTGAAGGAGGTGGGAAGAAAGAAAGGTAGTGACTGAGCACCTTTCCACTGCTACCAAGAAAAACTAATCATAAGATGTGCCCTGGGGACAGAAGAAGCCCTTCACATTTCTCAGGGCTTTCAACATATAGCTGTCTGGTTCAAAATGAATGTTTAGGAGGGACTGGGAGTAGAAGCAAAGGGAAGATTGAACAGTAAAGATGCTTACAGTGCTGTTATAAATGTTAAGATTTTCCTCATCTTTCTTTTTGGTCTGGCCACTCGCCCCATTCTCTTTTTATTGTCATTTTTTGTTTGGACAACTTTTTCTACCATTTATGTTTGGTGATATTCATACTGAAAATGGTGAGGGACAGAATATAAAACCTTACCTTACAGCAAAGTATGCCTTTAAATATAAAAAATGCGATATTGGGATATTGTTGCCTTTTTTTTTCCAATGAGAAAATGGAGAAGAGATGGGGTGGATATTATTATTGTTGTTTTTTTCCCCTTACCAAATGTATCTCCAGTGCCTAGAATAGTGCCTTGTAAAAGTAAGCAAATAGGAGCTCAACAGTTTTTTTGAATGAAGGTTAAATGAAAAAGAGAACCAGAGTAGCTTAGTGATTGGCAACCTGTCTGGGTTACTAACCCTGGGTTTTCAGTCTGCTGAGCCAGGCTGCTGTTGACTGTTCGTTGTGGCTAGGATACAGATTCCTAGCGCTTATAAAAACAGTCTAGACCATGATTTTTAAAAAAGTAGGCTCTGGTAAAAACAGCTGCTCTTGAACTCTTGTTAAGTTGCCCAAATATTAAATAGTATAAATTTTTTCTGGATGAATGAAGTCTACTTGTAAACAAACCAACTAGTAACCCAGCTTGGCCATCCTCCCTGGCTCAGTTTAGACAGGGATGGTAGAAAAATCCTGGGCCTTCTAAGTGTGAGGCTTGGCTTGCTTGCTTTCTATACCCACCCTTAGGGCATAGCTTTTGACAGAGTATCTCACCTTTCTCCATCCAGAAGAGTCAGTGCTAAAAGTATCCTTTCCTTTTCTACAGATTCCTCCTTATGGACAACAAGGCCCCAGTGGGTATGGTCAGCAGGGCCAGACTCCATATTACAACCAGCAAAGTCCTCACCCCCAGCAGCAGCAGCCACCCTACTCCCAGCAACCACCATCCCAGACCCCTCATGCCCAACCTTCATATCAGCAGCAGCAGCAGTCTCAGCCACCGCAGCTCCAGTCTGCTCAGCCTCCATATTCCCAGCAGCCATCGCAGCCTCCACATCAGCAGTCTCCAACTCCATACCCCTCCCAGCAGTCTACAACCCAGCAGCATCCCCAGAGCCAGCCCCCCTACTCACAGCCACAGGCACAGTCCCCCTACCAGCAGCAGCAACCTCAGCAGCCAGCATCCTCGACGCTGTCCCAGCAGGCTGCGTACCCTCAGCCCCAGTCTCAGCAGTCACAGCAAACTGCCTATTCCCAGCAGCGCTTCCCTCCACCACAGGTAAGGTGCCTCTGTGTCTTGCCCTACATGTGACCACAGACAGGTTGGGGATTGGTGTCATGAGAACTTTGCCATACATATTGGTTCTCTAAAGTGCACTTAAAAACCAATTAAACTCTGGGTAATCATGCTAACTGGATTGATTGAACTAATAAAGGCATAACCTTCTTAACTGCTTAAAAACCTGTAGCTCTCCTTACTGATGAAGAAATAGGACAGTGGAAAGTTGCATAGACAGATAAATTGAAGATAATGGGACTGATTTTTTTTTTTAAACAAGCATTCAGAACTTGAGCATCCAAATAAATTTTGTCTTTTTTAAAAGCAACACTTTGGGAGGCTGTACTGTACATTTGTTCCAACTGCCATTCCATTCTGCTATTGCTCAAAATATTTTGAACCCCTTCATATGAAATTGCCATCAGTGCCAACATCACACTCTTCAGAATATTCTCAGTGGTTGCAAATCCTTTTCTTTTTTTGAGGGTGGATGTGATTTTTGGAAATAGCTAAAATTCATTTGTAGCCATGTCTGTGAACAAAGTATGTGATGCGGCCTAAAAATAACAATTTGGGCTCTATTCTTTAAAGAGCAAAAAGAGGAGAAATGACTGAGTAATGACAGACAGGTCCACCAAAGATTTTGTGCATTGGTCCATTGTTGGAAAAATACCTCTTTCCAAGGCGATATCTTTGAAGGAAGCGGTAGTCATTTTAATGCAAAGGTTCTAGCATGAGTTTTCTGTTGTTTTTAAATTAATTGGACGCCTGCCTTGATAGATATAGCTTGTAGTTAGCCAGACTTTAGCACTTAACCCCAAGGAACAGCTCTCTGTGGGTGGTGATAAATGGTCAACAGTGCCATCAGACAGCGTCTTAGACCCACTGTTGACATTCATGTCTCGAGAGCCATACCTTGTATTTTTCTACTTTCAGGTGATACTGAGCATAATTGGGCACAATAGTCTCTCGCACCCAGCTTTCCCTGTGGTGAGAGTCATAGCCCTTTGACCAGGAAACAAGCTTGCCTGGTTTATCAATACCAGGACTTCACAGCTTTTGTTTTTCTTGTTTTAGGAGTTATCTCAAGATTCATTTGGGTCTCAGGCATCCTCAACCCCCTCAATGACCTCCAGTAAGGGAGGGCAAGAAGATATGAACCTGAGTCTTCAGTCAAGACCTTCAAGCTTGCCTGTGAGTATTCCTGCCACCCTCTAAAAGATGACAGGGGAAGAGAGGAAAGCAAAGAAAACCAGTTTCTGGTTGGATATTTTTTGGTGGTATCAAGCTAAATGAACAATGAGCTATTCCTTGAATTTGGGTTCAAAATTCTGAGTAGAAATTTATGATGGATTGACCTTGTAGACAGTGTCTGTTTTGGCTAACTGCCCAAGGAGTAGGTTTGTGATCTCTGTCTGGAGTTTCTTGTTTTTGTTTTTAAATCTTGGGCTCTTAGGCATGGACCCAGGTGAGGGACAGAGGCACTGTTCTCCATCAAAGTTGAAAAAGTCTAGGTTTTGGTTTTTGTTTAACTGTATTTTTGAGGGCTTAGTTTTTAGGTTTTTGTATTAGCATTTAGCTAAGAGATGGGATCTGGGGTGCATTCCACATGGATTGTCACATTGAGCACAGGCACAATAAAAGCAGTTTTTCTGGTTGGTGTGTTGTGTGAATAGGTGCTTTTGTCTAGTAGAGTGCTTGATGCCCAGATGCTTCAGTAGTATTTATGGAATGGACTGACCATATCCTGAGAAAGGCATTATGGTCTGCTGATTAAGAACTTGGGCTCTAGAGCCAGAGTTACTGGGTTTGCATTTTGACTCTGCCACTGACTCTGCAGCCTTGGGCGAGTCGCTTAATCTCTCCATGTCTTAGTTTTCACATCTGTAAAATGAACCTAAAAGTACCTGCTTCATAGGGGTGGTTATTAAAATTAAAGAAGTTAATATAGAGAGAGTGCTGTTGCATTGTAGGCACTCCATACATTTCAGCTATTATCATCGTCATCTCAGAGGGCATAGGAACTATCCTTGATACCTGAAAGGCAGTTTGCACCATTTAATAGTAGGCTGGTTCTGGGAATATTTATCCTTAGTCTTAGCTCTGTTAGTACATGTGGGCAAGTCACTCAGGTTCTTCAAATTAATCTTCTGGGCACAGGAATAAAATGGGTTGCTCTGAAATCTAGCAAGATAGTAGGTAGCAAACCCTCCATTACAAATGCTGTTTTAGTTAGGAAACGGAAATGCAGCCATATATGCCCAGACGAAAACGAAAATCTTTTGAAATTTTGATTCTACTTGGAATCAAAGCCTATCTCTTCAGTTATTCTGACTCGGGAGAAAATGGTTTCTGGATCTTTAAGAAATAGGTAGGAGGTAGGAACTCTCTTCATCATGAAGCCTCCCCTGGTTTCGCTTTAAGATCCCTGAACCATAACCTCAGCAGGGCAAGGTCTGTGGAGTCCCTTCACACCTGTTGTTGTGGCCTCTTAGCCAGGATGAATAGCCACTCTCAGATTGGACTTTTGAGACTGTTGACTTTCTTAGCTGAAGAATTGGGGGAGGAAGGGTCTGGATAAGGCAATCCCTCTTTGTTCCCTTCTCATTAATGTCTGTTGCAATCCTTTTCTGAACTTCACTGGAATGTGCTTTTTAACCTGATTCAGTCAGAAATGTGTAACCACCCCCTCATCATCTATGGTCTGTGGCTTAAATCTGGGTGAAATGCTATAGGGAAAAGAACCCAAATTGGTGGATTTCTGCTAGTACTATAAGTTGCTCCCCATAAAAAAGTTGTTGCTGCTCCTAGTGATCTTTAGACAGTTGGTATATTTTAGTTGGTATATTTTAGTCCTGAGAAACCTTGCATACAAACACATTGCATGTCTTCGAAGGGTTGAGAGCCTTAGAAGTACTATTGAATCCAAGAGCTTCTGATTTGACCTACTGAAGTGAAGGTGCTGGCAGCTTCTCGATCCCAAGGGAAGCTTGTTCCTGGGCAGCCTATCACAGGAGCATTCCCAAGTTCAGGCTTCTGCTGTAGATTCATCCAAATGGATAATTTGCTTTGTGGTAGAAGCTCCATGTGGGAGGTGAGCTGGCTGGTTTATTGGCATCTTGTTGAATTGCTTTTTATCCCTCTGCTACTTGGACCAGGAAACAGAAGGTGGTTTTTCTTTGAAATTTTGGTTTGATGCCAGGTTTGCCTAGCCAGGCTGGGAAACAGTCACATCTGAAGAAATGAGAAGTGGGGAGTCCCTGCGAAGGGCCCTCTCCTTTCTTAAGCAGCTCTGCTCAGGGGTCCTGGTGTTTGCCAGGGTATTCTCCTTCACTCCAGCACCGATTTGTGCTTGGCTCCAGAGCAGATGCTAGGCTGACTGGCAGGTGGGGCGGCCCCTCCAGGTTCCACATCACCCTCCTCACTCACCTTATCACTTAGTCCTAAAAGCATTGTGATTGTGACCATGATTTAAAGACTCTGTATGGTTTCTGATCCTGATTATTACAGAAATTAGATTTTGAGAAGTTTTTTGCTCAGCTATTAATTTGAAACTATTTAGCCACTAATATCGTTATTGTGTTATCCCTCTGTTTAAAACCTCAATTATTTTTCATTAATCTTAGACTAAAATCCCACCCCACTCTCTGATTCAGCAGGCCTGGAGTAAGGCCTGAGAATTGGAATTTCTAACAAATTCCTCCATGCTGCTGATGCTGCGGGGCCCTGGATGACACTTTGGGAGCCTCTACTCTGTCCTTTTTTGCTCTCTGCCTTGCTCTTGGCTTTCCTCTGCTTCTTTAAGGCCCTATGCTTTTTTGTGCCTTCAGACCTTTGCACACACTCTTCTCTTTGCCTAGTACGTTTTTCCTTCCCACTCCTGCAGTTCACATTTCAGACTTCATCTTCAAGATCATTTCCTCAGAAAACTCCTTCCTAATCAAGCTTCATAACTTACTAAATAACTCAGCTTAAATAACTTCTGTGATGCCTTCACTGACTAAAGGCAATTTTTATTTAAAAAAAAACAACTGCAATATTTAAGACATAAAAAAGTATAAAAAATAATTCAGTGCCTGAGTACTCATCTTTAGAAACCATATCTTGTTGACATAGGGGGGAAAAAAGCATATTATATAGCCCTCTGGGATCACTTATGCATTTTTGTACCCAGAGAAGCACTATCTTATATATGAGGTTTCTTTTTTTTTTTAAAGGTTTTATTGGGGAATTGGGGGAGGGGAACAGACAAGTTGCTGTCCTTTTTTGTTCTTCAGTCTAGTTGTAGAGGATGTCGCTTCACTGGCCCATGTTGGTATTATCATTGTGCTCTTCCCAGGTGATGCAGTCCCTCGCCGGCCATTGGACAGCTGCTCATGGCGGCTCTTGGCAGCTCATGCCGGCTGCTAGCTGCTCACGGTAGCTTACAGGAGCCCACTGCAGCTCCACTACAACCTTCGCTGGCTACTCATGGCAGCCCAGCTCCAGGTCGAGCTATTGTTCACCATCTTAGCTGTAGAGGGCACAGTGTCACTGGCCCTAATGTGGGATCCGAACCAGGGCCCTGCTGCTCAAAGCTGGTCAAGCCAACTCTTAACCAATGTGCCACTCGGCCGGCCCAAGGTTTCTTTTTTAAAAAAAGATTTTATTGGGGAAGGGAGGGAACAGTGTTGGGGAATTGAGGAAGGGGAACATTGTGTTTTTCCAGGACCTATCAGCTCCAAGTCAAGTTCTTGTCCTTCAATCTTAGTTGTGGAGGGTGCAGCTCAACTCCAAGTCCAGTCACCATTTTCAATCTAGTTGCGGGGGGCACAGCCCATCATCTCATGCAGGAATCGAACCGGCAACCTTGTTGTTAAGAGCATGCGCTCTAACCAACTGAGCCATCTGGCCATGCGTCGGTAGCTCGGGGCTGCTCAACTCAAGGTGCCATGTTCAATCTTAGTTGCGGGGCAGGGGCAGCCCACCATCCCATGCGGGAGTTCATCAGCAACTTTGTTGTTAAGAGCTCTCACCAGTTGAGACATCCGACCACCAGATGGCAGCTCAGCTCAGGCGCAGCTCACTGGCCCATGTGGGAATCAAACTGGCAACCGTGTTGCTCAGAGCTTGTGCTCTGACTGACTGAGCCACCAGGCCGGCCCTATATGAGGTTTCGTTGCTCCATCTTGCCAGAGCATTTTGCTGATACGTCTACTTACTTGGGTCTCTTCTCCTAAATGGTAATTTCCTGGAGGGCTGACACTGTATCATTGACCTCTGTGCCCCCAACACCTATCATGTGACTTCTAAGACCAGTGGTTCTCTATCTTGGCTGCTTGTTAGAATTACCTGGGAAGCAAATGATTTTTTTTTTTTTTTAAGATTTTTTTTTTTATTGGAATTGGGGGAATGGGAACAGTGCTGGGGAATTGGGGGAAGGGGAACAGACAAGTTGCTGTTGTTCCGTTCCTCAGTCTAGCTGTGGAGGACGCCGCTTCACTGGCCCAAGTCGGCACCATCATTGCGCTCTTCCCGGGCGAGGCAGACCAGTCGCCGGCCCCTGGACGGCCGCTCACCGCGGCTGCCGGCCGCTCACGCTGGCTGCTGGCCACATACGGTAGCCCATGGCAACCCACTGCCACAGGGACTGCAGCCCACGCCGTCGCTGGCGACTCACCGCAGCCCAGCTCCAGGTTGAGCCGTTGTCCAGCATCTCAGCCATGGAGGGCAGTGTCACTGGCCCTCACATGTGGGATCCGAACCGGGGCCCTCTGGCATCCCAAGCGAGTTCTCAACCATCGCGCCACTCGGCCGGCCCCTGATTTTTAAAAACAATGACCAGGGCTTATAGAGTTCTGATTTGTTTGGTTTGCGATGGGGCTTGGGCTTTTAGAAGCTGTCCCAAGTGATTCTGATTTACAGCCTTGGTAAAGATCCACTAGTCCGAACTATGTCAGGTTCCACTGCTATAATAGACTGTCTTAGCACCCATGCTTTTTGTCAATGCTTCTCTCAAGTGTAATTTTAATTACTTATTTAATGCAAGCTCAGTGAGGGCAGATTCCCTCTGTCTTGCTCATTGCCATCATAATGCCTGGCACTTAGTAAGCTCCAATTCATTGAACGAATGAACTATTACATTGCTCATCCAGAAAGTGTATGTCTAATAGGGGACAGCATGACCATATGATCCGATTGTTTTCACTGCTAGGGCCAAGGCAGGTATCATAGACTGTTACAGGAAGCCCCAAACTCCATTTTAGAGGATAGGTTGATTTATTAGTTCTTCCTGAAGAAGTTGGAATTAGGGTTTGTAATCTATCTTATAAAATAGCCACTATTTCATCTTAAGAAGGTTCTTATAAGGGATGGGTGAGTAAATCTCCAGGTATTTCATTAACTCTTTAATAAATTTTCTTTATTTTGGGGCAAAATCTTTAAGGGACTCTGAAAATTGGTATCTTGCTTTTGATTATAGTCATTTTTTTGAGAATGACCTGGAGTTGCATCTTTGAAAACTTCTATTTAAGCGTATGTTGTTTTCCTAGAATAATGAATGCTTCCCAAATTTTTCTTGCTGAAGCGCACTTGTAAATTTACATTTTAGTCTTGAAAGCGTACCTGATTTAAGGTTTCCATTCAGTGCTAGAAAATGGATATAAGATTGAAAGCCATTATCTGGAGAGGTTAGCTAGATTGGTGCTTCTCAAACTTGAGCATGTGTTAAGAATCATCTAGAGATTAATTAAAACATAGATTACTGACCTCTAGGCAGAGAGATTCTGACTTAGTAGGTATGGGGTGGGACCCAGGAATTTGCATTTCCAGCAGGGTCTCAGGTGGTGTCCAAGTTGTAGATTCTATACTTGAATAACAGTGAGCTTATAGGCGGTCCTTTGAAGAAGGAAGAAAAAATTACTAGACTAGGAAGCCCATAGTAACTTGAATAATAGTGGTGACTTACACTGTAGTTTGACTCTTGATGATCTGGAGGGAATGCTGTTAAGTGAAAATGGTGGAAAGAAAGGAGATTTGGGAGAGGACTACCTGCAGCTGTGGCCTCAGTGGTTTTTTTCCTAGGTTAAGGCAGTGCTTGAATTGCCGGCACCACCCTGAGAGCATCCCACTCTGGCACCATCACTGGATCCCTTCCATAAATTCGTCATCAAATCCTGATCTCCCTCAGAAATGGTTTATGAATCTTGTTTCCACTGTCCTTCCCCACTGCCGTTTTTTCAGGCCCCTGTTCTCTCACCTGGTGTCTTGCCACAGCCTCCTGACCTGTTTCTTTTCCTTCTAAATCTGACCTCAACATAATCACCAGAGTGATCATCTTAAAAAATCAAACCTTGGGCCGGCCGAGTGGCGCGATGGTTAAGAACTGGCTTGGGACGTCAGAGGGCCCCGGTTCGGATCCCACATATGAGGGCCAGTGACACTGCCCTCTACAGCTAAGATGCTGAACAACAGCTCAACCTGGAGCTGGGCTGCCATGAGTCGCCGGCGATGGCGTAGGCTGCAGCCCCTGTGGCAGTGGGTTGCCATGGGCTACCGTGTGTAGCCAGCAGCCAGCGTGAGCGGCTAGCAGCCGCAGTGAGCGGCCGTCCAGAAGCCGGCGACTGATCTGCCTCGATTGGGAAGAGCGCAATGATGGTGCCAACTTGGGCCAGTGAAGCAACGTCCTCCACAACTAGACTGAAGAACAAAACGACAGCAACTTGTCTGTTCCCCTTCCCCCGATTCCCCAACACTGTTCCCAACCCCCCAATTCCCCAATAAAAATCTTAAAAAAAAAAAAATCAAACCTGGCAAGGAACATTACCTCTGGCTACCCATTGCCTATAGGTGTAAGCCCAAGGGTGACATACAAGTTCCTTTGTAATCTGGAAGATGCGGATATTAAAATATTTTTTAAAGTAGGTAAGTTTGCTGTCTGGAGTAAAAGCTGGTGCACTGTTGGCTGCGAGTGTTATATAGAAGGCAAGTAGACATTAGATAAGGATTCAACTTTGGTAACTTCTGAGGTAACCTGAACTCTTAAATCTGTGCCTCTGAAAATGACATGCTTGCTACTCTCAAGGATCCTCCTGTTTCATTAGTGAAATAGATAGAAAAATGTGTACCTAAATGTTACTGTGAGTGATGTCTGAGTTTGGTGAAGTCAGTGATCCATTTATGTCTAAATAGTCATGGGAAGACATTATGGCAGAAGTTTAGAATGAGCTAGGTATGGATGTACTTGGGTGGTTGGAAAGGAAAAGTGCAGCCTGAGCAGAGGCCAGGTGGGGGTACAGTGCAGTATAGATAACGTTTGGGGGCTGGTCAGGATCAAGCTTCTTGGAGTGGGGAGTGACAGGAAAGCTAGATCACAGGGGTTGGGCCCTGGTGGGCTAATAAGTAAGCCTTTTGGATATGATCTTACAAGCCTGCCGATACGTAATTAAGGCAATAACATGTTTTACAAAAATGGTTCATTGGTGTGTAGTATGTATGGTTTAAAAGGGGGCAAGTCTGGAAGAGGGTAAGTTAAACTATTGAAATACTTCTGGCAAGAGGTGTGGAGTTCTACCCTTCCGTCTCATTTGCATGGCTACGTAGTCCCGGTTGTGAGATGCACAGGAAAGAGTTTATAGAACTGAGAATAAGTGAACTCTATTGCGTGTAAAGTGTAACAGTTTTGATTGATGGGGGGAGGGGAGGGGGAAGAAAGAGGAATCTCATTGGCAGAAACAGGTTAATAGGAAAATTAATTTTTGAGAAGTTAAGTTCCCTATAGGAAGATGTCTAAAAACAAGTGCTTAGTTACTACTAGTTGGAGACAGGAGACTGAAACTTGGAGTAAGAGCTGAGTCTGAATAGAGTTTGAGTTGTCTGTGCAGTAGTTAATAGTTAAACCATGGAATGAAATAGGCCTCCCAGGCCATGGAGTACAGAGAGAGGAGCCAGGTGGAGGCCTGGACAATGCCTGCGTGCGGTCATCGTGTAGAAGCTCCCCAACATACAGTCAGAGAGATCGGAGGAGGACCAGGATTGTGTTATATTTCTGGAAGCCAAGGGAGGGAGGCAGTTTGTCCACATCAAATTTATATTTTAAGGAATATAAAGTTGGATTTGTCATAAAGCATCTTATTAGGATCCTTTTATGTAGGGAGAGGACCTGATATCTGAGGACTGGAGGAAAGGAAACGAGCAAGGGAAAGGTGTCAAGATAAAGAGCATTGAAGGAGGAGGCAGCTGAGTCGGCCCAAATGCCTCAGCTTCATCTCAAGACCTGCATGTGTATAAGGCAGATAGCAGGGAAGATGATGGCAGAATATCAGGAGGGTATAAACGGGCACATCTTTCCGGAGTCAGAAATCGGGCACTCATTGAGCTACCTTATAAGGGATACTATACTGAAGAAAACCTAGAAGCTGCTGTTGAAGATCTAGAACATGTTTCCTCTGGTTAGGTAGGAGTGGAGGTTGTTAATGCCAGGGTGAGGTGGAGAACAGGATTAGGATCTTTAATGTCTATTATATTATCTATAGATACTCTTATCACTTGGGTTTCCAAACCCTTCTTCAGATTTGACTTAATGACATAGTAGTTATTAGCACTCACGTTTTACTATTGTGATGTTGTCAGACCTTTGGAGTTTGGATTAAAGGGATCTGGGAAGTGGAAATGGGAGGTAACCATGTTGTTTCTATAGAATCCGAATCTTAGAGGGTAGAAGCGAGGCCAAGAAAGGAGCTACAGCCTACACCAATCATCATAGAAGGGCAGGAATTGAAATATACTGAGTAGTCACCCTGCTTTACATAAGAAGAAACTAAGGGTCAGAACCAGGATTTGAATCCAGCTTTCTCTGATATTTCAGAACCCTTTGCCATTTAACATTTACTAGACTTGTGCTAAAGGAAGTATAAATGGATTTCCATTTCACTTGTGTTTTCCCAGACCTCCTTGTAATGGAGGCACAGATGAGTTGTGAAAAGGGCAGCTGAGGGACAGGGACGGGTGGGAGAGGGAAGATGGCCAAATCCGTAGGGCAGGCCTGCTGGAGGAACTACTAACCAACTAGGAAGTCACCTCAAACAGTGGGAAGTGACTAGAATTTGGTTCTTTGGTTCCCCTGTGTTTGTTGGATGGGAGCAAGCCCTGTTCTGTGCCTTTCTTAGAACACAGTGTCCTGATCAATGCTAACTTTAATCAGCTGTATCCTTGTTACTGAAAAAATGTGGTCCATTATCTAGCAGACATCGCCTGCAAGCTTGCTAGAAATGCAGATTCTTGGGGCTCACCCCAGCTTTATAGAATCCAGCACTGTTAACAAGATCCCCAGGTGATTCATTTGTCTGGTTTAGAAGCAAGGAGTTTAGACTGTGAGAGCTGAGAGTAAAGTTTTCAAACCTAGTGATTTTGGAGTACAATTAATTTTACCCAACTGTGCCTTGTGAAATTTAAATACTCCCTGAGTGTGGGGGATGGGAGTGGGAGACCACCACCAATTGTTTTGTGGGTGCTTTCGGGGCCCTTGAACCTCATGCCTGCTGTCCAGACCCCATTTTGGGGCCATCCACAGCTCCCAGCATACCTCTGCAGCCGCATCTCCAGCCACACAGGTGTGTGCCTATAGCTCCTTACAATTCCTGGTCCTTCCTGCCATTTTCTTTTTGCTGAAGATGTTGTGTGGGTTGTCCCCCTGATCCTTTCTCTTTTTCAATGCCTAGCAAACTTCTACTTTGGCTTCAAAACCTAGATGAAATACCTTCTCTAGGATGCCTTCTTAATTTTCTTCAAGCAGTTTCTTCATGCTGACATAGCATTATGCTGGTACTTCTGCTTGAGAACTTAGGTCTGTATCTGATACCTGCATCAGGGAGATATCCTGTAAACCTTGGTTGAATAGCCCCTAGGTTCTTGTTACCTATCTGAGCTTGAGGGCCAGCTTTTTGTCATCTAGGTTTATTGGGAGGAGTGACAGAAATCCTCTAATGGCTTAAAAAATTAGAATGTTTGAAGGATTTTAATTTTATACTGTTTGTGTTCCCTTTTGTCACATTTCACAGTAAAAGGAGACAGGGCCAGTGATTTTTGCCTAGGTTTTTGATAGCTTATTTTCAAAGGGGTAACAGAAATGCCACTAGCAGTGTTGGTACCCAGAGAAATTAGACTGTCCTGAGGTTGATGACCTGTTTTCTTTATATCTGACTGTGTATCTGTGCTTCTTCCCCTTGAATTGTAGCCCAGGTGCTTTCACAAAAAGGAAATCCCTCCCCCCTCCCTGCTCATATCTGCCCAGAGTATACCCTGTACAAGTAGCCGTCCCTTCTCTAGAAAGCTGATTCTCTGGCAGGGCTGGCCAATTGGCTTCTCTATCTTAGTCACGCTGCTCCAGCCCTAATACTGCCTGGTGCCTGCTGGAGCCTGTGCTGCTTGCAGCAGATTACTGTATGCTTGTTCCTGGGCTCATTTCCTGTTTCTATTCTAGTCGCTGGTGGCTCAGCTCTGCTTCCTGCTTGTGTGTCTCACACAGATTCCTCTTGCTGGAACCTTTTGTTTTCTTCCGAACAACTTAAGTCTGAATACTAACTGAGCATACATCTAGTGTGATAGCTCTTGGGGTCCCACGTCCTGAAGACTGGTGGGAAGGTCCCCCGTCCTCCTGCCCCAAGCATATCACTTGGATTGACCTTGCTTTTTAGTTTGTCTCCAGCCCTGCTGTAGGAAGCTGGTGGTTGCCAGAAATTGGCAAGAGGATAAGCTGGGATCTTGTACAGGCCAAACTTACTCCACTCATTAGCTGCGCAGGGCTGTCAGGACTGGTGTGCCCTGGTTCTTTTGCACCTGGAGCTTATAAACAAGCATAATTTCTGCTGCTGAGGAAGACACTTAGTATCCTTTCTAACACAAGCCCTCCCTCAAGCCCAGAGAACACTTTGGGTTGGGCAGGTAATGCTATCCTCAGCGGAGTAAAAGCTTGCAAAGAATATAGGGATGAAAAGGAAGGCATGTGCTGACTCAACCTTCCATCTTGTGTGAGCAATTCAACCCCCCTAGAGCTGAAGAGTAGGAGGGAGAAGGTGCAGGGAGGTTATAAAAAGGGAAGTGAAGGTGGTTGTCCTGGACAAATGTATTTTAAAGTTCTAAGGCTCCCCCATCTTGCCTGTTTTCCCCAGAAGACACTGGCTTAGCAGAGAATCTATGTTGTGAATAATTCTGTTCTCCTTCACAAATACTCTTGGGATCATCTGATAATACTGTGTCAGATAGAGTGGTTTCTACACTAAACCCTAGGCCTAGGTATGTTTAATAGAGAGGGATTTAATATAGGGAATTGGGCTTATAAAATTATTAGAAGGATTGAGGGAGCAACTACTAGGCTTGTCCTTCAGGAACAGAACCTAGACCTAGATTTTTTTTTTTTTTTAAGATTTTTTTGGGGAATTGGGGGAGGGGAACAGACAAGTTTCTGTCCTTTTGTTCTTCAGCCTGGTTGTGGAGGACGTCGCTTCACTGGCCCATGTTGGTATTGTGATCATTGCACTCTTCCTGGGTGAGGCAGATCGGTCGCCGGCCATTGGTCGGCCACTCACGGAAGCCCAGTTTGAGGTCAAGCTGCTGTTCACCATCTTAGCTGTAGAGGGCACAGCGTCACTGGCCCATGTAGAATCTGAACTGGGGTTCTGCTGCTCAGAGCTGGTGCTCCCAAGCCAACTCTTAACCAATGTGCCACTCGGCTGGCCCCCTAGACCTAGATTTGACCCACCAGGGAAACTCGTACTCCTGAGCCACTATCAGATTAATTGTTCTAAGTCTGTTATCCAGGGATCAGTAAGCTGGTATCAAGAAACAGTAGCAGCTGCCATCACAAGGACCAGTACCCAGTTAACTGGAAGATGAAACCAAAAATGCTCCTGCAGAAACAAGTGAAGGAGACAGAAATGTAGTCTGCCATACTTTGATCTAATCTTGAGTCTGCTTCTAATTAGCAGAACCTGAATTGTATCCAAAAACCCATCCGCATGGGATTCTGGGAAATGTAGTTTTCTGCTTTTAAACTGCAACTGGGAAAAGAAATAGAATGGAGACAGCATAATCTAGTCCACAGAATATTTACCACGCTAACACAATATCACCACTCACCCTCACCCCCCCGCTTTACATATGAGGAACCTGAGGCCCAGAAAAGGTAAAGGACTTGGCCAATTTCCATTCAGTAAATGAAAATGTTGGGTTTCCTGACTTCTAGTCGAGTGCTTTTACTATTAGGACCAACTCCTATAAAGGATCAGCAAAAAGGATCAGGAAAAATGCCATCTTCAGAAAACAGACTTTGTATTCCATATTCTCTTCTCTTTGGAGAAAGGGAAGGGGGGGGTATGGAGAGAGGTGGTGTTGAAATTTCTAGGCAAAGGTAGCAATACTATCGTTTCTGGACTTAGGTCTACTCTACAGGAAGATGTAGTAAGCATTTATTCTGGAAGGAAGAAACCTCAAAAACTAGAATTCCCTGAAATTCTTGAGTCAACATGTGGATAAACTCAGTTGCCTGGTGACAGTGGCTTTCCTCTACCCATCCTCCTTTCTTATGCCCTTTCTCTCGTATTGGTGCTTCTGCAGAGCTGCCATTGTTCCTCTCTAAAAAGACCAACCAAAATCAGATAGCCAGCCCCCAGGTGTGATTGCCAAGCTATTTCTTTTCTGCCCTTGGGGGACTTAGGCTATTTGAACAAGATATAAACCAAGTCTTCCTAGAAATGCTATCCTTACAGAAACCACTAGGGCCCCTCTACACTGGAGTGAAAATTTGTTCTTCTAAACTTGGTCCAGAGCAGAGGGACCCCTAGGTGTGGAACTGTGTTAACATACCTGATAAATCAAGCATTGAATTAGCTCTGTTGTCTTTTTTTTTATGTTTCTCATGTAACACTGTTTGGTGTTTTACCTGAAAGCTGTGATGAAACTGACATGTGATCTAGTGCTATCCCTTTGGGGACCAGTGCTTGATCTCTTGCTCTGTTCACTTCTGTTCCTCTTCCCCACCTGGTGGCAGCATGGAATTGGCTGGTATTATGACACAATCTCTGATTGCCGTGAGGCAGAACTCGCCTCCAAGCTGCTAGCTTGCTTCCTTCCCATTTGACCTTTTCCAAGGAAGCTAAGAAGCCATGCCTTGTTGAAGGAGGGAACTCGGGGTTAAAGGCTTGAGCTGAGAGTCAGTGGACCTGTCCCTTAAGAGGCCAGCTTTGGTATCGGAGAAGTATTGAATATTGTTTACTGAGATGAGTGAATATAATTTTCTGATATTTTGGGGAAGGTAGAAGAGAAACCAATTTCCAAATAAAAGGGATCAGTGGTCAGAGGAACTGTTATCAAAAATATTCTTTTTTGGGCCGGCCGAGTGGCGCGATGGTTAAGAACTGGCTCGGGACGCCAGAGGGCCCCAGTTCGGATCCCACATATGAGGGCCAGTGACACTGCGCTCCACAGCTAAGATGCTGAATAAAAGCTCAGCTCAACCTGGAGCTGGGCTGCCATGAGTCGCAGGCGACGGCTTAGGAAAAGAAAAAAAAAGTATTTTTCCCCCTCTCGTTTTCTGCTTTTAGAACTTGACTGTGCCTCTCCCTATGTTCAGAGTTGTTCTTTTTGGTTTTAATGGTCTTTGGGGTTGATAGCTGTCGTTTCTGGTTTAGAATTATATCCATTCCACGGTTTCAAATCTGTTTGTTCTACTCCCTCCCCACAAATGTTTGGATTTTATCTAGACCAGTAGGCCCATGGTAGAGAAGACCATTGGCAAATATAAATTTAGGGATTTCAATACCAAACCAAGGAGACCACTTAGCTCCCTAGACCTTGGTCTAAGCTATGTTCAGCACAGTAGCAATTTTGCCTTCCCCAGTTACGTACATTATTACATCCTTGCTTGCTTTCTGGTTGCTATAATTCTGAGGGGCAGCCAGATGAGGTGGAAGCCTAAGGCAATACCCCCTCCCCCTTACACTTCTCATACCTAGAACTCTGCATTCTTTTGTGTTCCTTTTCCTCTCCCATTTTTTCTGTCCGCCCCCCAAGTTCTAGGGTTCAAGCTGATGATCATGATGGAACAAGTTCTGTGTGGCTGGCCTTCCTAACAGTGAATGTTGACTTGGAGAAAGTAGGCAGTTCCTAACTTCTTTGCCTTCTCTAGCTTTGCGGTGCTCATTTCCTGCTGAGATTAGAGCAGTTCTATTCCATAAATATGCACTGCTCTTGACTGCTCTAACTCAGGCCCAGCTCTGACCCAGTTTCACTTTTTTTTCATATTTGGAATGAAGTATCTGTTAGCTAGTGACCCTTAAAACACTGTGTACATTTTTGGCCAAGAGGTGGTGTTTGACTTAGATGAGACATCTCTCCTGGCCCAAGAAAGAAGCCTTTGCAGGGGAGGAGTGTGTGTCAGTAGGCTGGTCAGGTAGGTAACATGGTATTATGCAGGCCTGATGGGGACTGTGACAAACTGGAAAGCAACGTTTCAACCGATCAGTGCCTTGTGGGGAGTTCTAGGATTGATCATCTATCTGTCTGTCTGTCTGTCTGTCTGTCCATCTAGTTTACAAGTTGGGAACCTGGATTTTTTAACGTAAGGTCTTTGAATTATTAGAAGGGTCTGTATAGGAGTGTTGGACAAAGGATTCAACTGTTCTCTGGGGCCTGTGGCTCTATCCCTGCAGCTTCTTGTGGACTGCCCAGGTGGGTTTGGCTCCCTTGGAGCTGGTGCTTAGAATTTCTCTGGGGGTGGGGGCCAGCTGTGGGGAGCACCATCTATCCATTGCCAAGTCTCATTGTGTTTGGTGTTTGTTTTATTGGTTTGGGGAGGGGGAAGTGCAGGGGAGATGTTGAACAGAAGCACTCAGTGTGATTAAGCCTCTAGCCGAGCAGATCTGTGGGAGTAGAATATCGACCCCTGGAAAATCAATGGCTGCTGCAGTGGCCAAGCTGCTGTTTGCAGGGGCTCCCACCGCAGGAATGCAGGCAGCACAACAACCTTTCTTCTTCCCCTTTTACACCTCAGCAACACCCTCAGCCTCCACCCAAAGGGTCAAACCCACCTCAAGAGATTTTGCTGGGGTGGATTAGAACAGCAGGTTCTTGTATTTTTGTAATGAGATTGAAATTGCTCCAGTGACACAGAGCCCTGCTTCCTGACAGCCTCCTTTCCAGACATTCCTTCTCTGCACTGCAGTTCTATCAAGAGCTCTTACCCAAGTGGCAAAGGCCCACTCAGGGTTGCACTTTTCAGTTTTAGAAAGCAGAGTCAATTCCCTTGATGCCAGCACCCAAGAGTCACTCCCTCAATGTGGAGATCCAGAGTTTAGGTACAGGATTGGGGTGGGGGAATGAAATTAAAGAAAAGAGGACTAATAGAGATTGGGTCTAAAGAGTATGCCTTTGAGTAGATTATTGGTTGAGCAACATTTATTACGTATTTTGTCTTTTTGGGTACCTGACATTTTTGGGGTCACTAATAACATAGGATACTATAGCCTGTTCCTGCTCTAGCCCCACAGGCCAGTGGGGGAAAGGGGAAATTCAGCACAGTACCATCAGCCCTGTAACACTGGGTCTAGAGGAGCCTTGGAGGGACTCTGCGCCAGCTGGGCCTGTGGGGTGAGGGGCAAGGGAAGCTGTCTTATGATACGGGGGCTTTGCCCCCCACCCCACCCAAAGCTGTTCTCATCTTTGAAGATTCCAAGGCAGAAAATGATTTTTGTCTGTAGTTGCTGCACCTAAAGTGCGACTTGAAACAATTTGTCTTCCCACCAGTTCTCTGGGGGCTAGGAAATGAATGGTTCACCCTGCTATGTTAAAGGAGAGCTCTGTTGCCTATTACCCCATTGTTGGAGCATGGCTTCGGGCAGGGAATTAAAGCTTGCTTGGCTTTTGCCCCCAGAAAGGAGCTTTCCCGTTTTGTAGTCTGAGGAATGGGGCCCCTAAACAAGGCCAGGCTGTCCTGGCGGTTAGAAGGGTGGTTGCAGGGCTGGGTGAGGAAGAAAGTGAGTTTGAAATTGCCTGAGATGAGGCCATCTAGAGGCCAGGGATGTTTTGACTTCTCTGGGCCACACCCTTGTGCTTGGTAATAGGATTAGAGCCCACTTAATATGAAAACCAGTAGAGACCAGATACCTACCTACCTTCATGGGACTGGATTTCTTGCTTGTCTCCCTAGATTCTAAGTCTCTTCCCCCTGCCCCTTGTAAATTAAGTGCCCTTCTAAGGATCCAGAGGTAAGAAAAATTACTATACCCTTTAGTGTAGAAAAAGTAGGTTTAAATTAAGAGTTAAGTTGAAAGGGCTGATTTGAAGTAAAACATGAAAGGAGTAGAGAGCAAGAGTGGTTTATAGGAAGACTGCCTAAGAAAGAGGGGAGCACGTAGCATTGTAGACTTATAGAGTTGGATTATCTAGTTTTAGTCTTTCCTTCTACAGCGGAGCTAAGTGAGGCCTAGTGAGGTTAGCTTGCTAAGAGTCAGGTAGCTAATCACCCAGGATGCCCAGAGATGGTGTGTTGCCTGACCTTGTTTTGAGTGTGTAGCCTACCTAGCCTTTGATAGTCAAGTTTCCACCTTCTGGTGGAAACAGTGCAGGCTTTGGAATCAGGAATATGAGTTTGAATCCCAGTTCTTCTGTTTAATAGCTCTCTGCCCTTGGGCAAGTCATTTAACTTCTGAGCTTGCTGCTGCTTTATTAAAATAGGGTTGATACCTACACATCAGAAAACAATTGTGAGAACTAAATGAGAGTCAACCTCGTACCTTAGGGTTGAACACATGATAGTCACATATTTGTGTCAGTTCTGCTTCCCTTCAAGAGGGAGACACAAAGGGACTTGGCTTTATTTGTCTTTTCAATATCCTTTGAATTTGGAGATTTGGTCTCCCAGAGCTTTATTTATGAATTCCAACGCGTCTATATAGGGAATTTTCTCTTGGAGGTGGGCCCCCCAAAACATTCTGAAGTCAAGAAGAGCCTGTCCCTTCTCTAGTGTGCATTCCTCACCAGGCAGCCGGAAGAAAGTTCCAGGAAGAAATGCTCCATTATCCCCAGAAGAATAGCCTATTGTAGAAAAAGAGAAAAAGGAGTTCGGTGAGGGGTTTTTGGAAACTTGGGGCGGGGAGTTAGGAAATAGAGCGGTTTATGCTATTCTAAACAGGGAGTGTAATTCAGGCAGGACATGGTGCTTGATTCTCAGCTAAAAGGATAGTGTCTTTTCTTTCCCCTTCCTTACCGCTTGCTTATTAACCTCTGCTTGGAAGTACCACCAGTAGCAGGAGGCAGCCTGTTTGTTCTGTGTGTTGATTCGTTCTTGGCATTTCAGCCAACACTGCTAGTCTGCTCTCTAGGCAGGGGTGGCAGTTAATCTGTTGAGCTGAGGTCACTCATTGAAACAACAGTGGAGAAGTTCTGTGCTCTGGAGCCCCTACCAGTCTGGATGAGTCAGATCGTCTTTCCTTCCATTTAGCATAGACTGAGGAGAAAAAAAGAGAATCTATGACTAAAACTTGTTGTATTGAATATTTTTAGACGTGTTTGATAGAGGTAGCCTCTTCTCCATCAGACCCTTGACAAATAGTTGCTTAAAAAAGGCTTTATGGAAAAACCAGGTCTCCCCAAAACTTAACGTGCCTTAAGTAGTTCCTGTGTAATTAAGTTTGTCTTACTCCTTTTTCCTTGAAGTTTGTCAAAGCTGTTGCCTCCTCTCCTACCTTCTGCCTTTCTTCAAGGGTTAGGTCCTCAGCCTGTTCTGTGTTCTTCAGGATTTCCTCCCATTCTCCAGCATGGGAGCAGCCTCCTGCCATGACCATGGATTTGTTAAGCTAGGAAAATAACTTGACAAATTGCTAGTGCAGATTTGGTCATTTCAGGCTGTGCATTTGGACTTTTTTCATTCAAAGATCATTTAAGTGAGTATGGCTGAGTTGCCAGGTTCTCACCACACAGACAGACAGACACACAAACTTACTACAAGCATGTGTGTAGGATTTACCTGGCTCTCTTGGTGGGTGGTTTCCCTGCCAGTAGTCAGCACAACTTGGCAAAAGCTCTTCACAACTGAAAGAATACTAGAACTCCATCTGGGGGTTAACAAAAAAGCTCCATTTCTCAAGGATTCAGCCAAATTTATGAGAAAAGCCTGGATCTGAGCATTGCCGTGAGTCTGTTCTTTAGATTTTTCTGTTGATGTTATTTAATTTGCTCAGCAAAGTGAACTGATGTCATCCTCATGAGGCTCTGTTGGGAGATTGTTTAAACCCCCTCATCTAACCCTGATCTGGTATCTTCCTGCTTGAAAATGTACTTCATCAGGCAGCCAATTCATGTTAAAACTTGCAGCCCTTCCTTTGAGAGCACTACCACCCTCCCCAATACACACACCCTCAGTGAGGTATGGACTGTGTGATTTCGGGCATGGTTTTGTTGTGGTGTGAAGAGAAGGTGTTAGCTGCTGAGTTCTGTTTGTCAGCAGAGCCTGAAAAACCCATGCTGGCACTTGCTGGAACTGGGCAACCAATCACAGCTGGAACGGTTATCGTCATGGAGTCCCTATGGGCTTCCTCTATCAGGTCACATCCCAAAATAACATTGGGCAGTATTTCAAGCGAAGAAACGAAGGCTTTCGGGGCTGTAGCCAGCCTGGAGTGTGAGATTCTGTGTGAAATAGTTGGACCTGCTCCAGCGCTTTTGATCTGCATGGTAGATGAGCAATAAAATGCATGAAACACGTTGGAAACACGTGAGGAAATTCTGCCTGGCCCTGCTGCTTCCTTGGAACTGGCAGGGCACTGAGTGGGCTGATCCTCACCTCCCGTCTCTCAGCAGGATTATGCTTGGAAGAGCAAACTCAGGAAAAGAGATCTTTGCACTTAAGGGACAGTGCTGTAATTCTTTCAGCAGTCCTTCTACATAACATACCTGTTAGGTGGGTCCTTTCAGGAGTATTGAGAACCTGAGTCCTGAAATGCTAAAGGCAGCCATCCCCCAGGGAGAATTGGGGCTGGAATTGATTGAACTTTGTCTGTGGTAAGTATGTTGTGGAAAGCCAAACTTGTTAGGCACATTGAGGTCTGACTCAACAGCCAGACATCCGGCTTTTTGTGGAACAAAAGACCTGAAAAACTGGCTTTTTGTAGGGTAGAAAGCAGAGGTGTGTCCTGTGCAATAAAAGGACATGGAGTTCAGAGCAAGTATCTGTTCATGTAGATGGGGCGGGGTGGGGAGGTGATTTTTTTGGAGTCTTATGCCCTTACAACTCCCTCCCATTTCCCAGTAAAAACATTTACTTGTGATTAGCCACCGGGGCTGAAGGATATGTCTTACATCTTAGGCTGCTTGTGTGTTGTCATCTCTCTCACTCCAGGGTATTGCTGCTGGTATTGCATATTTCATATGGCCCTGACCATATGGTGCCAGTGGAGTTCTGTGCATATGTCCCAGGGCTGTGTCACAAACTCAGATTTGTCCAGTCCTCTCATTGTATAAGTGAGGAAACCGAAGCCTAGCTTGTCGACAGCTTGCCCAAGGTCACAACTGATAAGTACCAAGAGCTAGCTGGGCCTTGGTCTCCTAACGCAAGGGTGTGGGGTGTTTTTTCCTCAGTCTATATATTATCACAGCATAATGGAGAGACAAAGAATAGAGCCTCTGGGGTTCAGCAGACCTGTGTTCAAAATCTAGTTTCTGCCATGTACTTGTTGGATGACTTGGGCATGTAACCCAATCTCTCTGAGCATCAGCTTACTCATCTTCAGCATGTTAGTGGTAGAAGTACCTACTGCTAAGAATTGTAGAAAATTAAGGAACTCCATAAAGTGCCCGTAACATTGTAGATGCTCAAATAGTAGTCACTGTTAATGTAAGTGATCTGTCCCTTCCTATGCTAACATTCTGGTTCTTAATTTTTTTTTTCTTTTAATCAACTACTCCCACACTGACCAGTTGCCATCTGATGAAAATGACAGTTTGAGAGATTGGCCTCCAACCTACCAAATCAGAGAGATGAGAAGATTAATGCTGCTTCCTTCCCCACTATTACCCTGTGCCTAGGCATTCCAGCTCACGTGGGTAGTTAGCACTTTTTCTCCAAGGAGCTCAGGGCACTTGACCAAAACTGACAGCTCTCTTCAGAGTGCCTCTGTGAAGGAAGCCACCACATTGTCACCACAGATGCCTCCAGGGTCCTGAGAGCCTAGCCCTTGGGGCTGCCAGTGTTTTCTTCAGGCTCCTGGGATCCCTCAGCTGGACTCTGACATTCACTTGTGGGTCTATGAGAGCCTGGTTTTTAACAGTGGAACTGAAGGAGCATCTGCAGCCCCTGCCTCTACCCTATAGCAATGGTTGGTGGGTTGTTGTTGGGTTTTTTCTTTTCTTTTTCTCTCTTTTTCACTCCTCAGTTCCTCAGAAGATCTCCAAGGATATACACCAAATTAAACAGGGGTTCCTCTATTGAAGACAGCAGGAAGAGAGCAAAGGGGGACTTTGGCTTTACATATACCATCTGAACTATTTTTACCATGAGAATGTTCCTGTTTTACTTGTTTAATGAAAGACAAATGTTCAAGACACTTAATTTTTCAAAGCCATTTGAATAGAACCAAGTTCTTGTCTTATGGATGGAACTTTGATTCCTACACTGATTTCTTCTTCATGTAAACAAGTAGCTTTTATTACCAGAAGCTGGTGGTTTGATAAGGATACTGTAGGAAGGAATGCTGAGGGAACCCACTGATCCCTAAAACAGAGCATTGAGCTATGGTTTCTGTTACAAGCCAGAGCTTAACAAGTGGTTTTTGAGGCCCTTTCTGGCATACATGGTTGGCTCCTTCTGTCATCTTGCTGCCTCTTTTGAGTTTACTCTCCTTGGCCCAGAGGCCGGGTGTCTCTAGTATAGCTTAGCCCTCAACATGTGGATGGAATCCTCTCTTGGGATGAACCCAGGGCTCTTAATAGCTCCAGGTACTTCTTTAGTCCTTTGAGAGGGAAGAGGCCCTTTGATGTTACCTAGAGAAGGCCTTTTTGAGTTCCTTTCCATGCTGGGACTAATTCTGATTGCCTTTTTAAAGCTTGCTCTGGTGTACTATGTCTGCTTAATAGGAAGGCTAGCATTTCTGATTTCTCAGCTAACACTAAGAGCTTGACACAAACACAGATGCACACCTGCCTATCTGCTTTGCCTTCAGGGCAAGTTTTGTTCCCATACAATTCAGCAGAAATGCTCCCAGCTTAGTGAAGTAACCAGCTGGTTTGTAGAAGTTCCAACCAACCTGGATACTTGGGGGAGAGCCTAAAAGTGCCCTCTGACCTCTAATGTTATTGTCAGACTCCAGGGTCAGAGTCACCTTGAATTGATATTTCCAACATAAGCTTACTGTGGGACTAGGAATAGACTCAAATCAGCCATTTTGGATCTCCTTCCTCTTCAGATGTGTCTCTTTAAGAGAGCTCCCCTTAACCATTAGAGCGTGTTTTCCCAGACCTGAGCCCATATCCAAAGCGCTCATCCTTTCTTCAGGGTACAGTTTGTACCCAGTCTGAAATTAATGTGTGGTGCTGAACCAGCTGTATTGCTAGAGAATGTACATGGGCAGGGGGTGCATTTCCTGGGGTAAATAGTTTTCATATTGAGCTCCTGATGCTAGTGTTGGAGTTTACCAACACAGAGTGAGCACTTTACTGATTATTTCAAGACAAGCAAAGCTCCCAAATAAATTTCAAGTTGTCATTGAAAACTTAAAACTAGGGATAAAACTGGGTTTGTTCACTTAGTAAACATTTGTTCATCCCTGCTGTGGGCCAGGAATCCCTTCTTGGCAGTTAGGAATTATCTTTCCTGTGCAATATATATGCCTTTCCCACCTCCTACCCCCTGTATTTTAAAATATGGTAACTTGGAGTGAGTGAGTCCTTGGTAAATGTAGGCTATACTAACCTGATAGAGAGGATCTGTGTTGCCCAAACTTTACATACTCTTATGGCCCCCTGGTACTATACTGGTGGTGTTTTGTAAAGCTTCGCCATTGGAAAGGAACTGAAGGCTCACTGAAATGCTGCTCTCTTACAACTGGAAATTGGGGCTGGGAAAGAAGATAAAAGTATTAGATCTGCATCTGGTGGATAGACCAAAGGTCAGCAAACTACAGATTGTGGGCCAGTTGTTTTTATGAATGGGTGTGGCTGTGTTCCAATAAAACTTTATTATCTGTGACTGCTTTTGCACTACAATGGCAGAGTTGAGTAGTTGTGATAAAGACTGTATGGCCCACAGAGTCTAAAATATTTTCTATTTGGCCCTTAATGGAGAGTTTGCCATATGTGAGCTATAGTATCATGACTATATGTGTGCCGAGCGTTTGCTCTTGGTTGTTTAAGGAAAATGTTGATCATGTAGTAGGATTGTTGAAAGAAGAGTCTGCCTAATATTGCTAATCCATGTCCTTGTGTGTGTGTGTGTTTCAGGATCTGTCTGGTTCAATAGACGATCTCCCCATGGGAACAGAAGGAGCTCTGAGCCCTGGAGTGAGCACATCAGGGATTTCCAGCAGCCAAGGAGAGCAGAGTAATCCAGCTCAGTCTCCTTTCTCTCCTCATACCTCCCCTCACCTGCCTGGCATCCGAGGCCCCTCCCCATCCCCTGTTGGCTCTCCCGCCAGTGTTGCTCAGTCTCGCTCAGGACCACTCTCGCCTGCTGCAGTGCCAGGTACGCTCAACTGTTGGGTTTTGGGGAGGAGATAGGGGCCTGGTCCCCAACAATAGCAGGGAGCTCCAGCCTTCCATTGGCAGAGAGAACATCTCTGGTTCATGTTCGCAAAGTTTGTCTTCAGCATTTGAAGAAGGGAGATGGGAGCCCCTTGGTTGGGATCTCTATGTATGTGATACTGGGAGGTGCTTGGCCTTCCCAGGAGCCATTTCCAGCTCTGAATTTTAACCCCCAGCTAGAATTTCCAGGCTTAGCCATGATTGGCTTACTTCTTTCCCTCTCTGGAGCAGGCAACCAGATGCCACCTCGGCCACCCAGTGGCCAGTCGGACAGCATCATGCATCCTTCCATGAACCAATCGAGCATTGCCCAAGATCGAGGTAAGAACCTGGGCCTTGAGGGAGAGGTGGAGGGCTAAGGCTGACACTTGATTACCCTGTGCAATAGCTTTTGGAGAACTGTATGAGCGTGTAACATAGGACAGTCCCAGCAATAATTGTGAGGTTAAGAGTGGGCCTGGCCATGTTGAGACACCAGAACTGTGTTTCCCCCATAGTCATTCCTTCTCGGTGTTTGTGTTTTGATGGATTCCTTTCTATGTACATTGTGCCTGATTTGGTCAGCCAGTGCTAAAACTCGGCATCAAATCTTTACCCTTAAATCCTGCACCTTTTGTTTTTTTGTCACTGCTGTTTGTCTATGCAAACCTCCGTTTAGTAGAAACAGCTGGCATGATCTGGTTAATGGCTGTGTCACTTAGGAGGGTGCCTAAAATGGCACACAATTATATAGCAAATAAGATGGAGACGTCATATAATTATTCAGTAGTTGCTAAAGAAAATGTAAATGGTGAAGTCCTAGGTTAGGCAGAGCATTTGTTCCCATTGTACTGAGGTAATAACTATATGGACACTACCCACAAACAGGTTACATGCAGAGGAACCCCCAGATGCCCCAGTACAGTTCCCCGCAGCCCGGCTCAGCCTTATCTCCACGTCAGCCTTCTGGAGGACAGATGCACACAGGCATGGGCTCCTACCAGCAGAACTCCATGGGGAGCTATGGTCCCCAGGGGAGTCAGTATGGCCCACAGGGTGAGTATACTACCCAGTTAGGAGTGCACTGAGATGAGACGAAAAAAGTTTCTCGTCTGGTGTGCTGCTGTCAGGGTCATAAGAATAGGACTGTTCTTTGCCTTAAATCCAGCAAGGCTAGGCCCCAAAGTAGGGCAGGACTGTCACCATGGGAAAGTCCTTGACTATCCCCGAGCCTCTGTTTCATCTGTAAAATGGAGTAAGGTGTTTAGCTCAAGACTGAGTGTAGACATTTAGTAAATGGTAATTATTGGTTATTATACTGTTTTTTAGTAAATTAGTCCTAATAGAATGGATCTTTGTTCAAAATTAGCCCTAGATGGACTAGAGCTGAATGTCTTACACAGAGAAGGGGAGAGAAGGCACGATGAGTATGTAGAAAGAATTCTGGGAGTTGAGGAGCCTGAATAGTACTAAAGCCAGCCTTGCCTGTGCTGTGCTGTCTTTAACATAAGGGAACAACTGAAGGACTGCCTTTATATGCTTCTGGCCTCCCCTTTACTTTTTTTTTTTTTTTTAATGGGATAAAGGCTACCATGGAGTTGGTCTCTTTCCAGACCAAATATTGAATGATTCCCATTGTTTATCATCTTCGGAGTTTTAGGGTTTGAGCAATATTAATGAGTTGCTAATGAGTCACTAACCAAGTCTCTGCATCTTCTCTCCTTCCTCTCCCAGGAGGCTATCCCAGGCAGCCAAACTATAATGCCTTGCCCAACGCTAACTACCCCAGTGCAGGCATGGCTGGAAGCATGAACCCTATGGGTGCTGGAGGTCAGATGCATGGGCAGCCTGGCATCCCACCTTATGGCACACTCCCTCCAGGGAGAATGAGTCACGCCTCCATGGGCAACAGGCCTTATGGCCCTAACATGGCCAATATGCCACCTCAGGTTGGGTCAGGGATGTGTCCCCCACCAGGGGGCATGAACCGGAAAACTCAAGAAACTGCTGTCGCCATGCATGTTGCTGCCAACTCGATCCAAAACAGGTAAGGCCTGGGATGTGAAGAGGGTGTCCGTACAATGAAATAAATTGTAGAATCATTAAATACTTCTGGACCTAAACCATCTTGGTTAAATATGCATCTTATTGAGAGTTCTTTAGAAAATTAGGTTTCCTTACAGTGGAAAAACACAACAAAAGTGCTGATTCTTAAGCATCTTAAATTGGTATCAAATTTCACATGACCAGATATCATATGTAAAGAACTTTATAAAACACAGATTATTTTGATTAGTAAAATAAGTCTTCAAATTTTCTTCATTTCTTCTGTCAATCTGGTTTCTTGGTTTCCAAAAGGAATTTTAGTGATACACATGACTTGGATCTGTGGTGTGAGAAATAAAAAAGGTAGGGTTGTGTTTGCCATTTCTCCCACTGTTCTATGTGGCCCTGTGCATTTGACTCTGGTGCTGAAGTACAGAGGGCTCAATGTGATTTGGTTTAGTGACTCGAAGATTCATCTCTTCTTCTGTGGCCACAGACTTCAGTGAATATGATTCCTCTGTTTTTGAAGGTTCTGTCCATGTGCTTCATTGTTGGTGCCTACGGTTCTTAAAGTGACTCCTGTCTTATTGGGTTGTTGATTAACCAAAGTAGAATAGCGTGATTGACTATAAAGAGGTGGGCTTTATTACTACTTCAGAATGATGAAAGCACAAAGTTTGCAGTGGGCTTATCAAGAAAAAATGCAGAGCCCCTCCAGGTGCTTTGCTGTTGAGGGCACCAGTTTGGTTGGGGTTTGACATGACAAAGTGGTAAAATTGAGCATTTTATCTAGGCCTTTTATCTTAGAGAGGGCCCTTAAATGGAAACATGCTTGACTTTAGAGGTGCCTTAGAGGGAGATAGTATTTAAGAGACACGATAGGGCTTCATTGTTCAAGGAGTGTTTCCTTTAAAATTGAGCTATGGTTTCCCATTTGGAGCTTGAACCCTCCTAAAAACCTTTGTGGGAGGTAAAAGATAAGAATATTGAAGTCAGGTAGTGCATGATTGTGGTTTTGTGGGGACCCATAAACTCTTTCCTTGTAAGGCTAACTAGATGATCTTGGCTTACACAACCCTATTTAGCTCAAGTCCAAATCTGAAAGCTCAGTGTCTCTAGCTCTTGTCTCTCTCTCTTCTTTCCATCTTCTTTCTCAGGCCACCAGGTTACCCCAATATGAATCAAGGGGGTATAATGGGAACTGGACCTCCGTATGGACAAGGGATTAATAGTATGGCTGGCATGATCAACCCTCAGGGACCCCCATATCCCATGAGTGGAACCATGGCCAACAATTCAGCAGGTAAGTCCTAGTCATTACTCACCCCAGGGACTTCTTCCAGAGTCATCTGCATGTCACAAGCCCGTTAAACATGAGAATTTTTTTCTCTTTTATAGGGATGGCAGCCAGCCCAGAGATGATGGGCCTTGGGGACGTCAAGTTAACTCCAGCCACCAAAATGAACAACAAGGCTGATGGGACACCCAAGACAGAATCCAAATCCAAAGTAATGATTTATATCTTGACTCCTCAACTTTCTGTCCTATCTTTTCCAGTGATAGGAAGGAAAAAGAAAAGAGGGTAACTAGACTCTAGCCTTTTGTGACACCCAACTGGATCATCTCAGAAAAAGCTGCTGTTACCTCTTCTTATCTTGAAGGGTCCCAAGATTATAGCTCATTGAATTAGGTTTGAGTTAGCCTAAGGGGTCCTGATGTAAATAGCATAATGTTCTGACAGCTGTGTATTATGAAGGATATGCCAGACCTGCAGTATAGAATTCACTATGAATCTGTGCCCCCTGTCCTCGTGCATCAATAGATGGTATGTGCCATGGGCATCTAGTTGTTTTTCACTTCCTGGACCTTACTCAGCAGCATTAATGGTTGGTGCCCTATGTTCTTTAAAGGGGGAGATGAGGTAGGTGGGGTTTGGGTCCTTGGCCAACCTGTAGGTTGGTACTTCTGAGGGTGCTATCTGTTGGGCTATGTGGCAATCTGGGGATTTGAGCATTGAGTCATTTGAAACATTTCTACCCTTTTTCAAAGCTCATTTTCCCTATCTTTTAAAGTAGGGGAAATAAAAAATTATAACGGCCACCTCCTATGGTCCTTTACCTCTGGCCCCCAGACCCTTTTAGCCATCCCCCTGTCTTAGGATGCTGTCCAAGGTCTTTCATGCCAGTGGGAGACCCTTTCTTGAGAGGAGGTAGAGTTTCTTTTCATTTTAGTCCATCCCCATTGTCTCAAGATCATGTTTTGAGTGTCTTGAGTTATCTGAAACAGTTCATAAAAGTGTGTCCAGGCTCCTGGGTAAGTAGTGTGGGAGTCGTAGTGTCATTGATGTCAGGCGGACAAAGATTTGACACTCAGCCCTGCTACTTAAAAGCTATGAGATTTTGGGCATGGCCTCCTTGTGCCTGCTTCCTTATCTTTTAAGAGGAGGATAATTTATAATGCCTAATATGTAAAGGCATCTAGCACAGCACCCAATGTATAATATATAGACAGTATTCTTTTTCTTCCTGTACTGGAAGAGGGTCTAGCTCCCTTTTGGCCTTTCATCCTTGCGAAGGCAGGGCAGGTGTTAGTAACCACCCCAGAATAAGAAGCTGTATCACTATCCTAGTCAAAGGACTTCTGAGTCCTTTAGCATAGGCTTTGAATCTGACCAGTTCCTAAGAATCTTGACCTGCCTGCCCCTTCCAGAAATCCAGTTCTTCTACTACAACCAATGAGAAGATCACCAAGTTGTATGAGTTGGGTGGTGAGCCTGAGAGGAAGATGTGGGTGGACCGCTATCTGGCCTTCACGGAGGAGAAGGCCATGGGCATGACAAATCTGCCTGCTGTGGGTAGGAAACCTCTGGACCTCTATCGCCTCTATGTGTCTGTGAAGGAGATTGGTGGATTGACTCAGGTGAGTGCCTGTTACATGGTTTCCCCTGTTGTTTCAACAAGCTTCTCTCAAGGTACTCAGTGGTTTGACCTGGTGTCGTGCATCCCACAGAGACATTACCCTCTCTTGCTCTCTGAGTCACATACTGACAGACCTGGGAGCACGGGGTTCCAGAAGATAAGGCAAAGGCAGGAGGCCGAGACTTCCCTGGGCAATATGAAGTATTAGCATTGCTTACCATCTGTCTAGGGACCCGCTGGGTTGCAAAGATTCGGAAAGTCTGTGGGCATTCTGATTCCATGGGAGGCAGTTTGGCATAGTAGACAAGGGCAAGATTTGGAGAGATAGGCCTGGTTTTGAATCCTGTCAGCCACTTACAACATATGTGACCTAATCAAGGTATATAGCCACTCTGCTACCTAATTTTTCTTATTTGTAAAGTAGGGACAGTGTGTACCTGGCTAGACTGTCAAGCTAAAAATAATAAACATAGCTTTCAGCAAGATTTTGCCACATAAATTGGTCTGCAAGATGGTCCAGGGGAGCAGCCAGAGTAGTTGCTGACCCTTCCAGTAAGCTTCCTAGTGGAGGTGGGATTTTAGGTGCTAGTTTATGGAAATCGTCTATGAAGGGAGAAGTAGATGGGAGATTGTGTTCAGTTAGCCGGCATGGGAGACTGCAGTGAATGGATTCATCTCTGCTGCGAACCTCTGAACTAAACGCCGCCCTGAGCTTTGCCCCTGCTCTGATACCTTATAGCTTTATTTTGCACACAGCCCAGGAGGCAATGCTGGCAGACGGCACACTGTGCCTTGCAAACTTTCCTATGTGTGGTCTGTAGTCATCAGACCAGGAGCCTGCTGTTGGATCTGAGTTTGTGGCTGTGCTCAGAGGGAGGCGTGGCTGGGAGGGATGTATTCCAAACCTTCTAAATCAGAAGAGGAAAACAGCTGTCACCAGCAGAAAAGAAAGTGATTGGAGTGAAGCCAACCAACAGTCAGTTATGAATTCCTTCTCCCTTCAGGCTTTATTTCCCTCCCCCACAAAGGAAAACAAAACAAAACAAGACACGTGCGCACTGCCACATAAGTGGCGTGGGAAGCAAAGCCACAGAAGGCTTCTGAGGTGACCCTGGGCTTATTCCTGCCATTCTCCCTGCTACTTGTTCTCAGTCAGGCCTCGCCTGCTTGTGGGGGAAGGGGGCATTAGGTTAGGTTTGGTATACTTTTAACTGGGTGGGCTTCTGAACCTAGAGGGAATCCCAAAGCTTAGTTTTAGTTTGCAAAAGGATGTCAACCTTTTAGATGCTATGATGTGGTTGAACTCTAAAGCTAGTTCAGAGGAGAAAGAGTAGTTATAAGTTAGTTTGTGAAGGCTCCAAGGAGGGAAAAGAAGAGTCCTGAGCTTTTCTGAAGATAAGTAGGGTTTAGGTAGAGGGAGGGGCCATTCCAGTTGACTGGCCCAGATGGCCTGGAGACGGGAGAGAGTCTGGAATGTACCCTTCCAGTGCCATCTCCAACCTTCAAGACTCCGCTCAGATGTAACCTGTTCTAGGAAGTGTTCCTGGTCACTTCCCTCCATCTAGATTGTCCCTTTCTTTGCTTCCCTATCACTCTTCTCTCCGGTATCATTGGTACCAGATCAACAGGTATCACAGCATATTGGACTTGCTCTGTGAATTGCGACTGGAAAGCCAGTGTTCCCAGCCCTTGAGAGATAAGCTTACCACGTGGTGGGTGAATAAGCATAAGAATACATGAAGGAGACCTGCCTGGCTAGAGCAGAAAGAGCAGCTTTAGGGATTGGGGAATGATCTTGGTCAGTGTGCCCTGAAGCTGAAGAAAGGAGGCAGAACTGGAGGCTGGTGACTTCCTGGGTAGGTACAAAAGAAGTCAAAGAGGCTGGAGCATCTCCTGGGCAATTAGGACAGTGACTTTTGAGGGAAAGGGGCTTAGTTACATGTCACTGAGATGTAGGGGAGAGTGGCACAAGACTCAAATTTGCAAGGAGCCCCACATTGAAAAAAAATCAGATGTGAAAACCAGTTTGACAAAGCCAAGCAGAGTGGTCGTTGATATTGCCACGTGTCTCTATTTTATCAAATGCTAGTTTTTACTGGTGCATTTAAAATAGGATTTGGATCTGATGGTGATTTGCACATCATTCAGCAGTACACTTATATAAAGCAAAGACCATACCTTCTGAATTCTGTTCTCTCTGACTAATAGTGATGTGAAAGTTGCCCTAATTTGAATAAACACTGTCTGATAGTTGTGATGATCCGTGGATACAGCCTGCCACGGGTAAAGGGAAGCCAGCCATGGATTTAATGTTTGCTGTGGACTATCCACCAAGCAGGGTTGACTTTTGTGGTTAACTGAGAATTGTGATTCTGTAAGAGATGAGTACCTGCTAGCCTGATAGGCTTTGAGACTTGTGGGTAGGAAGATCAGGTGGAAGATGTACCCTGACTCTTCTGGTTGGTTGTGCAGGTCAACAAGAACAAAAAATGGCGGGAACTTGCAACCAACCTCAATGTCGGCACCTCAAGCAGTGCTGCCAGCTCCTTGAAAAAGCAGTATATCCAGTGTCTCTATGCCTTTGAGTGCAAGATTGAACGGGGAGAAGACCCTCCCCCGGACATCTTTGCAGCTGCTGATTCCAAGAAGTCCCAGCCCAAGATCCAGCCTCCCTCTCCAGGTAGGGATTGTGTGAACGGCTACCCCAAGGTTCACCCTTCAGAGGTAATATTCAAGGGTCCAGGCTTCTTGTTCAGCGGCTCCTCCCAGCAGGGATGTATGCTCTGCCCTGCCCTACCACAGGGTATAACAGGTTGGCAGACTGAAGAGCGGAGTGGGCAGCGGCGACTCCCTTGGGAGGTAGTCTGTAGCAGCCCTTAAGTTTTAATTTTCATTGTGTACCTGGCATCTTGCCAAATGTTTGTAAACTAGTGAATGGGAGGGAAAATCTGACAAGTAGCAGTGAGGCAGGGCCATCTGGGAGCTTTGGCCCACTGATGTCAGTGCCTTAGAATGCAGCTCAGACTGGAGCCCTGAATTCCCCAGGGAGCTGAGATGGTGATGAATGGGAAGGAGGGGGTGGGGAGGGGATATGAATGGAACGCTCTGATGGGAGTGCCTCTGCCCACCCTCCTTTCTGAGAGCAGGCTGGGGACTGGGCAAGCATGGGGAGGGAAGGAGGCTAGAAGGTGGGTGTAAACACGTGTGCCCTGGTATTGACCTCTGAGGGTGTAGTGAGTGCCTGAGATGACTCATCATCTGGGGAGGCCCAAGCAGTGGGATATTTGCTGCTCAGAATGGTAACTAATGGAAACATTAATAACTGGTAGTTCTGTGCTCATCAGCTTAAAGGAACATTTGAACCTGAGTGGTGACATTGTGCTAGATGCTTGAGAATAGGAGCTCCTAGGCTTGTAATGTGCACTTGCAGGCTTGGGGCAAGATGAAACCTTCCTACCCATGATTCCAGGGGCAGTGTGACTCAGCTTCAGCACTAGCATTATAGGGCTGAGTAAGTTAGACAGCCTCCTTGGGGAAGTAAAAAGAAGTGATCAGGGAAGCTAGCAGAAGCTCAAGGAATTACCAGCATGGTGATGGCATTGCCACACCACTCCTGTTCTCCAAGTGTAAAACAGCAAGGAGCGATAGAGCCCCCCTCGAAGTCCCTTCTTTATTGCCTGGCATTGCAGATTCCCTGTGGAGAAGGGCGATTGAGGCTTTCAAGAACCCTAGCTTTTAGCCTTCTAACAATCTTTTCTGACAGGATTACTAGGGCATGTGTTTCTGTGGGAGTTAAACACTTTCCTGCTCACCCCCATATCTCTGTCCACAGCGGGATCAGGATCTATGCAGGGGCCACAGACACCTCAGTCAACTAGCAGTTCCATGGCAGAAGGAGGAGACCTAAAGCCACCAACTCCAGCATCCACACCACACAGTCAGATCCCCCCCTTGCCAGGCATGAGGTAAGGCCACAAGCAGGGATGGGTGGTTTGGGGGAACCTGGGCACAAGTGCATGAGCTGTGCATCCTGGTGTGGTCCCTGCTCTGCCTGCCCCGCCAGTGAGTCCCATTTTCCCTGTATTATCGGAGGAATTGCTTTTTATTTGGGGTTTAATTGACTTTCCTCGCTCTGGAGCAGGAGCAATTCGGTTGGGATCCAGGATGCTTTTCCTGATGGAAGTGACCCCACATTCCAGAAGCGGAATTCCATGACTCCAAACCCTGGGTACCAGCCCAGTATGAATACCTCTGACATGATGGGGCGCATGTCCTACGAGCCAAATAAGGATCCTTATGGCAGCATGAGGAAAGGTGACCAATTGCTATTGGCCTTGTGTCCTTGAGGACAGAGCCAGGGACGTAGGGGGATATCTTGAGAGTGGTTCAGGGTTCTTGTCCAGCCATCCCCTGAGATAAGGCATTTTCAGACCTAATCACCCCTCCTAATCCCTACCTCCTTTCTTGTCTTCCTCTCCCTGGCCTCACTTTGTTACCTTTTAACAAGTATGTTCTCTGCTGGTTGGGGCCTCTTTAGATCTCTGTTTTGAACCTGTCAGGAAAACAAAAGGAACAAACCTGAGGTCTGAAGAGGGCATGGGTCTTTGGGGCAAACAAGGTAGATTGCTAGGCTTGCTCACCCACCAGTTTACTCAACTGTCTGCCTTTCTGCACTCAGCTCCAGGGAGTGATCCCTTCATGTCCTCAGGGCAGGGCCCCAACGGCGGGATGGGGGACCCCTACAGCCGAGCTGCCGGCCCTGGGCTGGGAAATGTGGCGATGGGACCACGACAGCACTATCCCTATGGAAGTCCTTATGACAGAGTGAGGTAAGCACGGCCCTGCTCCTGCTCCACCCCATAACCCCACAGCTATAGTGGACTCAATCCGTTTCTCCAATTGTGTTCAGGACGGAGCCTGGACTAGGACCAGAGGGAAACATGGGCACTGGAGCCCCACAGCCGAATCTCATGCCTTCCAACCCAGACTCCGGGATGTATTCTCCTAGCCGCTACCCCCCACAGCAGCAGCAGCAGCAGCAACGGTGAGTGAAGCCTGGCCTCAGTGCCGCTGTGGCTCAGGCTTTGCCATTTCCCACCCTGATCCTGTTCCTCTCCCTCTTGCAGACATGATTCCTATGGCAATCAGTTCTCCACTCAAGGCACCCCTTCCGGCAGCCCCTTCCCCAGCCAGCAGACCACAATGTATCAGCAGCAGCAGCAGGTGAGGGTATTGGGGTAAAGTAACACACGGGTGCCCCCCTTGAGAGCCAGCTAGAAAACTAAGTTGGAAAGTCTGAGGAGCTCATTTTGGATACTGTGGTGGTCATCTCCCACCCAAATAGCTAGTTCTGTTTCCGTTTCTTCCCTGTTTAGAGTCCAGCCTCTAATTCTCCAAAAGAGCTAGAAATAGGCCTTATTTTCTTTTTTTTTTTTTTTTAAACTTTTCTGTGTTTTTCTACTTAGAATAAGGGAGAGCCAGCAGGGAATAGAGAATGATTCTTACTTTCAGACACCATTTTGAAAGATCATTTGTAAAGATGATTCCTTTGTTCCCTGGGAGCCTGTATTCCTTCTAGAGGGACAGAAGCAAGCCCAGCGAGTGACTAGTGTAGCCATCTTGGCAGCTGTGGGTCTTTTGTCCCTGAGTGCAAAGTATTAACTTCCTGAACTCTGCTTGTCCCTGTCTTAGAATTACAAGCGGTCGATGGATGCCACATATGGCCCTCCTGCCAAGCGGCACGACGGGGAAATGTACAATGTGCCATACAGCACAGGGCAGGGGCAACCTCAGCAGCAGCAGTTGCCCCCAGCCCAGCCCCAGCCCACCAGCCAGCAACAAGCTGCCCAGCCTTCCCCTCAGCAAGATGTATACAACCAGTATGGCAACGCCTATCCTGCCACAGCCACCGCTGCTACTGAGCGCCGACCAGCAAGTGGCCCCCAGAACCAGTTTCCATTCCAATTTGGCCGAGACCGTGTCTCTGCACCTCCTGGCTCCAGTGCCCAGCAGAACATGCCACCGCAAATGATGGGTGCCCCCATACAGGCATCACCTGAGGTTGCTCAGCAAGGCACCATGTGGCAGGGGCGTAATGACATGACCTACAATTACGCCAACAGGCAGAGCACAGGCTCTGCCCCCCAGGGCCCTGCCTATCATGGCGTGAACCGAACAGATGAAATGCTGCACACGGATCAGAGGGCCAACCATGAAGGCCCATGGCCTTCCCATGGCACACGACAGCCCCCATATGGTCCCTCTGCCCCTGTACCCCCTATGACAAGGCCTCCTCCATCCAACTACCAGCCCCCGCCAAGCATGCAGAATCACATTCCTCAGGTATCCAGCCCTGCTCCCCTGCCCCGGCCGATGGAGAACCGCACCTCTCCCAGCAAGTCTCCATTCCTGCACTCTGGGATGAAGATGCAGAAGGCAGGGCCCCCAGTTCCTGCCTCGCACATTGCACCTGCCCCTGTGCAGCCCCCCATGATTCGGCGGGACATCACCTTCCCACCTGGCTCTGTTGAAGCCACACAGCCTGTGTTGAAGCAGAGGAGGCGGCTCACCATGAAAGACATTGGTAAGGAGACCTCCCTGACTGGGTTGTGTTATCTGCCCCTTTCCATCTTGTCCATTATTTTCTCTCCATCCTGATATTCTAGGTGAGGTAAAATATGGTCCAGTGTTGACTAAAACAGAGCCAAAGAAATTTGGGTACGGAAGGAATCAGCTGATTTCAGGCTTTTACTTAAAGGAATCACCATGCAGTGATGTCCTAAGAGAGCCATGAGGGGCTCATGTGTGTCTTCTCCCAGATAGGAACTGTCTCCCACCATGTGTTACCTTCCTAGTAGCCTGACTTGATGGGCTAGCCCTGGGGGAACCTCCAGCCAACTTGGGCTTGGTGGATGGATGACATGGAGGTTTTATTTCAGGAACTCCAGAGGCATGGCGGGTAATGATGTCCCTCAAGTCTGGGCTGCTGGCAGAGAGCACGTGGGCATTAGACACCATTAACATCCTGCTGTATGATGACAACAGTATCATGACCTTCAACCTCAGTCAGGTGAGTACAGGTGCCTGAGGAAGACTGGAAGATTGGGAGGACCTGGGATCTTCTTGAAGTAGATGGCGCTAAGTGACACAGGGAATTGAGCCCTCCATGGCCAACATGGTCTCCTCTCCCTTGCTCATCTCTGAGATCTTCCGTACCAGTACTTGGATTCCATACCAGTGCCTTGACACTGGCCATGGGCCCAGAATGCTGAGAATAATAATAATTTGTGTAAGGTATCAGAATTGACTCCAAAAGGAACTCCAGAGAAACTTTTTCGTATTGGTAAGAAACGCAGGTTCTGTTGATGTCAGTGAGGGCGCCATGTTTTTCTAGACTACCAAGAACCTGTGGTCTTTATCAGTGAGCAGAGTCATTTCTTTATTGTTCCCTTTCTTATTTCATCCACTCTGAATAGAAGAAATCTTTGTTGATCCCATTTTTCTAAGGCATAGAACAGGGAGTGTAAAAAAGTATGCTTGTGGGGAGGGGGTGGGGGTGGGGAGAGTGGCGCCTTAATGATGTTCTTCTTGCAGAGGTGATTCTCCAGACCCCCTCTCCACAGGTTATGCACCATGGGTTTTCCCAGGAGCTGGGAAGAGTTTCTGCTGCACCATTCTACTCTTTCTTTAGATCATCCTTTGTAGCTCCCAACCAACCCGTCTATCGAGGAGCTAACTAAGGGGGGGTAATGTCATTGGTAGTTACCATTTATTGTACCCTCACTTTGTGCGAGGTTCTTTATGTTTTCTATCATGTCATTCTCACAACAGCCTTCTGAGGCAGATGCGGCTGCTTAGAGATGAGTAAATAGGCTCAGAGTGTTATCTTTGCCTAGGTTCACACAGCTGTTAGAAGAATGTTTCTGATTCCAAAGCCTAACTTTATGTCCGTTGCATAATACTGCCTCCCATGAGAAAGTAAAGGGACAAATATTGATTGAGCAATTTCGATATTCCAGGTTTATGATATATTCCATTTAGACCTCAGAACACCCTGTAAAGTTTAGGAATTTCCATCGTTTTCAATGGAAAGATGGAAAAACTACAGCTTAGAGAGTTAATCACACAGCTAGTTCCTGGAAAGGCCAGAATTCAAACCTAGATCTTTCTAATTCTAAGGCCTTTATTTTTTCCATTCCGCTATACTATTCAACCAGAAATTAATCCGACTAGAGATGAGTATTTTCTTCTAGAGGTAAATGGCCTATACAGGATCCAGGCAGGAATTTGGGTCTCCCTAGCACCAGCCTCCTAGAATGTTGAGGAGCTTGGAGAAGAGAGCAGATGAACATCTGTCCACACTGTATTCCTTCTCTCAGCTCGTGTTGGAAGGAGTCATCCCACCATGGCTAGCCTTGGGCTCCACTTGGCAGTGGGATATAGTGTTCTAAGAGGGATGATGACCAATAGGTCATTGGTGAATGGCCTGGTGAAGAAAAGCAGAAATTAGTCAGGAAAGAGGAGGCTGAGAGTTGGTGGCTTTGGTAGTGAAGTGCAGAGCTGTTGGTTAGCACTTCCATCCTGGAGGCAGGCTCATGTGAAGGTAGGTTGGGCAGAAAGAAGGTTGTGCCGGTCACAGGAGAGATGAAATGACTCGCTCTGTGGAGAGCCTTTGGGAAAGGAGCAGCTCTGCCTTCCCCAGTGATACAGATGTCTGACCTAGAAGAAAAGGGGGGAGATCAGATAGAAGAAGACCCTTGGAGGTCTCTCAAGTCAAGGATGCTCATCTTAGCCCACTTTTCTTCCTTAATTTATTTCTTGTTTTTTCTCTTTTAGCTCCCAGGCTTGTTAGAGCTCCTTGTGGAATATTTCCGACGTTGCCTGATTGAGATCTTTGGCATTTTAAAGGAGTATGAGGTGGGTGACCCAGGGCAGAGAACACTA
>NW_017731488.1:2684690-2710406 GCF_001890085.2 Hipposideros armiger
TGGTCTCCAGTTTCTGATTGGAGTTACCACTGGCCCAAGCCACTGAGCTGTGAGTAATTTGCTTTTGAGAAGTAAATAGAACCTTGCCAGTAGAGAACCCAGGGGTGTGGCCAGCAGCTCTTTTCCCAGGCTCCTCCTTCCCCACCCCCCAAATGACCTTAACCTTCTTTCATAGCTGGAGAGCAGCCAAGTCTGGCCTAAACAATACACTCAGCCTCATTGGCTCTTTTGCCTTGCAGCCACTGCCACCCACAGTGGTTAAGGCCCTTCCCACTAGGCCTCTCAGTGAGGTCAAGGTTTTCTAACTACTGAAAGGCAAACACCAAAGAAACAGTGAAAAATATCTAGAGTCCATGGCTTTAAAGGATCAGCGTTTGAGTCCTGCAATTTAGGAGATAGGGCAGGGTCTTTGTCTTGTGGGGGATGGGCATCTTCATTTGATTCGGCAGAGGCCCAAAACATAGGCTTTTGGTAAATGTCCAAGACCTGATTGGTGCCACCCCAAGTTTCAGGATGGATGTAAATATCACCCAGCATCCTTGGAAACTGCCAATGAATGCCTTTTATCCACAGTGAAAAAAAGCAGCATAAAGTTCTGGTAAGGCACAGCTAGCTGCCTGTCATCACAGGCATTAACTCTGCCTACTGATGGTTGACAGTGACAAGTATCAGAAGCTTATGTGTTGTTCGCTTTTATCCCACAATCGCATGGCCTCAAAGTCAACATTCCAGATCAGGGTCAGCTTCTCCAACATTCCCATAGGTTTGGGGTCATGGAAAGTTTAGTGTCTAGAAACTGAGCTACTGAGAATAGGTATACTGGTGTGTTCCTCTGCCCAGTCCGGGGCCAAGGCCATTTCCAGATGTGGCGGCTGGAGTAAGGCAAGGCAGCTACATAGAGAAATAACTTGTCAAGTTGCTCCAGAGAACCACCAGACTTCCTTCCCTGCAGTGGGGAAATCACTCGCTCCCTTTTTCATTCAGGGAGTTATAACAGCCCTCCCTTACTGAGCACTTTATGACAACAACTACTACAAAATCCACGAGGTAAACATTATCTCCATGAGGACAAGGCCTGTGTCTATCTTGCTCAGTATTACATCCTCATCCCGTCACATAGTAGACATTCCTATTTTGTTGAATAAATCAAACAAGTAAGATAGGAATTTAGTGGAAGAAATAACAGGTAGGACATGGTATGCCCTGTGTAGTATTCTTAGCATAGTCTGTAAAGACTTCATTGTGTGAAAAAAACAGAAAAGAGGGAAAGAGGTAAACCTGAGAAAAAATAGTATGGAAAAAAACATGCTATTGGTAGAAAAAAACAACCTAGAAGGCTGGAGACCTGAATTCAAGTCCCACCTCTGCCACTAGCTGTGTAACTTCAGGTCAGTCATTTCCTTTTTCTGAGTCTTAGTTCCCTCATCCATAAAATATAAGGATCAGATTAAACAAATTGATTTATTCACCAGATCTTTATGGAGCACATACAATATGCAAAGCACTGTTCTAAGTGCTAGTAATACTTTGAACAAGGCCCCCACTCTCATGGTGTTTACATTCCATAAGAGGAAACCAGAGGATGAAACAAGTAAAATTCATGGACAGGACAACCAGGGGGTGATAAGTGCTATGAAGAAAACAGAACAAGGTGATATCTATATCACCACAAAGATGGTGGTGGTAGCTGTTTAGAGAAAAGCCTCTCTGAGGAAGTGACATTCAGCTGAAATCCTAACCCAGTGGGGTGGCCAAAGGGTGGTCTGGCAGGGATGTGTTTCAAGCAGGGGTAACAGCAAGAGAAGAGCCAGGCAAGTTCAAGAAACAGAAATGTAACTCTTACATTCTAGGATTCTAGAAATAGTGATGCATTGCTGGCATTGTTTAGGTCAGGGATTTGTATTATGAAATTGTTTCTTGGTGGTGTGGGATATTTGTTTCTTCATGGAACTGGCTGGGTGGTGTAGGGTCTTTCTGGTGCCCTGGGATGCGTCTCTTTCTCCCTGGCTCTCCCACAGTGCTGGTCGCTGAGCTGGCTCCGTGTGTAGATGCAGGCTCCATTTTAACTGCTGATTCTAAAAGCAGACTGGAGAGAGCTGCCTCCTCCACTACTTACTCACAGCCTTGGAGGCCCAGAGCTCCCTCCCATCCTACATAGTCTTCTTCCATTCTGACAAGCCAGGGCTTTGAGAACGCAAGATTCAGCGTCCTTGTTTTCCTGTTGGAGCAAGAGCCAGAAAAATGAAACAGGAAACAGAGCGGAAGAGGAGGGGGGTGGGTAGCAGAGAAGGAAAGGAAGGAGAAATTGCAGGAAAGTAGAGCTGAAGATCTGGACGAAGTTCTACCTCTAAAGGGTGACAGTTGAGCTTTCAGAAAATATTCTGTCTTGTCACAAGAGACCCCCTGTCCTTTTTACAACTAGATTTTTGAAGGAATTTGGTGTGGACAGAGAGAACCTTAAGAATGCATGTCTTTTTCCCCTGCGTGTTCGCAAACCAAGGACAGTTCATCTCTCAGGTTTGTCTTTGCAAACAGAGTGCTGCTGGGAGCCTCACGGACTTCTAGAGGCTCAAGCCACAACCTTAGGCCCTAGTCATGAGTGTGCCCCCAGAGCTTTGCCGATTTACTTACAGGCCTCTGGAGCTCAGAACAAGTGTGTGTCACTGAAAAACCTGGAGGGAAGAGTCTTCTAAACTCCATTTTCCCCCTTCTTCTCCATTGCAGGACTAAAATGTGATCTATACTTTATCCACCTTACACACAACAAATACCTGAGGGCAGTTTAGGTCTCAAGGCCTTAAATGAATTATAAAGAATCAAAAGATACAGTCCCTGGCCCCCACAGAACTGATCTGGGCTTGTTCCCTTGCCTGAGAGATAGCAACCATCTCTTTGTTCCCACCCAGGAGTGGCTGTTGCCCTAGATAAACCCCTCCCTCAGCCAGGGCTGTGGCCAGAGGCTAACCCAGACCCTAGCTAGCATCGCATGGAAGACAGATAACTGAAACCACAGAAGGCTTTTGAATCCTGAGAAACAAGAAATCCACCAACGGAGAAGGATTTATTATCTATTTCCTTTAAGGAGGGTGCAAAGTTGTTCTAACAGTTTCCGTTACAGGGGTACCAACTGGCCGCTCCTCCCTAACAGACGGTTTTGTTGAGTTAGCTTCTTTTTTTTCTTCTTCTTTTTTTGGCCCCACTTCCTACGAGAGAAACTACTTGAATGAGGAAGGAGAAAGGAGTCCTGGGGGGTGTTCTCAGAAGTTTCCTTCACCAACCTCATTAGCCACCTGAGGTGGCGTTGAGGATTGAAGCAGGACAGAAGGTCCCTGGTAGCGGGAGGAGGGAAAAGTCAGGGGGATCCCCCACTTTCTTCACACCCAGGACGCAGGGTGCCGCTGCTGGCCACAGAAACCCCAAGAAGGCTTTTCTTTTCTATTCAGAGAACATCTATTGTGTGCCAGGCCCTGTGCTGAGTGAGCTGTTGTTGCCTGACAGCAGGGAGAGTGCGGCTCTGGCTTCTGTGAAGAGGCCACGGGGCAGCCCCCCAACTCTGAGAGGTTTGGCTCACATCGAAAACCCAGTGGATGTTTCAGGGACGGAACTGGGGCAAGAACACCGACTGAGACAGCAGCCCTGGGGGACTAACTGAAGGTGGGGATGTGGGCTTGAGGAGCGTGCAGTATGTGAGAGAACTCTTCAGGTGTCATCTAGGCGTGAAGGTGCCAAGGCGGAGGGGCGCGGAGTCCTAAGACTCGGCCCTCCCCGCCCCACTCGCCGGGAGTCAACATGGCCGTCGCGGAGGGGGCGGGGGCAGCTCCGAGTCCGGGCAGGAGAGGGGCGGGGACGCCGTCGGCGGAGCCAGTGCGCAGGCGCGGGCCCTCGAGGTCCCGGATTGAAGAGCGGAGGTTCGAACCCGGCCTGGGAGGTCGAGACGGGCCGGCGCTGGGGACCAGGCGCCAGCGTGGGGGCCCTGGAGTTCTTGGGGGAGGGAAGTTGTCGAACGGGAGCTGAGGGAAAAGAGGCAGAGGCTGCCGAGAAGCGGAGAACCCCGCCCCTCCGCCATTGCGTCCGCTGGGTGCCGCCTCTTCCTTTACAGCCTCTCGCCCTCCCCTGTCTTCCGGCCCTGCAGCAGGGCCCGGCTCGGCCCCGCCGGCCCCCTTGGGAATAACCGTTGGGCGGTGGCCCATTTGGGGAGAGGAGATGCCCGATCCCCGCTTGGCACTGTGTCCGAAAGAAGCGGGCTAGAATGGGCTTTAGACTGCTGGGCTGGCAGAAGGCGGCCTCTGGCTCGCGACAGCCCGCGAGGCCTCTGGCCCTGAGGGCCCTTGGTCAGAGCGATTCCCCCACCCCACAGAGGATGTTAGTCTTACCCAGACGGTCCAGGGCTCCAATTCAGCCGACTTCCCTGTATTTTCAGAGAGGGCCCTCCCTGCCATACCCTGGCTCAGAAAGAGCACATCCACCTGGCCAGGGTGAGGCCTGGTGGGAAGACCATGAGGCTTCAGAATAAAAAAGTAAAAAAACCTCTTTAACTATAGCCTTGGGTGTGTCACTTGACCCCAGTGAGCCTCAGTTTCCACATCCATAAAATGGCGATGGTAATTATGCAGACCTCACAGGGTCTAATGAGATCTCTAATGTAAAAGCTATGGAGATTTTTATTACTCACCTCTCTGGGGCATATTTATCTCACGAGAAAATAAAGTGAAACTACTTGCTGTCTAAGTGTCCTGCCAGTTAAGAGTCTGTGATTTGACAAACGGGTTGTTGGGAAGTGAGGCTGGCAATTAGCTGAGAGGGAGAACTCACTGGCTTTATTTTGTTTTTACTTGGTTTACCTGTAAACTAAGTGTAGGCTACAAGTCTCCTGTGGTCGCTGGGGCTAGAGCTTGACTCTGGAGAAAGGAAAGGAAGAATGGCAGCCTGGTGAAGAGGCAGAGGTGGGTTGTTTTTCTATTCCCAACTTCTCGTCTGCATGTGGGTGGGAAGTGAAGAAGGGAAAAAGTGAATTCACCCTAGGATAGAAAACCAGCGGCCGTGTAAGGGTAGCTGCGCCTCTTTCTACGATTCTTTTCTCTTCGAGTCAGATGTTAGAAATGTTGGGTTAGATTCACAAACTGTCTCCGCTCTCGGGTTTTCAGAAGCTTGCCTTTGAACTGAATTTTGATGAGCCAACCGGTGTGGCGTTGGTGGCCCCTCCCTTCCTCCAGGCTTCCTGGTGATGAAGTAAGCATCAGGCGCCCCCTTGTGCTGAGGATAAGTACTGTTGCTATTGGCCGATCTTGCGCCCTTTCTGGAGAAATTTTATTTTCCTATGGCTTCTGTGACTTTGTAGTCTTGCTCTTAACATGAGTATGGTGGGAAGAATACTTGGAGCAGTGATTTTATATCCAGAGCCAATGAACTGGTGATGCCATAGTCTGTTCTTGCCACTTCCACTCTATCAGAACACAGACTTAAAATGCCTGCTTGTATGCTAGGCCCTGGGGATATAGTTGTGACCAAGATAGACAAAGCCCCCGCCCTCACAAGCAACTTAATTAAGCAATAACAACAAAGACCAGACGGCAGAGTGCAATGAGAACATATCACATAGTCTAGTGAGGGTCAGAGAAGAATTCCAGAAAGAAGTGATACCTAAAGGTTTGGTAGGTATTAGCCAGATAAGAGAAGAAAGAAAAGTCTTCTAGCCTGCCCTGTTAATGTCTCAGTTTAAGTATTTTTTCCTTTAGGGATAGTTCTTCAGCCCAACTTGGTGAGCTGCCTCTGATGCTCTTGCCCTCCCTTCTGATTTCCCAGACTGGTTCTGTAGGAGCCATTGCTGCTTCTTTTAGCCCAAGGAATTGTTTTTTTTTTTAAATGCCTTAAAATGCATTCCTTGCCTCAGAACAGCTTTGCATTTGTTTATACGTTGCTGCCATTTCCAACAAAGAGATGGGAAATAAGTTTTCTCCACCCCTAGTAGTTGACTCTGCCTTCCCCCTAAGTTTGTTTTAGCAGTGTGAGCTGGCTGAAGTCCTGCCGAGTGGTGGTTTTCTTTTCCTTCTCCACTTAGTTTAACAGACCAGCTGAACACACATCGGAGAGCTAAGCTGGAGTGTGTAGTCATTATGGTCTTCTAGTTCAGCCCTGTGCCCCATTTTTGGGACTCTGGTTTTGGGACCTAGTTTATTATTCTGGGCAGGAGGAAAGGGGCGCACACCAAATAATAGCAACCACAATATAGATGTGGTAGTACTTCTTCACGCTTTCGTTCACTTCATCATCATGACAAGTTTGCGAGACAGGCAAAATAATCTGATCCCATTTTATACATAAAGAAGTGAGGCTCAGAAGGACTAAATGAGAACTTGTGAGTGACAGAGCTAGGACTTGAACCCAGGTCTTTAGTGCTTGCATAGGGGGACTCAACCGGCTTTTAAAAGATGTGAGTTTTGCTTCCCAGTTTCATGCCTATCTGTGTGGAACCTTCCCAACAATACAGTGCTTCAGAGTGACACCAAGTGACATCTGCCTTCAAGATGCCTTTCCCTCATCTGGGAAGTTAGGTGGTTAAGTTTGCCAAGTAATGCTGAAGGGGAAGTCTTCCTGTGAAGAATGCTTTCAAGAATGTCCTTTCAGCCCATGTGTGACATTTCCTCTTTGGGTTTTGGAGTTTAGAAGCCTGAAGGAGCTCAGTCCTGGCAGCAACACCCTGTATTCCTGGTGGTGAGAGGATGTGGCCCCTGGACCCATCCCGGAAAGAGGTGCTGAGATTTGCGGTCAGCTGCCGTGTCCTGACTCTGATGCTGCAGGTCAGTCTCTGATCTTTAGTCCTGAACATGCCGTTGCCACATGACTGGGCTAGGCACTAAGAAGAGTTCCCATCTTCTTTCCACCAACCAGGTGTGCCCCTCCGTGTGGTTGGAACCCTAGACACCTAGACTTCTTAGCTGAAAATTTGGCAGGACTCTTAGAAGTGGTCTGTTAATCCCTTGTTTTACACATGAAGCAGCAGAGGCCGGGGAAGATTAAATGGCTTTCTTAAAGTCACATAGCAAGTTAGAGAAGGGTCAGAGTCAGACCCCAGGTTTTCTAACTCCTGCATTAGCGGTCTTTCCAACAGACCGTGAGGTTCTGTAACCAGAAACTGCCCTTACACATATTTTAATCAAATTTAGTATACTCATATGTATGTAAATTGTATGCAGTGCCGAGCACAGTTTCCAGTATGTAGTAGGTCTTCAGTATGTGTTATTGTTTAGTGTAGGCAACACCCTTAGTATGTTATACCTGTATTTGCATAATTATTTGTGCCTTTTATCACAAGCTCCATTCTCTCTGAGGCTTATAGCTGGTTTCTTTGTGGAAACCTCCTTTCCTCTCTCCTCCCCCACTATAGGAGACATAGCAGGCTCTGTTGTGTCCCAGGTTTAGTTAAAAGTGTCTTCAACTTGGAGACTAGGGCTGTTACCTGTAACTGTCACTCCTGTCCCATTTGTTTTCACTGTTTGAAGTGGTCTGATCCCACACACACACCGCAAAAAAAAGACCAAAAAGAGACAGATACTTAAAAATGGGGTTATACTCCTGCTGCCAGGCTGGAGAAACTTAACTGGATGATAGCTTTGAACCAGCATCAGCTTAGTGATTGGCAGAACCAAAGGGGCAATACTGTGAATCGGCATCTGGATGGGGAACTGGGACAGCTGGGTTCTAATTCAGATGGTGATTTGGAAATGAGGATGTTTCTGCTAGACTGTTCGCTCAACCACCACATTTTTTTCAAGTACCTATTCAGTTCCAGGAATTGTGCTAGGTCGGGAGTATAAACAGTCATGGTTTTCTTTTCCCTTAAATAGCTGACAATCTAATGGGGCAGAAAGACATTTAACAATAATGCTATTTCATTATCCAACCTCCTCGTTCCATCTGTAAAGCTCCTACCATCAGAATATATTGCCAGTTACCCTTCACTGTTGCTGTCATCTCTGTTAATGACAGCTCATTCCTTGAAGGTTTTAGCTCCTGATTCACTGTTACTCTTTTCAGCACAATTGTTGATTTCTCGATGGTTTGAATATTAACAAAGCTGATACACCTGACCACTATCTCCTATCTTTCCAGCTCATTCCCTCTAGTACCCCAGTTCTAACCATTCTTCTAACCCCTCAGGATCTATAATCCATTGATTCTACCACCATTTCATTGTCCCTGACATACCTCATGGCTTCAGCTCTGCTTCTTACCCAGCTTAGATTGAATTGTCCATCGTGCATACCTGTACAGCTTGCTTGCTCCCTTCTCCCTATTTCTTATTCACGAGACAGAAGCCCAACCTTGGTTAAATTCAGTTCTCTGCCTGTCCCATGCCTTCTTCTGTCCAGAGATTATACACAACTGTATTAACTAATTTCTTTTTTATTCAAGATCATTAACCCAAGTGAGTCCTTAGTGCTACCTGGCAATCTTAGTCTATTTCCCTGGTCCATTCATCCCCCTGCCATTCTCTCAAATTTTTCTGCACATCAGAATCACCTAAGGGAGCTTAAAAAATAAATCAGTGCTCAGGCTGTACCCCATACCAGTTAAATCATTAACTCTAGAGGAGAGACCCAAGCATCAGTATTTTTAAACTCCCTGGGTAATTCCAGTGCACAGCCTATTTTGAGAACTAGGGTCATAAATGACTTATTTACATGTGTTCCTCTTTGCTCAAGTCTCTAACACCTTTTCCCCAAATTGCTTTCCTGAGTGAAAACTCATAGAAGCAATCAGAAGTGACCTTCCGTATGCTCCCACCACATCCATATCCATCAGCGTACCTGCATCTTCACCTCTGTGCCTGCACTACGGAAGGTTGGGTGAACTGTGCCCTCCTCTCTAAGGCCGGCTCCTTCACCTGTGCAGCAGGTTCCATCCCCTGTTGCATGCTCCAGCAGTTCTCCCCTCTCTCCCCTGCATACTCAGTGGTTTCCTTTCCACTGGATTATTCCCATTGGCAAACAAATACTGAGCTCCCACCTTACAAAAAAAATAGATTTCTCTTGACCCCACGTTGTCATTCATCTACTACCCCATTTCTCTGCTCTCTAGAGCCAACCTCCTCCAAATAGTTGTCTCTATGTACTATCTCCTTTCGCTATTGAACCCAGTCCAGGCAACCTTCCTCTTTCTCTCTCTCTCCCTCTCTCTCTCCCTCTCTCTCTCTCTCTCTCTGTCTCTCTGTCTCTCTTTCTCTCTTTCTCTTTCTCTCTCTCTCTCCCTCCCACTCTCCTACTCTCCCACTCCAGTGAAATACCTCTTTTCAAAGTCACCAGTGACCTTCACATTGCTAAATCTAGTGGTGAGTTTTCGGTCCCCATCTCACTCGACCTGTCAACAGCATTTGACAGAGCTGACTACTCCCTTGCTTCACTTGGTTCTAAGATACCATGGTCTCCTGGTTTTCCTCCTAGCTCACTGACCATTCCTTCTTTATCTTCACTGCTGGATCCTCACCCTCTTTTGAGTCTCTAAATGTTGACGTGTCCAGGGCCCAGTCCTCACATCTCCTCTTTATCTGTACTTCCTCGCTAGTACTCATTGTATCATACCTTTAAATACCACCCAGGTAGTTATGACTCCCAAATTTATATTTCCAGCCCTGATTGCTCTCCTGACTTTCAGATCGGTATCTCTCACTGCCTTGTTGACCTCTGCAGTGGAGTGTCCAACTCAAACTTAACTAATCCAAAACTGAACTCCTGATTTCTCCCAACAAGTCTGTTCTTCCTCATTTTATTAAGTGGTAATTCTTTTCTTTCAGTTGCTCAGCCAAAATCCTGGTTCTCCTTCATCCCCCAGGCTCTCTTCAATGCCATCATCCCAGATCACCATGCAGAAGCCTTCTCTCCTCCTCGCCTCGCCCCCTCGGGCTCTGTGGACCAACTGGTGGAAGGTCTCCTGAGTGGCCTGTCACACTGGGATGCCGAACACTTCCTCTTCATTGCCGAGCATGGCTATGTGTATGAGCACAACTTTGCCTTCTTCCCCGGTTTCCCTCTGGCCCTGTGGGTGGGAACAGAACTGCTGAGACCCCTGTGGGGGTTACTGAGCCTGCGGAGTTGCCTGCTAATCTCAGTAGCATTGTTCAATTCCTTGTTCTCTGTCTTGGCTGCCGTTGCACTTCATGACCTGGGCTGTCTGGTTTTGCACTGTCCCCGCCAGGCTTTTTACGGAGCACTGCTCTTCTGCCTCAGCCCTGCCAATGTCTTCCTGGCCGCTGGCTACTCAGAAGCTTTGTTTGCCCTCCTGACGTTCAGCGCCATGGGGCAGCTGGAAAGGCACCGAAGCTGGACTAGTGGACTCCTCTTTGCCCTTGCCACTGGCGTACGCTCCAACGGGCTGGTCAATGTTGGCTTCCTCGTGCATTCTCAGTGCCAAGGCTTTTTCTCTTCTCTCATGGTGCTGAGTCCTCTGAGACCGCTCCTGAAGCTGATGGGCTCTGTGTTTCTGTCCGTGCTCGCCCTTGGCCTTCCCTTTGCCCTCTTTCAGTATTATGCCTATACGCAGTTCTGTCTACCAGGCTCAGCCCACCCCATCCCTAAGCCCTTGCTGCAGTTAGCTGTGGACAAGGGCTACCGGATCGCCGAAGGAAACGAGCCTCCTTGGTGCTCCTGGCAACTTCCCCTAGTATACAGCTATATCCAGGATATCTACTGGAATGTTGGCTTTTTGAGATACTATGAACTCAAGCAGGTGCCCAATTTTCTGCTGGCTGCACCAGTGGCTATACTGGTTGTCTGGGCAACTTGGACGTATGTGACCACCCACCCTTGGCTCTGCCTTACACTTGGGATGCAAAGGAGCAAGAACAGTGAGACCCAAGAGAAGCCTGAGCCCGGATTTCTCAGCCCTCGGGTGTTTGTATACCTGGTCCACGCTGCGGGACTGCTGCTGTTCGGTGGCCTGTGCATGCATGTTCAGGTGAGGTGGGTGGATTCCTGGCTGGCAAAAGGGTGCGAGTACAGGCAAACGCCCTGGGCCAGGGACAAGGAGGACAATGAACTTCTCCCCTCTGAGTGACCTGTACCTAATTTATTCATTCAATATTCATTCACTACTTGGGGGCTTTTTTTGTGTCAGATCCTGGGTTAGACCACTGAGGATGGAACACGAATAAGATAAGATTGCTGCCCTGGTGGGTCTCAAGGTAGAAATGGGGAGACAAATATTTAACAGATAAAGCTATAGTACAGTGGAATGGAAGAGGAGTTGCTGTTTTGAGACAAAGTATTGTGGAAGCACAGTGGGAGAAGTAGCTCACTGACTGAGGGAGTTGAGGAGGGCGTCATATGTAGGCGGGGTCCTGAACAGTACGAAGGAATTCCCTTTAAGAAGCAAAGGAAAAACATTCTGGGTCAATGGAAAGGCACGTGCAAAGACATAAGAGTTGTGAAAGGACCTGATTTGACTGAGATACAGGAATAAGCGCAAAGGACCTTCCCCTAATACTCAGTTATTCCCAGAATGTCAACTTGAATGTTGACCTTCTGAGGTACTCAGCTCTGGCAGGTGCTCAGTTTTCAGAGGAGATACTTTGTGCAATGTTCAGGGCGGTGGTGGGGATAGAGAGGGATGGGAAGGGTTTACTCATACACTCGATTGTTTTTGCTCCTGGCTGTGGCCCTAGCTTGAACATAACCCCGAGGAAGCCTTTTTGTCTCCATGCTGGCCACTTCTTAGCAGCTTCTGCCTCTTGGAGGCACACATTGGCTGGCTATTTGTAAAATTCTCGGAGCTGTGTGAGTAAGAAGCACAGGGGAAATCGAAAGTAGCATTCTGTGTTTTAGCTGGATTAGCTAGTAGAGGGAATGCCAGGAAAGCTTCGAGTTTCCTAGTTAGATGAAGGAGACTTGGCTCTGAACTCCCCTAAGAGGGAAAATGTTGACCCATAGTATCCTCTGCATCCCTTTTTCTCTGCCATCCCCATGGGATGAGAGAACTGCCTCAGGCTCCCAAAGCCCCACATCACAGCCTAGAATTTAGAGTCCAGGCCCTGGGCTAAAATTGGACCCCATAGGGTTTTTTGTATTGATTGGCCCATTAGTGTGGTTATTAGTTTGTAGCTATGTTTACTTGTAATATTGAGGTCACCTGGTTGATGTCACATATATCTTTATAAGGCAGATCTTAAACTCTACTAAATTTCATTTCCAATGTAATACATTTCTAGTCATGGGGTTACAGTTCACCCAGCAGCAGGGAAGCACCAGCTGTCCAATTTGAGGCAGTGACATGCCAATAAATGTGTGGGTTTTCCCCTCTTATGATTTCCAGGTTCTTACCAGGTTTTTGGGCTCCTCTACTCCTATTGTGTACTGGTTTCCAGCTCATTTGCTCCAGGATCAAGAGCCACTGCTGAGATCCCTAGAGACTGTGCCTTGGAAGCCTCTTGCAGGGGACTCCCCCTCAGGACAAAAGGTCCCAAGAAATCCTATCATGGGACTTTTGTACAACTGGAAAACCTGTTCTCTAGTCACACAATGCATTCTAGGCTACTTCCTGACTTACTGGCTACTGGGACTACTTCTACATTGCAACTTCCTGCCTTGGACATGACCTGGAGTCTCAGGGGACAGACTTGAAGTTGACTGAACCAGGGATCTGAAAGTACAAGTACACACTGGGACTGCCTGCGCTGCCTTGGGATCCCTACTTTGTCCATTAGAACCTCTGTCTCTCTATTTGAAGATTGGATAGGAATGGGAGCAGTGTGAGCCACCAGAGAGCCCCTCTGGTCCTGGCCATGGAACATTTTAGAGTAGTAACTGTTTTTGCAGTAAGTGATGAAATCTTATTCCACATCTAAAGTATACCTGGATCTAGCTCATCAACCAACCTCAGCAGAGTTAGTCATACACTTACCACAGACCCACATGTAAATTTCATTGAAGATGCTAGCTGGCAATATAGTTCACTCATGACGATGGAGGCCTGCACAATGTAGTGGCAGTAGTAAGTAAAGTGGGACCTTCTTTTCTAAATGGGACATTGTTTCTGATTTTTTTTTCATGATTCATTTATTTACATGAAAAATCTTACAAAGATATGCAAATAAAACAACTTTCAGTTATACGTGCAATCAGTTACCTTTTTAAAAATAATACAAATTACCTGGGGAAAAGTGACAGTACAAGAGCATTGCACAAGCTGGCGGGAGACCTGGACTCTAGTCCTCTCAGTAAAACCCACTTTCCAGCTCTGTGACCTTGGGAGTTTTCAGAGCCTTAGTTACCTCTTCTGAAATTGGGGGAAATTATATTATCCCATTAAGGCAGTTAGTGGGGAAACCATATCATGTCTTGTAGGTGGATCCCTTTTCTGCTCTAAGATCTTAAGAGCTGCCTTAAACAATGGAATCATCCCAGTCTAAACATTTATGTAGAGGCTCAACTATGTGATTTTAGGAGAAAATATTCAGTTCTCTTGCTTTCAGAACTTAGAAAAAAACTCTTCCCTTCTCCGGGTGCAACTCTGAGGAGTAACTTAAGCGACCTTTCCTTTGAATGAGGGAAAGCAGTGACATTTGGCAAATAAGGCTCCTTGTACTGCATAAGGAAACCTGTGCCGGCAACTACATGGTCAAAGTGTTGACTGGTTTTCCTGCCATCCCCAAGTGCCTGTGCTTGCTTGCTTGGTAGACATGGGCCAGAAGAGCCAGCATGGCAGCATGAATTGATAAATTGTCGGTAAATCCAAAGTTGAATGAAATGGCATCTGCCTGGCCCCCTTTTGGTTATGAGCCCATCATTTCAACAGTAGTAAGATCGTTGATCCCTACTGAGCTATTTTTCGCTCATTCTTTGAGCCAGGTAAGAAGCTGCGTCATCCCCACTCATTCCCCATTTGAGTGAAAAATTCCAACAAGCAGAAACTTCCGAATAAATGGTTAATCAACAGCAGCTTCTGGAGAGCCCTGAGAATTGGAATTTTGACACGCTCCCTCTGACCATGACAGACCGTGAAACTTGCCAGCTGAAGGGAAGCTGCTGGCTGAGTCCCAGCACCCTCTGTTGGAGGTTCTAGTCAGCCTGGCCAATAAGCATTTCCCATCCATTGCCCCAGCTTTAGCACAGCTGAGAGAATTTGGTCCAGAGTCAAATGCTTCTGAAAATGTACACACAGATTGGGGCAGCCCTCTGCCTTCTGCCAAGACACCCGAGTGCCCTTCTTGGCAAAAGATGATCATCCCTGCCCTCGTGTCCCTCCAGTTGGCAGAAATGGTTCCCTCCCTCCTCACCAACAGCTGCAAATCCAGGGACTTCCACCCTGTGTGCAGGCAGAGCTGAGGTCCTGTTTCAGCTCTTCATTGCAGAGGCAGGAGCACTAGAGCCTGTGTCCTCATGGATTCCCCTTCTTTACCTCTTCTTGGGGGATAATCAGGACTGATTTTTTTTTTCCCCTACTGAAGAAGTGACTCAAACTCCACAGGGTAAGGAGTGATTTCTCTGCTCTGGCAGTCTCCGCTTAACCTTCACACTAGATCTCATCACACCCAGAAACAAGTGATTTCAAGGACCAGAGACCCTATAAATGGGAATCCTATTTTCTCAACTAATACCAAGGAACTAAATCACTCTGGTATTTAGCAAAGACCATTATGCCAGTCGATCATAGGTGAGATAACAGGACCCCAGCTAAGTGGACGCACCTGGTGTGACCTGGCGAAGCAGTTTTCTCTCTGACCTTGGAGGGATCTAGTTGCTGTTCTCTAAGGATCTAAGGAATGGGCTGATTTTATGGCCAGCAGCTGTCCTTTTACCATCCTATTAACAGTCTTTAATAGTCTCGGAGAGGGACATGAAGGGCCCAAGGCAGGAAGCTTCCTGTTTACCCTGAGGTCTAACAATGCTGCAGCTGGGTTGGGCGTCTACAATTTCAGAGAAAAGTCATTTCCTTCTGAGACCCAGCTAAAACAGAAACCAGACACTTCATGTACCTAGAAGTAGATGCTTTTTTGTTCTTTAATGAAGGTGGGTGGGGAGGGAGTGTTTGACATGTCTTTACCAGTCCTCTGGTGGTGGGGGGGGGGATCACTCCTTTTCTTGAACAGACCCTCTCACCTTCATCTAAAAATGTAGCTTGTGCAGGGTCAAGGGATTTGAAGTTGATTGAGTCTTTCAGCAATTGTTTATTAATTCCTATTTCAGGGCAATAAAGATGATTCGCTATGCTTCCCATCCTCAAAAAACTGTCTCATACAGTTGCTGGCAGATACACAGAAACATTAATCAAGATAGAAACTGATCATTTCTGAGGAATAAAATGATACTTAAATGTCTTGCTCTATATCTCCCTACTTGAACTTTTTATGATGATGAATTCAAATTTTACTCCTGTGCTTAGAAAAAGGTAAGTGAGGTACCGAGTAAGTACTGTGTAAATTCACACAAGTTGGAGATCTCTTCCAACTTGGAATACCTGAAAAGACTCCATAGAGAAATGGCCTTTGAAGGACAGGTAGGATTTGAAAGCTAAGAGTAGAGAATGAGTATAGGAAGTAAAAAATAGAACTGGACAGGGAGGCTCAGTTTGCAAAGAAGTGAGGTATTGTCATTATTGAGATCTAGGCCTTGAAATCAGCCTCAAGCCCAGCTCTACTGTGTACTAGCTGTGTAAACATGAGCCAGATACTGAATCTCTAAGTCTCAGTTTACTCATCTGTAAAATGTGGATAACACTATCTAGCTCGTGGATGTGAATAATAGCATTAGATATCTCATGGGCTTCTTGTGGGAATTAAATGAAAAGCGTTTAGAACAGTACTAAGAAAGGAATGCCTGCATCTTGGACATGTTGAATTCCATCAGCAGATTCATATGTCAGGAAATGTACAACTGGAGACAAGGAGAGGGGTCAAGGAACCATCCACCCAGACATGATAATGACAGCAGCCATGAGATTGAATGGAATTGTCAAAAGGAAAGGAGAGCCTGCAAGACCTTGGGCAAGTAACTCAACTTCTCTAAATCTGTTTTCTCATCTCTAAAATGGAGGTGATAGCACCTACCGCAGAGTAGTTATGAGGATTAAATGAGACACTAGATAGAGCACCAGCACAGTATCTGACATGTGGAAAGAACTTCATGAATGGTGGCTATTTGTATTGTTGTTGTTATTATTATTGTTCTCATCATCATTATCTTTCAAAGGCCAGAAACAAATAATATTGAGAGAAGAGAAAGTTTCAAGAAGAAATAAATGGTTACCAGAGTCATACACTGTTAAGGTTAAGGAAAGGATGAGAAAAGGAGGCTAGCTTCTAAAACAACTCCCAAAACTCAGTGGTTTAGAGCCGGCTAAGTGACTCAGTTGGTTAAGAGCTAGAGCTCCGAGCAACAGGATCGCTGGTTCGATTCCCACATGGGCCAGTGAGCTGCACCTGAACTGAGCTGCCAACACGTGGCAGGATGGCTCAGCTGGTGAGAGCACGTGCGCCTAACAACAAGGTTGCCAGTTTGACTCCCACGTGGGATGGTGGGCTATGCCCACTCACAACTAAGATTGAATATGACATCTTGAGCTGAGCGGCCTCAAGCTGCCAACGGGCAGCCAGATGGCAACTGGACTTGGAGCTGAGCTAGCTGTGCCCTCCACAACTAAGATTGAAGGACAACAACTTGGCTGTTCCCCTTCCCCAATTCCCCAATAAAATCTTAAAAAACAAACAAGCAAGACTCAGTGGTTTAATAATAAAAGTTTCTTGTTTGCATTGTAGTTTAGTGCAGGTTTGGGGAGGGAGGCCTGTGCCATCCACTCACTTGGGACCCAGGCTTCTACCATGTTGTGACTATGTCTTCCTCTAGATGGTCAGAGTCCTCTGTTTTCAGACAGGCTTTAAGGGGCCAGGCCTGGAAGAGATCACATCACTTTCGTTTTTGTACCATTGACTGGAACTCAGTCACATTGCCACATCTAACTTCAAGGGAGGCTGGGAAGTAGGGCTGCCAGATAAAATACGGAAGGCTCAGTTCAATTGGAATTCCATGTAAACAACAAATATTTTTTCAGTATAATTATGTTCCAAATATTGCATGGGACATACTTACACTAAGAAATTCTTCATTGTTTATCCAAAATTCAAATTTAACTGGGCATCCTGTATTTTTATTTGCTAAATCTGGCAACCCTACTGGGAAGTCAGATCTGGCTGTGTGTTTAGAAAGAAGAAAACACAGATATTTGTGTGTCACAGTCTGTCTCAGTCTGCCTTTCTAAGCCAAATACCTGTTTCTGCTCTTCTCACAGAGAGAACACACCCCTTCCCGAGGGGGATAACCCCAAACCCCTTCTAATCACTATCTTCAGCTCCAAGTCTCTCAATCAGCATCCAGTATGGTTCCTTATGGTGATTTATGAACTAAAGAAAAACAACTTATCGCACCCCACCAACACAAAAAATTTACAATGGTAGAGCCAGAATAGAGTAGCCTCAATACAAATTCTGATTCAGAAAAGGAAAGAATGGAAGATATGCAACAGACAGTCACTGGTCCAAAGCAGTTCTGAATATCCACTGGTCAAACAAAGCCCTCTTCCCTGGGGCTGGAGGAAGTTCCTTGATTAGATCCTGATTTGTTCTAGAACCGCACTCTTTTGTCCATTGTTCTTCATGGCTCCTGGCTTTGACCTCTGGGAACTTCTTCCTCGATTATCCTCCAGGACCACATCTGAGATGGGCTTGGGGAGTATGACCTCCTTGGAGAATATGTAGCTTTCACAGCCCACTCCCTGCTGGTGCAAGCCTGGGAGCCTAAAAGTTATTTTAAATCTTGGCCAGACAAAAGCTTGTGTGTGTGTGTGGGGGGGGGGGCCCAGCCAAGTAGCTCAGTTGGTTGAGAGCGCAAGCTCTGAGCAACAGGGTCGTCGGTTCGCTTCCCATACGGGCCAGTGAACTGTGCCTGAACTGTGCCCGAACTGTGCCCGAACTGAGCTGCCACTGAGCTGGCTCAGCTGCTGAGAGCGCATGCTCCTAACAACAAGGTTGACGGTTCAACCCGCAACTAAGATTGAACACAGCATCTTGAGCTGAGCTGCCCTGAGCTGCCGCCAGGCAGCCGGATGACAACTGGACTTGGAGCTGAGCTAGCTGCACCCTCCACAACTAAGAATGAAGGACAACTTAGCTGTTTCCCTTCCCCAATTCCCCAACACTGTTCCCCTTCTCCAACTCCCCAATAAAATCTTTAAAAAAAAAAAAAAAAAAAGCTTGTGTGTGTTTATTGGGGAGGGAATATACATAACATAAAATTTACCATTTTGGGCCAGCCGAGTGGCTCTTTGGTTAAGAGCTGGCTTGGGATGCCAGAGGGCCCCAGTTCGGATCCCACATATGAGAGCCAGTGATACTGCCCTCTACTGCTAAGATGCTGAACAACAGCTCAACCTGGAGCTGGGCTGCCATGAGTCGCCAGCGATGGCGTAGGCTGCAGCCCCTGCTGCGGTGGGTTGCCATGGGCTACCTTGTGTAGCCATCAGCCAGCATGAGTGGCCAGCAGCCTCTGTGAGTGGCTGTCCAGAAGCCAGCAACTGATCTGCCTCGCCCAGGAAGAACGCAATAATGGTGCCAACTTGGGCCAGTGAAGTAACGTCCTCCACAACTAGACTGAAGAACAAAAGGACAGCAACTTGTCTGTTCCCCTTCCCCCAATTCCCCAGCGCTGTTCCTATCCCCCAATTCCCCAATTAAAAAAAATTTTTTACCATTTTAACAATTTTTAAGTGTAAAGCTCAGTGGCATTAAGTATGTTCACGATGTTGCACTACAATCACCACTATCCATCTCCAGAACTTTTTCATCTTCCCAAACTGAAACTCTACCCATTTAATAGTAACTCCCCATTCCCCCTCCCTGAACTCCTGGCAACCGTCTTTCTACGCTCTGTCTCTATGAATCAGTAGTCTAGGTACCTCATATAAGTGGCATCACATAATATTTGTCCTTTTGTAACTGGATTATTTCACTTAGCATAATGTCTTCAAGGTTCATCCATGTAGCATGTGTCAAAATTTCATTTCATTTTAAAGCTGAATAATAGTCCACTGTATGGATGTACCATATTTTGCTTATCCATTCATCTGTTGATGGACACTTACTTGGGTGGCTTCCCCGTTTTTGGCTATTATGAATAATGCTGCTATGAATGTTGATGTACAAATATCTGTTCAAGTCCCTGCTTTCTTTTGGGTACATACTCAAGTATGTATTGCTGGATCATATGGTCATTCTAAGTTTAATTTTTTGAGGAACCGCCATACTGTTTTCCACAATGGTTGTGCTATTTTTTTTTTTAAGCTGAGCCATTCTGCCACCTGTTGGCAGCTCAGCGGCTGCTCAGCTTGGGACGGGAATTGAACCGCTGTTGCTCAGAGCTCAAACTCTTGAGCGATCTCTTAACCAACTGAGCTATTCAGCCGGCTTTATAGATATAAATTTTGATGAAGTCTGATTTATTGAGTTTTCTCTTGTTGTCTGTGCTTTTGGTGTCATAGGCAAAAAAATCATTGTCAAATTCAATGTCATGAAGCTTTTGCCCTATGTTTTCTTGTAAGAATTTCATAGTTTTAATTCTTATATCGTTTATCCATTTTGGGTCAATTTTTATTTTTTTATTTTTATTTATTTATTTATTTTAGATTTTATTGGGGAAATGAGGGAGGGAACAGCATTGGGGAATTGGGGAAGGGGAACGGACAAGTTGCTGTCCTTTTGTTCTTCAGTTTAGTTTTGGAGGATGCCGCTTCACTGGCCCTTGTTGGTATTATCATTGTGTTCTTCCCGGGTGAGGCAGATTGGTCGCCGGCCACTGGATGACCGCTCACAGCCGCTCACGGCAGCTCACGAAACCTCACGCTTGCTGCCAGCCAGCCCCACTGCAGCCTACGCTGTCGCTGGCGACTCACAGCAGCCCAGCTCCAGGTCGAGCTGTTGTTCACCATTTTAGCTGTAGAGGGCGCAGCGTCACTGGCCCTAATGTGGGATCTGAACTGGGGCCCTGCTGCTCACAGTTGGCTTCCCAAGCCAGCTCTTAACCAATGCTCCACTTGGCCAGCCCTATTTATTTATCTTTAAAGATTTTATTGGGGAATTGGGGGAGGGGAACAGCATTGGGGAACCGGGGAAGGAGAACAGACAAGTTGCTGTCCTTTTGTTCTTCAGTCTAGTTGTGGAGGACGTCGCTTCACTGGCCCATGTTGGTATTGTGATCATTGCGCTCTTCCCAGAGGTGAGGCAGTCGCTCGCTGGCCATTGGACGGCTGCACACGGCAGCTCACAGCAGCTCACGAAAGCCCACGCCAGCAGCCGGCCAGCCCCACTGCAGCCTAGGCCGTCGCCAGCGACTCACAGCAGCCCAGCTCCAGGTCAAGCTGTTGTTCACCATCTTAGCTGTAGAGGGCGCAGTGTCACTGGCCCTCATATATGGGATCCGAACCGGGGCCCTGCTGCTCAGAGCTGGTGTCCCAAGCCAACTCCTAACCAATGCGCCACTCAGCTGGCCCAGGTCAATTTTTATATGTGATGTAAAGGTCTAACTTCATTCTTATACATGTAAATATCTAGTTTCTCCAGCACCATTTGTTGAAAAGACTGTCCTTTCCCCATTGATTGGTCTTAGAGCCCTTGTCATAATCATTTGACCATATGTTCAAGGGTTTATTTATAGGCTTTCTATTCTATTCCATTGGTTTATATGTCTGTCTTTATGCCAGTACCACACTGTTTTGGTTACTATAGCTTTGTAGTAAGCTTTGAAATTAGGAAGTGTGAGACCTCCAACTTTATTCTTGTTCAAAATTGTTTTGGCATTCAGGGTCCCTTGAGATTTCACATGAATTTTAGGGAGTCAAAGGCTTTTTTAGTTTGGGTTCATAGTTTGTTTGTTTTTTAATATAATTACCTCAAAACATTTTGGCATATAAGACAGAGTTCTCCAGAGAAACATTCGATATCTACCTATCTATCTCATCTATCTACCTATCTATAGAGAGAGATTTTAAGGAATTGGCTCATGATTGTGGAGGCTGGCAAGTCCAAAATCTGCAGAGTAGGCCAGTGGCTGGAAACCCATGAAAGAGGTGATGTTGCAGTTTGAGTTCCAAAGCAATCTGCTGGTAGAATTCCCTCTTTCTCGGGGGAAGTCAGTCTTTTTTCTATAAGGGCCTTCAACTGACTGGATGAGGCCCACCCACTTTATGGAAGATAACCTGCTTTACTCAAAGTCTACTGACTTAAATGTCAATCTCACATTAAAAAAAAACAACAACAAAAAACAAAAAATCCTTCACAGAAACATCTAGAATAATGTTTGACCAAATATCTGCATACTGTGGCCTAGCCAAGTTGACACACAAAATTAATGCAACAGGTTTCTGTTCTATTTGCTTCTACTTAGGTCCATGTGAGACTAACCACACTCAAGTTCTTTCCTAGATAGAATTCTCAAGCTGATAAGATTTGTTTCATCACCCCGTTGTCTCACTCTCCACCTAATGGTGGCTATATGGAAGGTGTGTGAAATAATAAGCGGGCAGGCCATACTCTCCACCTGATATTTGCCTTAGAAGTGATCACATCTTTCAAGTCCTGTTGTTCAAGACCTTTTCCACAATTATACTATTTGTCATCCAGAATCAGTCAGCGTTTCCCACCCTGAAAGGCCCATCATCTCTGGACTTTCTCTATATGCCTTCTATCTCTGCTTGAATACCAGCTAATTCTCGCCTAAGTCCACCTCTTCCTTCTAATACTTTACAAAGGAACCTGAGCTAGTTAAGATTTTGTCACTCCGCTGCAAACCTACCCCCCAACTTTCCGCTATGAGATACTAGAGTTGGGATTCTGCAAATCACATTTCTGCTTTGCCCGCTGGCTCTGTTTGGCTCTGCAATAAGGGCCACTAGAGGGAGATAGTGAGGCCAGAGGACGAAGAAAGAACTCCTTTCTTCTGCTTGCTTCCTGTTCCTGTGAAGTCACCCTAGCAATGATTTTTCACCCTGGCAGCAGCAGTTCTTTCCTATAGCAGGAGCTGATCCAGTTGGCAGTTTTTCCTAACAATTGCAGAACCAACTTCATGGTGTCCCACTCAGAGACACCAGCACCAACTGGGTAGCACTCCTTTCCCCAGAGGTGTTCGGAGACACCAGCACCAGACTTGGAGGTCTGAGTTTAAACTCTGTAGGGCCCCTCTTCTAAGTGTCTAAGTTTTTGCAATTCTAAACTCTTCCCTTTGCTCTCCTAGCCCTAGGAGTTATAGATGCTTCCTGCTCTTGCTGTTTCCATGGTGTCTCAGTTTTCTTTTTACCCTTTCAGTTAATCTAGTTAACAACTCTACACCTAGTTAACCATTCGAACCATTCTTTATATTAAATTCTCTCTGTCCAATGACCGTGTAGTTGCTGTCTCATTGGCTGGACCCTGACTGCTACAGAAATTGATACTAGTAGTGATCCCTTAAAATATAGGATTAGGGGACTGGTTTGGTTGTGTCATTGGGCTTGAATGTGCTAAACTCCTTGCCAATGAGAAACGTGATGCTACTAATCCATGGCATACTGTGACATTGTGATTCATCAAATTATCACCTGTGGTTACTTGTGATTAAGTGCCAACTAAAGCAAGTGCCTTGGGGGCCCAAGTGGTTGTTGCACTTGACTGTTAAGGCAGCGATGATGACTGTAGGGACTTGGTATGGGAGGAAGTCTTCTGAATGCATCACAGTCCTTGCAGAAAATGACAAGCTTGGGTCTTTAAACTCCTAGCTCAAGTCATGGTCAGAGAATCATAGCGCTTCCATGATAGCCATAAAATAATCTCTTATTTCTTGTAGCCACCAGACTTATTTGCTACAAATAAAACGAACCAAAAAAAAAATTGTGCATGTTGCAGAGAGTTACATCAGTTGAATTCACTCTTACTAAGTCTTTCCTATGATTGAGGAGTGGGACCCTGAAACTTGGAATGGGGACATCTGGATTCACCCTCTTCTAGGTTCTTAGCGTCTCCTCCATTCTGCTAGCAGATGGGCAGGAGTGCAAGGATCAGCACCTGAAAGTTTTATGGGCCAGGCTGTCACTTCCACTCACAATCCATTAGCCAGAATTCAGTCACATGGCCACACTTATTTCTAGGAGAGGCTGGGAACTGTGGGTATTGGTGAGAATGAGTAGTTTATGCCACACTAAATGGGTCACTAGGGACATTTAAGATAAAAGCTTTAGGGGAGTGATGTTGACAGAGGCCAAATTGTAAGAAGTTAAGAAATGAATACATGACAATGAATGGTAGCTGCTCTTTAATATGACTCTAATGAGAGAGAAAAATATAAGCCTGAAGCTAGAGTGAGGCGGTTGACAAATGTGGAAAGCTGTTTCTGCTGTTGGAATTTTAGTTTAGTTTTGCTTTTTAATTGCTGGAGGAAAATTGAGCATATGTTTGCAGTCTCAATGAACAGGAGAGATAGGACATGAGTGGTGGGTTGGCCATGGGCAGAGGGAGGTCCACATTTTTAAGATGAGAGGAAAGGATAGATACAAATAGAAATTAAGAGGTAGAGAGGAGGGAAGCTGAAAATCAAGTAGGATAGCTTTGGTTTCTGTGAAGGGACCAAAGCAAGAAAAGGTTTAGGGTTGCAAGAGGACCCAACTAAAGTGGGTTAATAGGAATGTGTACTGAAACCATTATGTTCAGTTTTGTGATTTTGTTGTAGAGCCAAGGAGTGAGAGGGGAGGAAGCCCACAACTTGGTTCACTCCATGGTAGGGCTCATCAAATCCAGAATCTTTGGCACCAAAGGCATGGCCGAGTGACCTTGGCATGTGTACCAATTAATGATCCTTGAAGTCACTGTTGTTGCCTTTCTACCCCTCCCCATGGTATATTTTAACTTCCTTTCTTACTCTCTCCTAGCCTAGTCTCCAGCTCTCTTTTCCTGTACTTTTCCTTAGGTTTTTGAGTAACCCCAGTCTAATGGACAGACCCTAAGGTGACCCCAGTGATTTCTACCTCCTGGTATTCACACCTTTGTGTAATCCTCTCCTCTTGAGTTCAAGTGGGATCTGTGACTTTCTTCTAACCTATAGAATATGGCAAAGGTGATGGGATGTCACTCCCATTACATATACAGTTAACCCTTTAACAATGCAAGGGTGCTGACCCCTGCACAGTCAAAAATCTGTGTTTAACTTTTGACTCCCCCAAAATTTAGTTGCCCCTCAATATCCACAGGGAATCAGTTCCAGGATCCTGGCAGATACCAAAATCCACAGATGCTCAAGTCCTCTATGGAAAATGACACAGGTCGAGTCACCGGCGACGGCATAGGCTGCAGTGGGTCTGCAGTGGGCTGCTGTAAGCTAACCCATGCGTGGCCGGCAGCCGGCGTGAGCTGCTGTGAGCAGCCGTCTGATGGCTGGTGACCAATCTGCCTCAGCCGAGAAGAGCGCAATGATCATAATACCAACATGGGCCAGTGAAGCGACATCCTCCACAACTAGACTGAAGAACAAAAGGACAGCAACTTGTCTGTTCCCCTTCCTTGATTCTCCAATGCTGTTCCCTCCCCCAATTCCCCAATAAAATCTTTAAAAAGAAAGAAAGAAAAATAGAAAATGACACAGGTCAACATATATGAGTATAGTCAGCCATCTGCATCCACGACCCCCAACCATGGATGGAAAACAGTACAGGTATTTATTGAAAAAAAATCCGTGTGTAAGTGGACCTGTGCAGTTCAAACCCATGGAATTCAAGGATTAACTGTATAATAAGTTACAGTATATAAAACTCTGTCTTAGCTGACTAGGACTAGAGACTCTCCTGTGGGCTTGATGAAGTAAGTGGCCAAGTTGGAGAAGCCTACCTGACAAGGATCTGTGGTAACCTCCAGGAAAAATCCAGCTGGCAAAAATCCCAGGCCCTCAGTCACACAGTCGCAAGGAAGTAAGTTCTGCCAACAACCTGAATAGGCTTGCAAGTGGATTCTTCCCCAGTTGAGTCTCCAAGGGAGAATGCGGCCCTGGACAACTTGATTGCAGCCTTCTGAGACTCCAAGCAAAGAACCTGTGAGATAATAATGTGTGTTGTTTTAAGCCGCTAAATTTGTAGTAATTTGTTACACAGCAATAGGAAATGAATATACCAGAATTCCTGAAAGAAACTGGGGCCGAGGCATGATTCCTACATTAGGTGACACCTAGGAATCCTGGTCTGGGCCCAGATCACAGAGCTGGGTGAGGGAGGCCAGAGCATGTGCCACACACAGCCACGGGGCACTATGAACTTCAGGAAAGTAGTTAACAGGCCCTTGGCTTTCCAAGAAGATTATGTCCCCACCCCAACCCGCCCCACCTTGCTCGTCTCGCAAAATGCCTGCCCCGTTAGTCCTCAGAGATAGGCGAAGCCTGGCCCTGGAATTAAACAGATTGCTGAAGTAGATCACGAAGTTCACCACCCGAATCTCGGCATGTGGCACAGTGCCCGGCATATAGGGGACGCCAAAAAAAAAAAAGGTTTGATTGAAAAGGAACAGAAAGAGCCCTCGAGCGCGCATCTGCTGACCGGTGCAGAAAGGACCGGGCCGGCTCAGGGGAGGCAGGGACTAGCCCGCACCCCGCAGCGGGTCAGGACCCGGTGGCGCGCCCAAGCGCTATTCCGGGCCCTGCTTGCTTCCTGTTCCTGTGAAGTCACCCTAGC